>NC_064817.1:24501761-24669324 GCF_023721935.1 Panthera uncia
CACTGACCCCCTTCCTCTCTGGCAATCCTCAGTTTCTTCTCTGTATTATAGGTCTGGATTTTTTTGTTTGTTTATTCATTTGTTTTTCCTTAGATTCCGCATATAAATGAAATCATGTGGAATTTGTCTTTCTCAGTCTGACTTATTTCACTTATCATAATATTTCACAGTCTATTGATGTTGTCACAACTGGCATGGTCTCATCCTTTTTTATGGCTGTGTAATCTTTGATTGTATATATACCACATTTTCCTTCTCTGTGTATCTGTGGACACTTCGGTTGCTTCCATATCTTGCCTATTGTAAATAATACTGCAGTAAATAGGGAGGTGCCTATATCTTTTCAAATTAGTGTTTTCATTTTCACTGTGTAAATACCCAGTAATGAAATTATTGGATCGTGTGTATTTATATTTTTTATTTTTTGAGGAATCTCCATACTGTTTTCTATAGTGGGTATACCAATTTACATCCCCACCAGCAGAACACAAGGGTTTTTTTTTCTCCACATTCCCATAAACACTTGTTATTTCTTGTCTTTTTGATTTTCACTCTTCTGACAGGTGTGAAGTGATAGCTCATTGTGGATGGGATTTGCATTTCTCTGATGTTTAGTGATGTTGAGCATCTTTTCACGTGTCCATTAGCCATCTGCATGTTGTGTTTGGAAAATGTCTATTCAGGTCTTCTGCCCATTTTTTAATTGGATTCTTTGGGTTTTTTGGTGTTATGTTGTATACATTCTTCATATATTTTGGATATTAACCCCTTATCACATAGATATTTGCAATTATGTTCTCCCCTTCAGTAGATTGCCTTTTTGTTTTATTGATGGTATCTTTCACATTGCAGAAGCTTTTTACCTTGGTGTAGTCCCCATAGTTTAATTTTTATTTTGTTTCCCTTGCCAGAGGAGACATATCTAGAAAAATGTTTCTAGAGCTCATGTCTGTCAAAAAATTCCTGCCTATGCTTTCTTCTATGAATTTTATGGTTTCAGGTCTCACATTTAGGTCTGTAATCCATTTTTATTTATTTTGGTGTATGGTATAAGAAAGTGGTCCAACTTTGGGGGTTTTTTTGCACGTAACTGTCCAGTTTTTGCAACACCATTAGTTGAAGAGACTGCCTTTTCCCCAGTGTATATTCTTGCCTCCATTATTGTCAATTAATTGACCATAAAAGTGTTGGTTTATTTCTGGGCTCTTTATCCTGTTCTATTGATCTATGTGTTTATTTTTCTGCTAGTACCATAGTGTTTTGATGATTACAGCTTTGTAGTATATCATGGAATTTGGGATTGTGATACTTTGAGTATTGTTTTGCTTTCTCAAAATTGCTTTGTCTACTTGGGGTCCTTTGTGCTTCCATACAACTTTTATCATTTGTTGTAGTTTTTTAAAAATGCTCTTGGTATTTTTTTTTTCAACGTTTTTTATTTATTTTTGGGACAGAGAGAGACAGAGCATGAACGGGGGAGGGGCAGAGAGAGAGGGAGACACAGAATCGGAAACAGGCTCCAGGCTCCGAGCCATCAGCCCAGAGCCTGACGCGGGGCTCGAACTCACGGACCGCGAGATCGTGACCTGGCTGAAGTCGGACGCTTAACCGACTGCGCCACCCAGGCGCCCCTGCTCTTGGTATTTTGACACTGGTTGCCTTAAATCTCTGTATTGATTTGGGTAGTATGGACATTTAAACAATATTGCTTCTTCTAATTCATCAGCGTGGAATACCTTTCCACTTCTTTGTGTCATCTTTAACTCCTTTCATTGGTGTTTTAGAGGACAGGTCTTTCACCTTTTTGGTTGTTTATTCCTAGGTATTCTTTGTGGTGCAATTGTAAATGGAATTGTTTTCATAATTTTTCTTTCTTAATTCATTACCAGTGTCTAGAAATGCTATCGATTTCTGGGTATTAATTTTGTATTTTGCAACATGACCAAATTCATTGGTTACTTCTGGTTGTTTTTTTTTTTATGGGGTCTTTAAGGCTTTCTATGTATAGTATCATGTCATCTGCAAATTAGAAGTTTACTTCCTTTTTATCAATACAGTTGCCTCTTATTTCTTTGTCTTATCTAATTGCTATTGCCAAGACTTCCAGTACTATGTCGAATAAAAATGATGATGAGGGTAGATATCCTAGTCTTGTTCCTGATCTTAGAGAAAGAGCTCTTAATTTTTCATCATTGAGCATGATGTTAACTGTGGGTTTTTCTCATGTGGCCTTTACTTTGTTGAAGTATATTACCTCTAAACCTACTCTGTTGAGAGTTTTTGTCATAAATGGATGTTGAATTTTGCCAGATGCTTTTCCTGCATCTGTTGAAATGATTATATGATTTTTATCCTTCATTTTGTTGATGTGGTGTATGATGATGATTAATTCACAAATATTGTATCATCCTTGTATCCTGGGAATAAATCCCACCTGACTGTGGTAAATGATCTTTTTAATGTATTGTTAGATTTGTTTTACTATTATTTTGCTGAGGATTTTTACATCTGTGTTCATCAGGGATATTGGCCCGTAGTTTTATTTTTTGTGGTGTTTTTGTCTACTTTTAGTATTAAGGTAATGCTAGTCTCATAGAATGTATTTGGAAGCTGTCCTTCCTCTTCTATTTTTGGAGTAATTTGAGGAAATTAGGTGTATAAACTCTTCTTTAAATATTTGGTAGAATTCACCTGTGAATCAATGTGGTCTTGGACTTTTATATTTTTGGGAGTTTTTTAAATTACTGATTTGATTTCATATTAGCAATTGATATGTTTAAATGTTCTCTTTCTTCCTCATTCAGTTTTGGGTAGTTTATATGTTTCTAGGAATCTGTCCATCTCTTCTAGGTTATCCAGTTTGTTGTTGTGATATTTTTCATAGTATTCTCTTACAATCCTGTGTATTTGTGTGGTGTCAGTTGTTATTTTTCCTCTTTCATTTTTGTTTTTATTTATTTAGGTCCTTTTTTTTCCATTATGAGTCTGACTAAGGGTTTGTCAATTCTGTTTATCTTTTCAAAGAAACAGCTCTTGAGTCCATTGGGTTTTGGTTGTTTTTTTTTTTTTTTTGTCTTTTTTGTTTGTTTTTTGGTTTGTGTGTGTGTGTCTACAGCATTTATTTCTCCTCTAATGTTTATTATTTCCTTTGTTCTCCTTACCTTGAACTTCATTCTTTTTCTAATTTCTTTAAATTTTTTTTTACATTTATTTATTTTTGAGAGACAGAGACAGAACACAAGTCGGGGAGGGGCAGAGAGAATGAGACACAGAATCCAAAAGAGGCTCCAGGCTCTGAGCTGTCAGCACAGAGCCCCATGCGGGGCTCAAACTCACAAACCATGAGATCATGACCTGAACTCAACTTGGACACATAACTGACTGAGCCACCCAGGTGCCCCCGAATTCCTTTAGATGTATGGTTAGATTATTTATTTCAGTTTTTTTCTTATTTCTTGAGGTAGGCCTGTATCGCTATATACTTCCCTCTTAGAACTGCTTTTGCTATGTTCCAAAGATTTTGGACCATTGTGTTTTCATTTTCATTTTTCTCCACGTATTTTCAAATCTCTTCTTTGATTACTTCCTTGACTTACTGGTTTTTTGTGTCATGTTTTTTAGTCCCCACATGTTTGTGTGTTTCCAGTGTTCTTCCTGTGATTTATTTGTAGTTTTATACCATTGAGATCAGAAATGATGGCTTATTTCACTCATGTTAAATATGTGATCTATTCTGGGGAATGTTCTATGTGCACTTGAAAGTAATGTGTATTCTCTTGGTTTTTGATAGAGTGTTCTGTATGTATTTGTTATGTCCATCTGGTCCAGTGTGTCATTCAGAGACATTGAGTCCTTACTGATTTTCTGTGCAGATGATCTTTCTAGTGATGTAAGTCGGGTATTAAAGTTCCCTACTATTTATGTATTATCATCATCAGTTTCTCTTTTTCTGTCCATTAATATTTGCTTTATGTATTTAGGTGCTCTAGTGTTGGGTGTGTGTGTGTGTGTGTGTGTGTATGTTGTGTACGTATACAACATACACACACACACACACACGCACACACACACACACAGTTGTTACATCCTCTCGTTGGATTGATTCCTTTATAATTATGCAATGCCCTTCTCTTAATGCAGTCTTTGGTTTAAAGTCTTTTTTGTCTGATTTAACTATTGCTACCCTGGCTTTTTTTTTTTTTTTTTTTTTTTTTTTGCTTCTATTTGCATAGTGAATGTTTTTCCATCCCTTCACTTTCAGTCTGTAAGTATCTTTAGGTCTGAGGTGAGTCTCTTGTAAGCAGCATATAGATGGGTTTTTTTTAATCCATCCTGCCACCCTGTCTTTTGATTGGATCATTTAGGCCATTTACATTTAAAGCAATTATTTATAAGTATGTACTTACTGCAATTTTAAAAACTTGTTTTCTGGTTATTTTTGTAGTCCTTCTTTGTTCCATTCTTCTTCTCCTCACCTCATTCTTTGTGATAGATGTGTGTGTATAGTGTAATATTTGGCTTTCTTTCTCTTTATTTTTTGTGTATCTGTCATAGGTTTTGTGTTTGTGGTTACCATGAGGTTCATATATATAACATCCTAAGTAAATAGCAATCTGTATTAATTTGATGATCACTTAGGTTCAAACATTCTAAAAAAGAAATCTTTCTTTTTACCTTTCTCTTCTGGTTTTTTACTCCCTTCTCCATGTTTTATGAATATGTTGTCATATTTTACATGTTTTTCTTCATAATTTTCTTATGTCTAATTATGGTCATTTCCACTTAATATTTATTTTCCACTTTAATATTTCTTGCAAGTCTGGTTTAGTGGTGATAAACCCCTTTATCTTATGTTTTTTTTGGAAACTCTTCATCTCTTTTTCAAAGCTGAATGATAACCTTGCTGGTAGAGTATTCTTGCTTATAGGTTTTTTCCTTTTAGCACTTTGAAGATATCGTGCCTCTACCCTCTGGCCTACAAAATTTCTGCTGAAAACTCAGCTCATGGCTTAATAGGTTTTCTGTTATAGGTAACTTTTTGTTTCTCTCTTGCTGTTTTTAAGAGTTTCTCTTCATCTCTAACCTCTGACGTTTTAATTATTATGTGCCATGGTGTGGACCTCCTTGGGTTCATCTTGTTTGGAATTCTCTGTGCTTCTTAGACTCAGATGTCTGTTCCCTTCCCTTTGTTAGGGAAGTTTTTAGTTATTATTTCTTCAAATAAATTTTCTACACCTTTCTTTCTCTTCTGAGACCCCTATAATGCAAATATTTGCTTAATGTTGTCTGAGAGATCTCTTAATCTATTCTCATTTTTTAAAAAAAATTCTTTTCCCTTTTTGCTCTTCAGCTTGAATGCTTTCTATTACCCTTTCTTCCAGATCACTGGTACATTCTTATGCATCTTCTAATCTTTCGTTGGTTCCCTTTAGGGTGTTTTTCTTTCGATTTCAGTTATTGTATTTTTCAACTTTGATTGGTGCTTTTTAGTATTTTCTGCCCCTTTATTGGAGGTCTTGCTGAGTTCTTGCACTCTTTTTTCCAACCCAGTGAGTATCTTTATGATCATTACTTTAGATTTTTTATCAGGCGTATTGCTTATTTCTGTTGCGTTTAGTTCTTTATCTGAGTTTTTTTCTTGTTCTTTCTTTGGCGACATATTCATCTGTCTCCCCATTTTGCTTGACTTCCTGTGTTTGTTTCGGTGGATTAGGTGAAACGGCTACTTCTCCTAAACTTGAAGGAGTGGTCTTGGGTATGGTGTTGTCCATGCAGGCTGTGTATGATTGGTGACTTTGGCTGGCTGGCTGGAGCTGAGCTGTCACTGTATATGCTAGAAAATAATAAAAGAAGAAAAAAGAGAACAAACAAGAAAAGAAGAAAACAAAAACCAAAAGAAAAAAAGTAAAAACAAAGCAAGACAGACTTTAAATGTTTAATTTTTTTAAATGTTTATTTTCTTTTTTTGATTTTTTAATTTTAATTTATTTTTTAAAATATAATTTATTGTGAAGTTAGTTGACATACAGTGTATCCAGTGTGCTTTTGGTCTCGGGGATAGATTCCTGCACTGATAGGAATTTACCCAAAGGATACAGGAATGCTGATGCATAGGGGCACTTATACCCCAATGTTTATAGCAGCGCTCTCAACAATAGCCAAATTATGGAAAGAGCTTAAATGTCCATCAAGTGACGAATGGATAAAGAAGATGTGGTTTATATATACAATGGAATACCGCTTGGCAATGAGAAAGAACAAAATCCTGCTATTTATTTATTTTCTGAGAGTGAACTCGGGCAGGGGAGGGGCAGCGAGAAAGGGATACAGAGAATCCCAAGCAGTCTCTGCACTTCCAGTGTGGAGTCAGATATGGGGCTCAAACCCATGAACTGTGAGATCATGACCTGAGCCAAAACCCAGAGTTAGACGCTTAACCAACTGAGCCACCCAGCTGCCCCAAAGCAAGACACTTTAAAAAAAAATTAAAATAATACAGTAAATTCTTTAATTATAAAAACCTACAGCTTCTTTTCCATACCCTAGTCCCACAGGAGCTGGTGAAGACTCACAGACCCTTAGCTTACTGAGGTCACAAGCTTACTC
Source organism: Panthera uncia (assembly GCF_023721935.1). NCBI lineage: Eukaryota > Metazoa > Chordata > Mammalia > Carnivora > Felidae > Panthera > Panthera uncia. The sequence goes on from NC_064817.1 coordinate 24,508,368, forward strand.
TGAGCCAGACCCTTTTCCGATCTGGACTTGTAATGTGGACAGGAAGAGAGTGTTCCCACAGCCCTTTGGCCCTTTTACTTTTTTATTTTTTTATTTTTAAATATAATTTATTGTCAAGTTAGCTAACATACAGTGTATATAGTGTGCTCTTGGCTTCAGGAGTAGATTCCCATGATTCATCCTCCACTGCTTGGCAGAGTTCTAGTATTGTCTCTATTAAAGGCTAGTTGCTCTGTTGAACCACATCATTTTTTTCTGTGCCCAAGGTCAGAGGAATCTGTTCCTGGACCCTCAGCATTGTCCCTCCCCACTGCTTTATGCAGCATAGAGAGTGGGGATTCCCTTTGTTACTCTATCTCCGTGTCTCTTGCTGTTCTGTCTTTGGTTGTTTAGTTCACTCAGCTCTCAGTTCTTCTTCAGAAGGAATCGTTCCATTAACAGATAAAATTTGATGTGTTCCATCCACAGAAGAGGAGAGTTCAGAGCCTTCCTATGTTGCCATCTTAAACTGGAATTCCCAATGTCAGTTGGTTTTTTTAATCCGTTTTATTCCCATCACCTAGCACAACACAAAGAACAGATTATGCCTCAGTAAATATCTATTAAATTAATGAGGACTGAACATTGGAAAAGGAATTTATACCCAGTGGAAGCTGAGAAAAAAAAAGTGTGGGAGTTAGAAGAAACTCAGTAGAGCCTTTAGCTTCAGAAGTTGGGGGTAGAGGGAGTGAAGTTCACAAAGGAATGGAACAGTAGACACATCAAATACTGGTAGAAAGTCCTTCAGACCCATGGAGTTAACCAATATGTAGAGAAATTGATGACTTTAGGGGAAGTGGTTTCAGTGGAATTATGAAGGTAGAATCTGAACTATAGAAGGGTTGAGGAGTAACATAGAGAAAAGGAGATAAATAGTGTATATAAACAGATCTTAAAACATATTTGTCTTTGGAGAAAAGGAGAGAACTAGAGTGGCATATGTAACAGCACGTGGGTTAAAAGGTGAGTCTTTTACTTTACTGTGGAAGGAAGATGCTTACATTTAAATATTGGTTAAAAAAGAGCCAATTGAGAGAAAGAGTAAAGTTACATAATTTAAATATCTGTAGAGTAAAACTGATACTAGTTTTGTTAAGAGAAATGAAGGCTGTTCCCTTGAAATGAGGTTTACTTCCAGCCACCCAAGACAGACCTTTAAAATCAAAAGCAATTCAAATTTTAGTATAAAGTATGAAAATGAAAATAAGGTAATTACAAAGACTATTACGGGTAACAGAGTATGATCTGTACCCCCTTGCCACCTTCCCACTCGGGATGTCACCAAAGACTTAGCACTCATTGGGAATTTACGTGTTCGGACTTTTGAAAGTGAAATGAAACCTGAATACTAGTATCTCCTTTTTCAAAGTTACTTTAATAGGCTTAGTTTTATAAACAAGGCTAATTCCTCTGTTGGAAATTTCTGAAGCATATTCCTACTTGTTGTTTTATTCTGGTTTACAAATTGATTACTGTTGAGTAGCATGATAATGATACAGAAGAGACAAGGAATGGGGATCAGAAGGACTCAGTGACAGCTCTAGCTCTGTTGCTAATGAGCTCTGGGACGTTGCCATACTCTTTTATCTTTCCTGCCTTACTTTCTCCATCTACAAAATGAGCATAACGAGGTCTTTCATACTTTTCTCACAGGGCATATATTAGGAGGATCAAATGTGTTCATGTGTATGAAAGCCTTTTTATTCATATAAAATACTGTTCAAAGGAGCTGGACGAGAAGACCCGAAACCTCAGTGCAAAATGTTGCTTCCTCCCTTTCCAGGCATGTGACTTCAGACAGGCTCCTTAACACTTTGATTCCTCAGTCCCGTCACCCAGGAAATGGGGTTGATATTCCCTAGTTCTAGAAATTGTTATTAAGATTAAATGAGTTGTGAATGAAATGAGAGAGCATATATGTTAAAAGTGCCTTGATTCGAGGTTTATTTTGCCTTTGATTTTGTTGTTTTATTTTCAGTGTAGGGGAGCATGACTCTGCTTGAATGGTTTGACCTTATATAGGACTTAGCCTCTAATAGGTCAAAGTCGTTCACACCTTTGTCGTTTGAGGGGTGGTCCTCAGGCCAGCACCAGCAGCAACACTTGGGAGCTTATTAGGAATGTGAAATCTCAGGCTCCACTCCCGACATAGTCAAAATACACATTTTAACAAGATGCCCAGATGAGGTCTACACAAGTAATTTTGGAAATTAGTGTTTAACAAGCCATCTGGTTGGGAGAAGCGGGTTCAAAGAGCATGGTGTACATACTTGGAGCCTGTGATGCCATTTCCTCCCCTTCATTTTTCCTCTGTCTTCGGTTCCCCACGTGTGTTTTATTATGAAAATGAAACGAACCAAAGATGAGAAAAAAGGAGCAAGAAGTTGAAGAAGGGTTAAATATGTCTGTGAAGTGATTTTACACTAGGGTAAGAATTAGCTTCAGAGCCGTTCTGTGCCTCTCTCTTTGTCCCTCATTAGACATCTCTGCCCCCACTGTCAAAGTGGGGCCCTTCTTGTCCTCCCTGCCCATCTGTTCGGTAACTCGCCACCACTGTCAGAGGCACCGTCACAATGCTCTGTGCTAGGAGAGTGTCCGAGTTACTGCTTAGTAATAAACAACGTAGCTTTGGTTCTACAGATTCTGCTAGTTGTTTCTCACAGGTGAAGGTGAGATGTAGAAAAATATTTAAGCGCTAAGTTTGTAACTTTTGAAAAGGCATTTAGAGATACATCATTTTTCAAAAAGTAGACAGAACAAATTTGAGTCTGTTGGAATAAATTTCAGTAACAGACTGCAAAGTCTGAGTTTATCATGAGTAAAAATTGCATTGTTGCTTTTTAAGAATTCTTTTACTTTGTGAAATGACCAATTGGAATACCGGCGAAGCTGGTTACCATTGATACAGATGACATTTCAGCAATGTAGTAAGTTTGCACATTGCTGATGAAGGTGAAGTAAGTCTGCTTTAGTTTAATCCCAGATCTATAGCTTTTGCTAAATATCAAGGGAGTCATCTTGTCAGTGCATCAGAGGAAAGAGATTTACAAGTTATCCAAAATAGGTTAGCAGCATCTCCTGGGATGAGAAGATATGTCATGAGAATAAATGCATGGTGAGGTTATCAGGGGAGTGTTTCTAGATGCCCACGATTTTTGAAATCACTCTATTTTCTTCATTAAAATTCTTCCTTTAAACAGCAAATGACCCCTTAAACATAGCATCTAAATTTTTGATTTATGCAAAACCAGGTGTTAGTGCAGTTTGATTTAAATGTCTTTGGGGGTAGCTATGATATTAGAAGCAGTATATATTGCGTTTATGTGGAGGCCTCCCGCACAACATTTAAAGATTTGTACATCCCTTGGAGGTACAGGTGAGGGAATTGTTGCTCTTAATTTATGCTAACAGGCCCAATTTTTCAATTTGTAATTAAATAGCCCATAGTCATCTTGAGGGGCTGCTAGAATTGGTGCTTCTCAAGCAAACCTTGAGGAAGTTATGGCAAAGACTAAGAAGATGATCGCCTGAGAAATCAAGATGATAAAATAGTCGAACCCACCAGGGCTCTCACAATGCAGTTAGCAGTGATTGTGAGCATTTGAAACAAGCACAGATCCAGTCATTGCTAAATAAAACCAAGGTCGAATAATGAATTCTGCTCTTACGGTCTTGCGGCAAAATTTAGAAAGGGAATCTTTGCAAAATGTCTGAAAGACAGGGAAAGAGAACTTCAAACAAGGAAGCAAGTTTGCTATAAACATTAGCTCGAATATTATACGATTCACATACGTGTTCTTGTTCTACATATAAGGGTATGTCCAGGTTCAAGGAAAAATAGACCTATTGATAATCTTTTAAGTTCTTGTTGTGCTAACCTTCTCACTTCTGGTTGTCGGGAAAGCAAAACCCCAATGAATGAGATTCTTCTGCACTTTACACCCTTCGGAAACAATAAGAAGATTAAAAGAAACAAGAAGATATTAAACACGTCATTGTTGAAACAAACGAAGGAAAGGAGGAAGGAAAGAAGAAACACAGGCAGGAAGACAGGAAAGCAGCCAGGCAGACAACTTGCATGGCCTGATGAGGTCCATTAAAAATTCAGCCTGCACCTTGCAGAGTATCATTTCCAATGAAGATAGATCAGTTTACTATGACACAATGTGGGGCAGCTATCTTGGTATTATGATTTGATTGGATCTGCAAATTGCTATCCTACCTCAAAGTAACTTTTTTTTTTTTTTTGGTATCTGAGTATAGCTGGCACACATAGTTTCAAGTGTACAACGTAGTGATTCGATAAATCTATACATCATGCTGTGCTCACCGCAAGTGTACTATCCGCTGTCAGCGTACAACACTCTTACAATACCATTGCCTGTATTCCCCATGCTGTACCTTTTATCTCTATACCTCACTCTTCCATAACTGGAAGCTCTATATCCCACTCCTCTTCATCCATTTTGCCAGTCTCTCCACCCCTCCTCCCTCTGGCATCCATCAGATTGTTCTCTGTATTTATAGGTCTGACTCTGCTTTTTCTCTAATTGTTTATTAACTTGATTTTTAGATTCCACATATGAATGAAATCATATGGTATTTGTCTTTCTCTGACTTTTTTTTCTTTCCATAACATGCTCTAGATCCATCTGTGTTATCGCCAATGGCAAGAGTTCATCCTTTTTCATGGCTGAGTAATATTGCACTGCATGCACATGTTTGTGTATGAGTGCACACACACACACACACACACACGTACACACCCCACATCTTCTTTGTCCATTTATCTGTTGGCGGACGCTTGAGTTGACTCCATGTCTTGGCTGTTGTAAATCGTGCTGCAATAAACATGGGGTGTGTATATATTTTTGGATTAGTGTTGTCATTTTATTACAGTTAAAAGTAGCTCTTTCTCTTTAAAATCTTTGGGAAATTATTTTTCAAGTTGCTCTTTTAAAAGGCAACAACAGTACATACTTGTTTGTATTTTTTTCATGAAAGTAATGTACTGTTACTGCAGAATGTTTTAAAATGTAGATAAACCAAGCAGAACACATAGTTCTGACTTCACCACCTAAAGAGAGAACTGTTTACATTTGTCCATTAAGTATTTTTTCAGTACATACACAAATTATAAATAATAATGTTTTGTTATACAACGTTTTCCCTTAACAATATGTGGGAAAGATCTTCCTGAACACTCCATATTCTTCTGTGACTTAATTTTTTAAAGATTGAATAGTATTCCACCTTGTGAATCTGTAGTTACTTGTTAATCAGTACCTGTTTGGGAAAGGTTGTATTATTTGTAATTTTTTAGTTCTTAAAAAAGTATTGAAATCGACATTATTTTTGGTTAGCGATTCTCAGAGGTGATTTTGCCCCCAAGCAGACATCTGGCAACATCTGTAGATATTTTTGGTTGTCTTAATGAAGAGGAAGGGGGAGATGTCATTGCTATCTAGTGAGTAGAAAAACATATTTCACAAAATTGTTGAAACCTGAATGAGATCCCTGGATATGTTTATGAAATTAAGATGTTAATTTCCATATTAACCATAATACTTTTAACTTTATCTACCAAATAGTTCAAAGTTGGTGTTAAAAATGGTTTATAGTTTTATTTTGTATTCAAACATAATTCAAGTAATTACAATATTGTATTAGTTTCAAGTGTACAGTGTAATGATTCAACAATTCTATACATTTCTCAATGCTCATCAAGTTACATGTCCTCTTAATCTCCTTTTATCCATTTCATCCATCTCCACAGCCACCTCCCCTCCAGCAACCACCAGTTCTCTGTGTTTAAGACTCTGTGTTTTTTATTTGTCTCTTTTTTATTTGTTCATTTGTGTTGTTTCTTTTTTTAATGTTAATTATTTTTGAGAGAGAGGGAGCGAGAGAGCAGAGGAGGGGCAGAGAGAGAGGGAGACACAATCCGAAGCAGACTCCAGGCTCTGTGCTGTCAGCACAGAGCTGGACACGGAGCTCAAACTCACAAACTGCAAGATCATGACCTCATCTGAAGTGGTCACTTACCCAACTGAGCCACCCAGGTGCCCCAGTTTTCATCTCATTCTTCAAAGCTGTTTGCCCTGGATACAATTTAGGCTAGCAGTTCATTTATTTTAACACATAGAAAATATCATTCCACTTTTTCTGTCTTCTGTGTTTTCTTTATAGAAGTCAGTCCGTTATGTCTTTGATGATCTTTCCTGTATGTTGCTCTTAATATTTTCCCTTTGTCTTGAGTGGTCTGCATTTGTACTCTAATGTGTCCATTTGTAGTTTCCAATATTTGTCCTGTGAGGAATTCCTCAACCTTCTTAAGTTTGTGGAATAATGTCTTTATTCTGTTCCGGAATTTGTTCTGTCTTTAAATCTTTCACATATTGCCCCTGCCACATTCTCTTCCTTCTCTCTTCTTGATAATGTGATCAAATGTATGTTAAACCTTCACACCCAACCTTACATGCCCTTCAACCTCTCTTTCATATTTTACACCTAAATAGAAAAGTCTGTCTCACAAATGTATCCTGTACCTGTATAATTTCTTCTCAATTATCCACAGTTTACTAGTTTTCTCTTTACTCATGTCTGCTGATGAGCTTGTTCATGAAGTTCTTAAACTTGGTTGTATTGTTTTTCTTTTTCAAAAGTTGTACTTGATTCTTTTTAAAAATTTGCTAGCTATTTTTAAGTCTATTGTTATATATATTTTAAAATTAGAGATTTTTAAAAATACAGTAAGCATCATCACGCTTACATTTATGGCAAATTTATCCTCCCAGCTTATATGAAATAGAAGGATATCCTCCACAAAATATATGAAACTACAGTTGTCAGATATTGTGCAACAGGCGGTACAGCAAGTGATCTCTGAGAAGAGGAATAAATGAAGTTGCTCAAACTCATAGCCTGCCAAGGATTTCAAGGCCACAGGGCAAGGAGGGAAAGCCCAAACAATGCCTCTGTTCTCTTCTGAGGAGACATGGTTAAAAATCAAGGGAGGTCAAGGTGGCTAGAATTTGCAGGGCAGAGAAACAAAAAGGAGATAACTGCTAAATAGAGAGAGCTCCACAAATCTATGAGGGTTCCCCTCCAGTTTTCATCTGAACCCTCGTGAGCACATGTGCATGAAGAGCTACTCAAGGCCAAGAAAAGAACCGTCAGGACCTGGAATCGTTTATGTGCCCACCAAGAGTGGAAAATGTCATTATTCCCAGGGCATCAGGTAGAGTACTCAAGGTAACTTATTACCTTATTAGTGGAAAAAAATTAGCCCCAGACTAAATATTTGTCTCTTTCTACCTAGCAAAGCTTTAAAACAAGCATTAAGAGAATTAACCTATTTTGAAACAATTTAACTGTGCTCCAGAAAAAACAAACCTCAAGAATATTTATAGGACTTATATATATATATATATGTATATATACACACACACGCACACACACACTGTATATGTACATATATGCTATATGTATATATACGTATATACACACACGTATATGTATGTAGTATGTAGAGATACATATATATTCTTCTTGGGATCTATTATATATATGTGTGTATATATATATATACACACACACACACATAATATACAATATATATACATAATATATATGTATATATAATATATAGCTCCTATGAAGATAAAATCAGTCTGTATCCAGTTAAAAATTATTAGACATGCAAAAAATCAGAAAAATATGACTCATAATGAGAAAAATCGTCCAATAGAAGCAGAAGCAAAAATGACCCTGCTGATAGAAGTAGTAAACAAGTACAATAAAATGGTTAGGAAAACTATATCATATATTTTAGAAGGTAGAGCAAAGTATTAGTATGAGAAGGAGAGACAGAGTCTTTTTTCAGTTTTTTTAAGTTTTTAATTCCGGTTCATTAATATACAGCGTTATATTAGTTTCAGCTCTACAGTATAGTGATCCAGCACTTCCATACTTCGCCCAGTGCTCATCACAAGTGCTCTCCTTAATGCCCATCACCTGTTTCACACCCCCCCCCCAACTCCCTTCTGGTGACTGTCAGTTCCCTATAGTTAAGAGTCTTTTTCTTGGTTTGTCTGTTTCTTTCTCTTTTTTTCCCCTTTGTTCATTTGTTTTGTTTCTTAAATTCCACATATGATTGAAATCGTATGGTATTCTCCTTTCTCTGACTCACTTATACTCTGTAGCTCCATCTGTGTCATTGCAAGTGGCAAGATTTCTTTCCTTTTTATGGCTGAATAATATTCCTTTGCATATCACATCTTCTTTATCCGTTCATCAATCATTGGACACTTGGGTTATTTCCATAATTTGGCTATTGTAAATAATGCTGGTTTAAACATAGGGGTGCATCTATTCTTTGAATTAGTGCTTTTGTATCCTTTGGGTAAATATCCAGCAGTGTAATTGCTGAACGATAGGGTAGTTCTATTTTTAACTTTTGCAGAGCCCCTGTACAATTTTCCGCAGTGGGAAACATCAGGTCCAGTGTTTCCCACTACCTGCGTGATGTTCCTTTTTCTTCACATTCTCACCAGCACCTGTTGTTAATTCTGTGACTGCTTTTAGCTTTTCAGACAGGTGTGAGGTGATATCTGCTGAAGGGTTAGTATCCAAGATATATATAGGACTTATAAAACCAATCCAGTTGAAAAATGGGTAGGAGACATGAACACTTTCCCCAAAGAAGACATACATATGGCCAACAGACACATAAAAAAGATGTTCATCATCAGTTACCAGCAGGGGATTGCAAATCAAAACTAAAATGGAATATATTTTTTAAAGGTCAAAATTGAACCTTATTTTTTATAAATTAAAAAAACAGTTTTTGAGATGAAAAATATATTAAATGGAATCAACAGCAGATTAGGCACTCAATGCAGAAGTAAAAGTTAGTGATCTTGAAGACCTAGCAACAGAAATTATCCAGAATTAAACACACAGAGAAAAAAAGACTTAAAAAAAAATAGAGCATCGGTGAACTATGGATAACTTCAAGTCGCCAAATATGTGTGTAATTAGATTCCCCAAAGGACTGGAAGGTGGGTGGGAGAAATATTTTAGAAACTAATGGCCAAAATTTTTCCAAATTTTAATTAACAAAAGAAAAACTTAGAAACCACAGATCCAAAAATCTCTATGAACTCCAGAGACAAGAATTATTGAAATACCAAGGCTCATGATAGTTACATTATTCAAAACTAGAAATGAAGATTAAAATCTTAAAGCAGCCACAGAAAAAAGTATAGATGAACAAAGATAATGATAGATGATTCTTCATAAAACAGTACAAGCCAGAATATAGTGTATCTCTGTCCTTAAAATACTGCAGAACAACAAACTTTAAAAAAATTTTTTTTAATGTTTATGTATTTTTTGAGAGAGAGAGAGAGAGACAGAGTGTGAGTGGGGGAGGGGTAGAGAGAGAGGGAGACACAGAATCGGAAGCAGGCTTCAGGCTCTGAGCTGTCAGCACAGAGCCCCATGCAGGGCTCGAACCCACAAGCCGTGAGATCATGACCTGAGCCAAAGTCAGACACTTAACTGACTGAGCCACCCAGGCACCCCCAGCAGAACAAACTTTTAAAAGGTCAACCATTGTGGGATTGCAATGAGGGGAACCAGCTTACTCTTACCCTGAGTAAAATGGTCTCAGTTCAACATAGAGAAAATGTCTTTTTTAATTCTGACCTATGGTGAGCACCAAATTTTGTGGGTTTTGTCCCCTTTTCCCTATTTAGTTATTAAAAGGAAAGCTGAAGTTAGCCTGTACTCGCAAGTGGTACTATACTGATAAGCGCCAAAAGGAAATTCAGTGCTGTGATTGGCTCTCTGGATATCCCTTGTTTCTTTGGATTTTTTTTTCTGGTACTTCCTGCTCCCTTTCACCCATTTTGTTCATTCTCTCACTTCCTTCCCCTCTGACAGTCATCAGTTTGTTCTCTGCATTTAGGGATTTGTTCTTACTTTTTTATTTGTGTGTTTGTTCATTTGTTTTGTTTTTTTAGAAGCCATATATAGGTGAAATTAAGCAGTATTTGTTTTTCTCTGACTTATTTCACTTAGCATTATACCCTCTAGCTCCATCCATGTCGTTACAAATATCACTCTTTTTTATGGCTGCACATGCATGCCTATCACATCTTCTTTATCCATTCATCAATCAGTGGACACTTGGGCTGCTTCTTTATCTTGGCTGTTAGAAATAATGCTGCAGTAGGGGTGCCTGAGTGGCTCGGTCGGTTATGCATCTGGCTCTTGATTTCAGCTCACGTCATGATCTCACGGTTTGTGGCTTCAAGCCCCATGTCAGGCTCAGTGCTCTGTGCTTGGGATTCTTTCCCCCTCTCTCTGTGCCCATCCCCGGTGCTCGTGCTCACCTGCTCTCTCTCACTCTCAAAATAAAGAAATAAACTTTTAAAATAATAAATAAATAATGTTGGAATAAACATAATGGTGCATATATTTTTTGAATTAATTTTCTTATATTCTTTAGGTGAATATCCAGCAGTGGAATTACTGGCTTATATGGTATCTCTATTTTGAACTTTTTGAGGAACCTCCATGCTGTGTTGCACAGTAGCTTCTCTCTTTTACATTCCCACTAACGGTACACAAAGCTTCCCTTTCCTCCGCATCCTCACCAGCACTTGGTATTTCTTGTCTTTTACCTAGTAGCCATTCTGACAGCTGTGAGGGGATAGCTCATTGTGGTTTTGATGTATATTTCCCTGATAATGAGCGATGTTGAGGATCTTTCGATGTGTCTGTTGGCCATCTGTATGTCATCTTTAGAAAAATGTCTTTTCAGGCCCTTGGCCCATTTTTTAATGTGATTGTTTGGTTTTTTTTGGTATTGAGTTGTATAAATTCTCCATATATTTTGGATGTGAATCCCTTATTAGATTTACAAATCTCTTCCCTCATTCACTCAGTTACCTTTTCGTTTGGTTGATGGTTTCCTCCACTATGGAAAAACTTCTTATTTTGGTGTAGTCTTAATCTTTATTTTTGATTTTGTTTCCCTTGCCTGAGGAGACATAGCTAGAAAAATGTTGGTAAGGGGAAGTCAAAAAGATCCTTTAGATTTTTGTGTGGTAATTTTGTATCCTCTTAACAGCCCTTTGATATCTGTAGTTTGTTTTCAGTGGGAGGATGGTTTGAATAACCTAGCCTCTCCATATTTACGGAAAAGGAATTAATAACTTTCATGGTCATTCTCTATTTCATTTTCCACCAAGGGGCACCTGGGTAGCTCAGTCAGTTAAGCATCCCACTCTTGCTTTTGCCTCCGGTCATGATCTCCCGGTTTGTGAGTTTGAGGCCTATGTCAGGCTCTGAGCTGACGTTCTGGAGCTTGCTTGGGATTTTCTCTCTCCCTCTTTTTCTGTCCTCCCCCCCCACCCCCCGCCATATGTGTGCATGCATACACTCTCAAAAGAAATCAGTAAACATTTTTAAAAATAAATAAATAAAAACTCCATAAAGCTTAACTTACTCATTTTTTAAAATTTTTTTTTAACATTTATTTATTTTCAAGAGACAGAGGGACACAGAGTACAAGTGGGGGAGGGGCAGAGAGGGAGGGAGACACAGAATCCGAAGCAGGCTCCAGGCTCTGAGCTGTCAGTGCAGAGCCCAACGCGGGGCTCAAACCCACCAATCGTGAGATCGTGACCTGAGCTGAAGTTGGACGCTTAACCGACTGAGCCACCAGGCGCCCCCTTAACTTACCCATTTTAAGTTAAAATAAGCTTTCATAGGATTTCTAATATTTTCTACTGACTTCAGTGGATTATGTTGTTGAAAGTTGAGCCGTATAAGATTGTAATTTTATGTAAAAGTGATCAAAGATTGGCAATTGCATATGGGTCGATTTAATTCATCCCATTTCAGAGGCTGTTGATATAGCCAAAAGAGCATACAGTTGGGAGACAGAACTTAGATTCCACAATTTAGGTATCCATGAAGCTTTTGAGACTTGACTTAGTGCCTCTGAACCTCTGGAATATTGTGAGATTTAAGCCACATGACTTTCCTAAGATGATTACCAAATTCTAGCATGGCGGGAAATGATTTGAGCACAATGGTTAATAAAGTGGTCCAGGCATCCGTCACCTGTGGGATTAGACTCTGATTCTGTCATCTAGGTGAGTCACCTTGGTAAAATGTCTTAAACTTTCTCTGCCTCAGTTTCCTTATCCATGAAACTGGGATTTAAAAAACCCACACCGCAGTGTTGCAATAAGGATTAAATGCCTGTGTTTATAAAATGCGTGGAAAGGCACCTGGCACGTAGAAAGTGAACAGGTATTCACTTTTATTATAGCATGATATCATTCAAAATTAACAGCTTCCCTCCGCCTTCTTCAAGTGGACACAATCAAGAAATGCAAGCAGAAGCAAAACTAGTGCAAATGAGAATCATTATTCACCTAGATGCCGATAGCTTTATAGAAACGGACAGACATCTGCAATTCCAAGCATGATGGACAAAAGGTTCGTGGTCCTAAGATGGCAAAAGAATGGAAAGGTGAGAATGAGTTGCGGCTGTCGGAAATGGCCACGTGGAAGAGCGAAGGCCGCCTTAATCATTGCCTCTTGCAGCACGTGGAGAGCGGAGCAGCTGCTGGAGTTCCTTGCAGTTGTTCAGGCAAGCGCTCCACTTGGCCAGTGTCAACATTTGGTGCATTGAATTGTTGAAATCCTCTGTATTCTTTCTCCACACGGCTTCTGCTCTGAGGAAAGTGTGGCAGAGGGGTTCACAGCTAGAGTTACTATCAAAAGCTAGGCAAGCAGAGAAATATTCATGGTCCGATGGGATGCTGCGATTATGGACTACAATAGCAACTTCAGGGCAAATGTTGAGTCCTACAAGGATCAGTTCGAAACGTTTGCCCCAAGTTGGTCTTATACCACATGTATTTTGCGGTTCTGTAGCTTTTCTAACAGAAGCTCAAATTTTCTTGGTTCGTGGCGCCCTTAGTTTCTCAGTAATCTTTTCATGGCTCCCTAGGCCCAAACAAATACTTAATAGTTCTCTTCTTTTAGGTAGTTAGGTCCAGACAACTTAATAAGTATTTATATGCCAACGACTTAGTAGCTGTTTGAAATGATACCTATATTTGTGCTTTATGGTACTTACACATGTAAAAAATTAACTTAAAATTATCACAATTATTTACCAGTGGGATATATGTATCTGTTAGTCACTATATGTCCCAAACCTTGCAATCAGATTGGACCCTGTTCCACATTGATTTTTGAATACCATCTGCTTTTTTGTCACAACTACCAGAATGCCAACTTGGCAAAGACATGGCATCATCAAAATGGATGTAACCCACCCAGCATCCCACAGGTGTCAATGACTTTACCTTGAAAACTTAAACTTTCCTGTGATGCTCCCATAAGTTTGCTCTGACACCCCCGTGACACCTTGGCACACAGTTTGGGAACCACAGCCCTATACCATTTCCTGTATGTTTGCAGTGATTTCAAATATGTGTTCATTAAGGACAGGTTGCTGTATAGATCTAAATACCACTTTCTACCTTTCAGAGTGCGTTTGTTGAACAGGAGGCTGGGCGATGGTATTTGAATGAGTAAATGTAAGGAGTTACATCATCACAAAACATTTATTGAAACTTTATTGAATGTAAAGGATGATGAGGGAGGCAAACAATTAGATGTTCCTCAACAAATTTATTGTATTTGACCAAGTAGTTTATATAAATGTGATGTGATTGTATCATTTTCTCAGTGAACTTTGTTACTGTGTCCCCTATATCTCTGCCATGGAGTCCTTCACTGTTTGGGTTCCCTTTCTTTTTCCAGCTCATCCTCTGTCTCTTTCTGATGCGACTTCTCTCCCCCTGCCTCTCAGCTGCCCACAGTGAGGTATAGAAAGATGATAGACAGACAGACATGGGATTTCATAAAGGGATTTGACTTCCCATGATTGTTGCGGGACTGGGTTAAACACTCTGTGTAAAGTAGTTATTTCTGTGTCTGGAGCTTGAAGTCTGCAGAGAAGTCAGTCAGAAGAGAGGACAATTGGAAAGCAAGGCCAAAGTGGGATCTGCAAAACTGAGTCTGAACCAATGGGAACTTACTAGAACCTAGATTGATCTCTCACTCCCTCAAGCTTCCACCTGTGACAATGGGAGCGTCTTGCAGGAGAAGTGGTTCCCGTCATCATGCAGCTAACTATTCATCTGGCCGGAGAGCCAGAGAAGTTGAAGGAGAAGCTTGAAGAGCTGTGGTCCCAGCTGGCTCCCACACCAACCCTGGCAGCTCACAGAAGTTTGCATGAGCTGCAGCAGGGTCTCCTGCCCTACAGCAGTCTTTAAAGCATGAAACAACAGTGGTGAGAGTGGACATCCCTGTCGTGTTCCTGATCTCAGGGGGAAAGCTCTCAGTTTTTCCCCGTTGAGGATGATGTTTGCTCAATTTTCTCCTCAAACCCCAGTTATGGGCTTTTCATAAATGGCTTTGATGATGTTTAAGTATGTTCCTTCCATCCCGACTTTCTCGAGGGTTTTTATTAAGAAAGGATGCTGAATTTTGTCAAATGCTTTTTCTGCATCTATTGACAGGATCATATGGTTCTTATCCTTTCTTTTATTAATGTGATGTATCACATTGATTGATTGGTGAATATTTAACCAGCCCTGCAGCCCAGGAACGAATCCCACTTGGTCATGATGAATAATTCTTTTTATGTGCTGTTCGGTTTGCTAGTATCTTGTTGAGAATTTTTGCATCCGTGTCCATCAGGGATATTGGCCTGTAGTTCTTCTTTTTTGTTGGGTCTCTGGTTTGGGAATCAAAGTAATGCTGGCTTTGTAGAATGAGTCTGGATGTTTTCCTTTCATTTCTATTTTTTGGGACAGCTTGACAAGGATAGGTATCTTCTCTGCTTTAAATGTCTGGTAGAATTCCCCAGGGAAGCCCTCTGGGCCAGGACTCTTATTTGTTGCAACATTTTTGATAACTGATTCATTTTCTTCACTAGTTATGGTACTGTTCAAATTTTCTATTTCTTCCCGTTTGAGTTTTGGTAGTGTGTGGATGTTTAGGAATTTGTCCATTTCTTCCATGTTGTCCAATTTGTTGGCATATCATTTTTCATAGTATTCCCTGATAATTGCTTGTATTTCTGAGGGATCAGTTAAAATATATCCATTTTCATTCGTGATTTTATCTGTGTGGGTCCTCTCTCTTTTCTTTTTCAGAAGCCTGGCTAGAGGTTTATCAGTTTTGTTTATTTTTTCAAAAAACCAACTCTTAGTTTCACTGATCTGTTCTACTGGTTTTTTGGATACTATATTGTTTATTTCTGCTCTGATCTTTATTATTTCTCTCGTTCTGCTGGGTTTGGGGTGTCTTTGTTGCTCTGCTTCTATTTCCTTTAGGTGTGCTGTTAGATTTTGTATTTGGGATTTTTCTTGTTTCTTGAGACAGGCCTGCATTGCCATGTATTTTCCTCTTAGGACTGCCTTTGCTGCATCCCAAAGGGTTTGGATTGTTGTGTTTTCCTTTTCATTTGTTTTTCCATTTTTTTTATTGATTTTTTTTAATTTTTTAATTTTATTTTTTTTTAATTTACATTCAATTAAATTAGCATGTAGTGCAACAATGATTTCAGGAGTAGATTCCTTAGTGCCCCTTACCCATTTAGCCCATCCCCCCTCCAACACCCTCTCCAGTACCCCTCTGTTTGTTCTCCATATTTATGAGTCTCTTATGTTGTGTCCCCCTCCCTGTTTTTATATTATTTTTGTTTCCCTTCCCTTGTGTTCATCTGTTTTGTCTCTTAAAGTCCTCATATGGGTGAAGTCATAGGATATTTGTCTTTCTCTGACTAATTTCACCCAGCATAATACCCTCCAGTTCCATCCACGTAGTTGCAAATGGCAAGATGTCATTCTTTGTGATTGCCAAGGAATACTCCATTGTATATATACCACATCTTCTTTATCCATTCATCCATTGATGGACATTTGGGCTCTTTCCATACTTTAGCTCTTGTTGATAGTGCTGCTATAAACATGGGGATGCATGTGTCCCTTCGAAAGAGCACACCTGTATCCCTTGGATAAATACCTAGTAGAGCCATTGCTGGGTCATAGGGTAGTTCTATTTTTAGTTTTTTGAGGAACCTCCGTACTGTTTTCCAGAGTGGCTGCACCAGCTTGCATTCCCACCAGCAATGCCAAAGACATCCTGTTTGTAGGTATCCTGGCCAACATCTGTTTTTGCCTGAGTTGTTCATGTTAGCCGTTCTGACAGGTGTAAGGTGGTATCTCATTGTGGTTTTGATTTGTATTTCCCTGATGAAGAGTGAAGTTGAGCATTTTTTCATGTGTCAGTTGGCCATCTGGATATTTTCTTTGGAGAAGTGTCTATTCATATCTTTTGCCCATTTCTTCACTGAATTATTTGTTTTTTGGGTGTTGAGTTTGATAAGTTCTTTCTAGATTTTGGATACTAACCCTTTATCTGATATGTCGTTTGCAAATATCTTCTCCCATTCCATCAGTTGCCTTTTGGTTTTGCTGATTGTTTCCTCTGCTGTGCAGAAGCTTTTTATTTTGATGAGGTCCCAGTAGTTCATTTTTGCTTTTGTTTCCCTTGCCTCCGGAGACGTGTTGAGTAAGAAGTTGCTGTGGCCAAGATCAAAGAGGTTTTTGCCTGCTTTCTCCTCGAGGATTTTGATGGCTTCCTGTCTTACATTGAGGTCTTTCATCCATTTTGAGTTTATTTTTGTGTATGGTGTAAGAAAGTGGCCCAGGTTCATTGTTCTGCATGTTGCTGTCCAGTTTTTCTAGTACCACTTGCTGAAGAGACTGTCTTTATTCCACTGGATATTCTTTCCTGCTTTGTCAAAGATTAGTTGCCCATACGTTTGTGGGTCCATTTCTGGGTTGTCTATTCTGTTTCATTGATCTGAGTGTGTGTTCTTGTGCCACTACCATACTGTCTTGATGATTATAGCTTTGTACTATAGCTTGAAGTCTGGGATTGTGACGCCTCCTGCTTTGGTTTTCATTTTCAAGATGGCTTTGGCTATTCGGGGTCTTTTATGGTCCCATACAAATTTTGGGATCATTTGTTCTAGTTCTGTGAAGAATGCTGGTGTTATTTTGATAGGGATTGCATTGAGTGTGTAGATTCCTTTGAGTAGTATAGACATTTTAAGAATATTTGTTCTTCCTATCCAGGAACATGGAATCTTTTTCCATTTTTTTTGTGTCTGCTTCCATTTCTTTCATAAGCTTTCTACAGTTTTCAGTGTATAGATTTTTCACCTCTTTGGTTAGATTTATTCCTAGGTATTTTATGGTTTTTGGTACATTTGTAAGTGGGATAGATTCCTTGATTTCTCTTTCTCTTGCTTCATGGTTGGTGTATAGGAATACAACCAATTTCTGTGCATTGATTTTATATCCTGCAACTTTGCTGAATTCATGAATCAGTTCTAGCAGTTTTTGGTGGAATCTTTTGGGTTTTCCATATAGAGTATCATGCCATCTGTGAAGAGTGAAAGTTTGACCTCCTACTGGCTGATTCGGATGCCTTTTATTTCTTTGTGTTGTCTGATTGCAGAGGCTAAGACTTCCAATACTATGGTGACAGTGGACATCCCTGTCTTGTTCTTGACCTGAGAGCTTTCCCCCTTTGAGGATGATATTAGCATTGGGTCGTTCATATATGGCTTTTATGATCTCGAGGTATGCTCCTTCTATCCCTACTTTCTTGAGAGTTTTTATCAAGAAAGGATGCTGTATTTTGTCAAATGCTTTTTCTGCATCTAGTGAGAGGATCATATGGTTCTTGCCCTTTCTTTTATTAATGTGATGAATCACGCTAATTGTTTTTGCAGATATGAAACCAGCCCTGCATGCCAGATATAAATCCCGCTTGGTCGTGGTGAATAATTTTTTTAATGTATTGTTGGATTCAGTTGGCTACTATCTTCTTGAGGATTTTTCCATCCGTGTTCATCAGAGAAATTGTTCTGTAGTTCTCCTTTTTAGTGGGGGTCTCTGTCTGGTTTTGGATTCAAGGTAATGCTGGCTTCATAGAATGAGTTTGGAAGTTTTCCTTCCATTTCTACTTTTGGGAACAGCTTCAAGAGAATAGGTGTTAACTCTTCCTTAAATGTTTGGTAGAATTCCTCTGGAAGGCCATCTGGCCCTGGACTCCTGTTTTTTGGGAGATTTTTGATGATTAATTCGATTTCCTTACTGGTTATGGGTCTGTTCAAATTTTCTGTTTCTTCCTGTTTCAGTTTTGGTAGTGTATATGTTTCTAGGAATTTGTCCATTTCTTCCAGATTGCCCATTTTGTTGGCATATAATTGCTCATAATATTCTCTTATTGTTTTTATTTCTGCTGTGTTGGTTGTGATCTCTCCTCTTTCATTCTTGATTTTATTTATTTGGGTCCTTTTTCTTTTTGATCAAACTGGCTAGTGGTTTATCAATTTTGTTAACTCTTTCAAAAAACCATATTCTGGTTTCATTGATCTGTTGTAGTGTTTTTTTTGGTTTCGATAGTGTTAATTTGTGCTCTAATCTTTATTATTTCCTGTCTTCTGCTGGTTTGGGTTTTATTTGCTGTTCTTTTTCCAGCTCTTTAAGGCGTAAGGTTAGGTTGTGTATCTGAGATCTTTCTTCCTTCTTTAGGAAGGCCTGGGATTGCTATATACTTTCCTCTTAGGACTGCCTTTGCTTCGTTCCAGAGGATTTGGGTTGTGGTGTTATCATTTTCATTGGCTTCCATGTACTTTTTAATTTCCTCTTTAACTTCTTGTTTGGCCCATTTATTCTTTAGTAGGATGTTCTTCAGTCTCCGAGTGTTTGTTACCTTTCCAAATTTTTTCTTGTGGTTGATTTCGAGTTTCATAGCATTGTGATCTGAAAATATGCAGATATTGATCGAGATGTATGATCTCGATCTTTTTGTACTTGCTGAGGACTGATTTGTGTCCCAGTATGTGGTCTATTCTGGAGAACATCCCATGTGCTCTGGAGAAGAATGTATATTCTGCTGCCTTAGGATGAAATGTTCTGAATATATCTGTTTAAGTCCATCTGGTCCAGTGTGTCATTCAAAGCCATTGTTTCCTTGTTGATTTTTTGATTAGATGATCTGTCCATTGCTGTGAGTGGGGTGTTGAAGTCTCCTGTTATGGTATTACTATTGATGAGTTTCTTTATGTTTGTGATGAATTGATTTATATATTTGGGTGCTTTCACATTTGGCGCATAAATGTTTACAATTGTTAGGACTTATTGGTGGATAGACCCCTTGATTATGTTATAATGCCCTTCTGCATCTCTTGATACAGTCTTTATTTTAAAGTCTAGGTTGTCTGATAGAAGTATGGCTACTCCAGCTTTCTTTTGTTGACCATTAGCATGATAGATGGTTCTCCATCCCCTTACTTTCAATCTGAAGGTGTCTTTAGGTCTAAAGTGGGTCTCTTGTAAACAGCATATAGATGGATCTTGTTTTCTTATCCATTCTCTTACCCTATGTCTTTTGATTGGAGCATTGAGTCTGTTGACGTTTAGAGTGAGTACTGAAGGATATGAATTTATTGCCATTACGTTGCTTGCAGAGTTGGAGTTTCTGGTGGTGGTCTCTGGTCCTTTCTAATCTTTGTTGCTTTTGTTCTTTCCTTCTTTATTTATTTATATTTTCATCTTTTCTCCCCTCAGAGACTCCCCCTTACAATATCTTGCAGGGCTGGTTTAGTGGTCACAAACTCCTTTACTTTTTGTTTGTCTGGGAAACTTTTTATCTCTCCTTCTATTTTGAATGACAGCCTTCCTGGATAAAGAATTCTTGGCTCCATGGTTTTCTGAATCAGTACATTGAATATATCCTGCCATTCCTTTCTGGCCTTCCAAGATTCTGTGGATAGGTCTACTGCAAACCTGATCTGTCTTCCCATGTATGTTAGGGACTTTTTTTCCCTTGCTGCTTTCATGATTCTCTCCTTGCCTGAGTATTTTGTGATTTTGACTCTGATATACCTTGTTGATGGTCGGTTTTTGTTGAATCTAATGGGGTTCCTCTGTGCTTCCTGGATTTTGATGTCTGTGTCTTTCCCCAGGTTAGGAAAGTTTTTTGCTATGATTTGCTCATATAACCCTTCTACCCCTATCTCTCTCTCTTCCTCTTCTGGGACCCCTATGATTATGATGTTGTTCCTTTGTAATGAGCCACAGATTTCTCTGATTCTTAAATCGTGCTCTTTTGCCTTAATCTCACTCTTTTTTTCTGCTTCATTCTCCATAAGTTTGTCTTCTGTATCATTGATTCTCTGTTCTGCCTCATCCATCCTTGCTGCCACGGCATCCATCCATGATTGCAGCTCAGTTACAACATTTTTTATTTCATCCTGACTAGTTTTTACTTCTTTTATCTCCGCAGAAAGGGATTCTAATCTATTTTCGACTGCAGCTAGTATTCTTATTATCGTGATTCTGAATTCTGGTTCAGACATCTTGCTTGTGTCTGTGTTGGTTAAATCCCTGCTGTTGTTTCTCCCTGCTCTTTCTTTTGGGGTGAATTCCTTCCTTTTGTCATTTTGAAGGGAGAAAAGGAATTAATGCAGTAGAAAAAAAATTAAAAAAATAAAAACACACAAAAAATCGAATAAATGATGCTAGATCCTAGGTGTGTTTTGGTCTGGGTGTTGAAACTGGCTTGATAGATGAGAGAAAAAAGCGGGGGGAAAAGGAAATTCAGAATTTGAAAAAAGGAATACACTGAAGTAGACCAAAATGAAATGATGGAAGTAAAATAGAATTTGAAAAAATTTACACAAAAGTAAAAAATATAGTAGAAAAAAATTAAAGAAAAATATTTTTAATAAAAATTAAAAATAAAAATGAATTTTTTCTCTTTATTCAAGAAGAAGAAAAGAAATGAAAAAGAAAAAAAGGAAATCGTTTGAAAATTTGGAATAGTGAATACACTGTAGTAGACTAAAATAAAATGATGGAAATAAAAGAGAATTCGAAAAAAAATACATAAAAGTAAAAAATATAGTGAAAACAATTAATGAAAAAAATTTTAATAAGTGAAAATAAAAATGAATTTTTCTTTCTGTATTCAAGAAAAAGAAAAGAAACGAAAAAGAGAAAAAAAGGAAATCATTTGAAAATTTGAAAAAGTGAATACATTGAATTAGACTAAAATAAAATGAAGTAAAATAGAATTTGAAAAAAATTACACAAAAGTAAAACATAGAGTAAAAAATTAAAGAAAAATATTTTTAATAAAAATTGAACATAAAAATGAATTTTTCTCTTTCTGTATTCAAGAAAAAGAAAAGTAACTAAAAAGAGAATAAAGAAAAAAAAGAAAAAAAAATTGAATAGATGGACCTGCTAACAGATTGAAATATGACTGAAATTACTTCGTTTTCCCCTAGAAGGTCAGACTATGAAAAGCTTTATAGTCCATAAACTAAGTAGGTGGTGAGACTTGGGTTCCTGAAGAATGAGGTTGGCCCAGGTGGGCAGGGTTAGTGTAATGGCTCTGTTCTCCACTAGATGGCGCTGCTAGCCTGCTGGGGTGGATTGTTGTGGCACTTGTAGGTGCATATGCTCACGTGTGGGAGGGGTGAAATGGCATCACCCAGCTACCCAATCTCTAGTATCAGAACTCTGTTCTCCCCGATCAGCAATCGTGCACCCGTCCTTTGTCTTCAGCTTTCGTCCACTCCCCACTTTTTCACTGTCCATGACCAAGCCCCAGGTAGTACCTCTCTCCCGAGTTTTGTCTCACATGCAGCTGTTTTCCCCAGCCCCTTACTTCTGAGGGACTGTGACTTTGACCCGTTCTGCCCCTCTGCGGAGGGTCTCATTGAGCAGTGACCGAATGCTGGCTGCACCAAGGAAAGTTCATGAGACCATGCTGTTGCCGGTGCCCAGAGACCGCAGCCAGGTGCCAGCAGAAAAAGTGCTGCCCCAGAAAAAGTGCGTGAGATAGTGTAGCAGGAGCATTTCAGGGATTATGGAAACTTACAACACACATCTGTCACCAGGCTTCACCCTTAACGACCTTGTTCCAGCACCAGCGAATGTGGCCGTTCTCTGGGGTCTGCTGGGGTCAGGTGGCTTCAACAGTCTCTACCAAATGTCCTTCCAGCATTGGAACCACTTCTCCCCGTGTGGCCCAAGAACCTCCTGGACCCCACTCTGCTCCTGGGGATTCGCCCTTCCCACCAGAGCACTGCCAGGTATCGAGCTGCAGAGTTGCAGACGCTCTGTGCTCCCCCTATTTTACAGTCTTAATGGAATTTAAACCCTCTCCTTTTTCCTTTCTCCTTTCTCCTTTCTCCCTTCTCCCTTCTCCCTTTTTAGTTTAGTCCCTGCGGCTGTTTCCAATTTTCTGCTTTCTCTCCAGCTGCTTTTGGGGAGGGTTGCTTTTCTCATATTCATCCCCCAGCCTCCATCCTCTCTCCTCCCGCAAAAGCAGCTTCATGCCCTCTGTGGCTTCTCTGTCCCCAAGTTCACCTCTCTGCACCATGTACCTGCTGAATTCTGTGGTTCAGGTTGTGCAGATTGTTGTGTTAATCCTCAGATCATTTTTCTAGGTGTGCAGTATGGTTTAGTGTTGGTCTGGCTGTATTTCATGAATGTGAGACACACAAAAAACTTCCATGCTGTTCTGCCATCTTGGATCCCTCCCTGTTTCCATATATTTTTAAATTTCTTCTGTAATTGCCTGGTTGACCCATTCGTTCTTTAGTAGGATGTTCTGTAACCTCCATGCATTTGGAGGTTTTCCAAACTTTTTCCTATGGTTGATTTCAAGTTTCATAGCATTGCGATCTGAAAGTGTGCATGGTGTGATCTCAGTTCTTTTACATTTATTGAAGGCTCTTTTGTGACCCAGTATGTGATCGATCTTGGAGAATGTTCCTTGTGCACGCAAGAAGAAAGTATATTCTGCTGCTTTAGTGTTGGAAGTCCTAGCCTCAGCAGTCAGACAACAAAATGAAATAAAAGCCATCAAAATTGACAAAGAAGAAGTCAATCTTTGACTTTTCAGAGACATGATACTCTGCATGGAAAACCCCACAGACTCGTAGCACTAAAAGTCTGCTAGAACTGATACATAAATTCAGCAAAGTCGCAGGGTACAAAAATCAATGTACAGAAATCGGTTGCATTTTTATACACCAATAATGAAGCAACAGAACGAGAAATAAAGAAACTGATTCCATTTACAATTGTACTGAGAACCATAAAATACCTAGGAATAAACCTAACCAAAGATGTCAAAGATCTGTATGCCGAAAACTATAGAAAGCTTATGATGGAAATTGAAAAAGACACAAAGAAATGAAAAAACATTCCATGCTCGTGGATTGGAAGAATAAATGTTGTTAAAATGTCAATACTACCCAAAGAAATCTACACATTCAGTGCAATCCCAATCAAAATTGCACCAGCATTCTTCTCAAAGCTAGAACAAACAATCCTGAAATTTGTATGGAACCACAAAAGACCCTGGATAGCCAAAGTAATAATGAAGAAGAAAACCAAAGAGGGAGGCATCACAATCCCAAACTTTAGCTTCTCCTACAAATCTGTGATCATCAAGACAGTACAGTACTGGCACAAAAACAGACACATAGACCAATGGAATAAGATAGAGACCCCAGAATTGGACCCACAAATGTATGGCCAACTAATCTTTGACAAAGCAGAAAAAAGTATCCAGTGGAAAAAAGACAGTCTCTTTAACAAATGGTGCTGGGAGAATGCGACAGCAACTTGGAGGAGAATGAAACTAGACCACTTTCTTACACCATACACAAAAATAAACTCAAAATGGTTGAAGGACCTGAAAGTGAGACAGGAAATCATCAAAACCCTACAGGAGAAAGCAGGCAACAACCTCTGTGACCTCAGCCACAGCAATTTCCAACTCAACACATCTCCAAAGGCAAGAGAATTAAAGGCAAAAATGCACTATTGGGACCTTATCAAGATAAAAAGCTTCTGACTGCAAAGGAAGCAATCAACAAAACTAAAAGGCAACTGACGGAATGGGAAAAGATATTTGGAAATGACATATCAGACAAAGGGCTAGTATCCAAAATCTATAAAGAATTCATCAAAACTCCAAACCCGAAAAATAATCCAATGAAGAAATGGGCGGAAGACATGCATAGTCACTTCTCCAAAGAAGATATTCAGACGGCCACAGACACATGAAACCATGCTCAACGTCGCTCGTCATCAGGGAAACACAGATGAAGCCACACTGAGATACCACCTCACTCCAGTCAGAGTGGCTAAAATGAACAAATCAGGAGACTATAGATGCTGGCGAGGATGTGGAGAAACGGGAACCCTCTCGCACTGTTAGTGGCAATGCAAACTGGTGCAGCCACTCTGGAAAACAGTGTGGAGGTTCCTGAAAAAATTAAAAATAGAGCTACCCTATCACCCAGCAATGGCACCGCTAGGAATTTACCCAAGGGATACAGGAGTGCTGATGCATAGGGGCACATGTACCCCAGTGTTAATAGCAGTGCTTTCAACAGTAGCCAAATTATGGAAAGAGCTTAAATTTCCATCAACTGATGAATGGATAAAGAAGATGTGGTTTATATATACAATGGCATACTACTTGGCAATGAGAAAGAATGAAATCTGGCCATTTGCAGCAACGTGGATATTTGCAGAGCTGGAGGATATTATGCTAAGTGAAATATGTCAGTCAGAGAAAGACAGATACTATATGTTGTCACTCATATGTGGATCTTGAGAAAATTAATAGAAGACCATCAGGGAAGGGAAGCGGAAAAAAATAGTTACAAACAGAGAGGGAGGGAGGCAAACCCTAAGAGACTCTTAAATACAGAGAACAAACTGAAGGTTTAAGGGGGGTGAGGGAGAGGGGAAAGTGGGTGATGGGCATTGAGGAGGGCACTTGTTGGGATGAGCACTGGGTATTGTGTGGAAGCCAATTTGACAATAAATTATATGAAATGAAAAAAAATTTAAAAATCATGAAACAAAGCTAGCAGGTACTTTAGTTCTGCCTTCTAAATCTCACATACACCTCTTATAATCCACATTAACCTGGACCTACACAGAGAAGGAGATTCTGAGAAACATAGTTTTAACTTCACTAAGTAGATTCAACACCAGTACACCACAGCCTTTCAGATAGTTGTCTCACTGTGGTCAGTTGTTGAAGCGCCTGCCTCTGCCCCTAGAATGTGGCCTCCTGGAGGGCCCAGACCACATCCTACTTACAATGTGTCTTTTGTGCTTCATGTAATACCTGACACACAGTAGGGACTCCCAGATTTTTGTTGAGTGATGAACAACTGAATGAATGAGCACACAAATGAATAGGAAAAGATGTCTGACACAATCAGACAGTACAATGTAGATACTCAATATTTGGTCATATAGCAAAGTAATAAGCAGGAAGAATCACTTGCTTTCAAAAGCAAATATTCACCATACCTTATGTAGCCTAATCCCTTCAGGGTGAGGTAAATAGATTTAAGCCTTTCAAAATTTTATTATTGACATTGAGCTTTCAAATTTACAAATTGTGTTCATAGAGGTTATTTCATTTGATGACTTACTTAGTTTAGGTTTGACTGAATCACCACGTTTCTGCATATACGTGACAAAAATATTCTTAAAACGAGCTTCAGTTAAAGCAAAAATGCAGATTTACTAGTTAAATTCCAGTTGGTATTCAGTTTTTTAAAAAACTTGTACGTCATATTTCCAGTAGCAAAGAACCAACTGAAGATAACTATCACCAACCTATCTCTACATAAAAGTACTACATGACCATACTATAATTTCCAATCTTCGAAGGCATCATCATCTAAGCTTATTGCTGTCTGTAAACACATGGTTAATAGGCTACAACAGGAAAGAACCCCAACTCGACATAGAACTGCATCGTTCATAGAGAGGCTTTAAGAGTAAGCATCCAAGGTAAACTGACTCTGATCCTTACGGAAGCAAAGTAATGCCTTGCCTTACTGCCATTTTGGCTAAATTGCATGTCATGCCCCCCACTAATCGCTGCCAGAATATAAGTCACCTTTAGCTTTTGCTATATGCTGTTGACTCCTCACAAAATAATAAAAATGGAAAACAACCAAACACATGTTCCTTGACTTATGTTAATATCACAGAGTATGTGAAAACTTTTGAAGATATGATAATTATGAGAAAGATGTTATTTAACTATGAACAGACCAACTGTAACCTTGGTAACCATAGAATATTTTTTTGTTTTTCTGGAAGCCTGTTGTGTTTTTAATTAGATGAATCAGTCCTTCTAACCTTGGAACACTTTTCAGAATTCTTTGCGAGTCAACTGCTTTTCTAAAAGTTTTGTCTCTGCATCTTCAAATAACAAGAGGGAACTAAAATTTAATGAGTGACAACTATGTAATACATAAAGGTTATGAGGCAGTCTTTCATATTCCCATTTACAGATGAGAACGTTTAGGTCAGAAATATTAAATATTTCCTTAGGACTAAAGAGTTAATCAATTTCAAAGCCAGGATTTTAACGTAGGATTTTAACCAGTTAAAAATGGGAAAGCGTTTACTCCATTATGTCTTAATTCTTCCCAGTCTACCATTACTGCACAGTGGTTTCAGGATTTAGGGTAAATTGTAGAGGGGCATAGCAATTCCTCTCCAGGTGTTTTGCGTTATGATTCATTTATTCTTTGATTCGCCAAATGTTTATTGAGCGTCCAATATATACGAGGCCTTTCTCAAGGTGCTAGAGACATGATGATGAACAAGATAGGCTCCCTCTTCTTATTGAGTTTCCATTCTGATGGGGAAGACAGATGTAAACACAGCAATAAAAAATAGAATATGGCGTTAGGTAACTAAAGGAAAATGTCCCAGGATCAAGGGATGAAAGGTGATGGAGGTTAGGAGTCAAATTGGGCTTTATAGATAAGGGGTGAGGGAGGTGCCTGTAATATGAATACAGGTCTAATATTAAGCTTCTTCAATTATAGAGAACTAAGATAAAAAGGATATTCCAGACAATGTACTTATCAATGCTTATTGGCTTTAAAAACAGGAATTAATTTGTGTTACTTTGAAACAATCATCGAGAAAGACAGGAAAAGAGCCTGACTTCACAGCAGTAATAATAATAAAAAGTCTTTCAAGGCTTGTATTGACCTGTCAGTATTCTGCCTCTTGTATCATCTTAGCTCATATTTTAGTGTAAGAACTCTGGCCTTCCAAGTTCAGAGATCCTCACTCTCCATCTTTACAACGGTCTTTCACGTTGATCCTGTCCTAAAATATGATTCCCCTTAAAAAATTTAAAGACTCTCTCTTTCTACTTCTGTTACAGACAACAGGCTCCTAAAAAGTCAGACACATTTTTATTTTCCTTTTTTCTTTCCATAGCATTCTAAATATTAACACAGAGAACCACACATGAATTAAACATTATTTTCATCACGACTGGGTTTAAAAGGGATCAGCAAGAAAAAGAAAAACACAACCTTGACACTGGAGCGGAAATGAGATTGAAGACAATTCTTATTTTAATGTTGTTTACCCAGAAGTCAGCATAGCAAAGTGATCAAAAGTCAAGTGAGTTCTAGAGTCAAACCCCAGATCTTCTGGTGACCTGCTGTAGGATTTGAGCAAATTACTAGGCCTTTTGGATTTTGGGATTCTTCATATGTGAAAAAGCATCAAGATTGTACATTCCTCACGTTCGTTTTAAAGAAGAAGATAAAAAGGTACTATTGGTACAGCACCAAGAACTGAATTACCCACTGCAGATAGATATTAGTTATTATTTTTACCATTGTTGAATAGATTGGTTTAAAGACAAAAGATCTTTCCCATTTCATCTTGGTAAACTCCTTCAAATATTTAAAAACTCATCTTTCACATCACCTTTCCTGTGTTTCTTTGATTCCCCAGGAAGACTTAGGTGCCCTTTTCTTATGCCCGTAGTACTTTGTTCCTAATTATATGTTAGAATTGTGAAGGAAAAACATATACGGAAGCAGTCCAAATGTCCCATCGATTGATGAATGGATAACGAAGATGCAGTGTATATATGCAGTGGAGTATTATTCAGTCATAAAAAAATCATGCAGTCTTGCCATTTGCAGCAACGTGGATGGAGCGAGGCATAATAAGGCAGAGAAAGGCAAATACCATATGATTGCATTTATAAGTGGAATTTAGGGAACAAAACAAATGAGCAAAGGGAAAAATAGACAAACCAAGAAACAGACCCTTAACTATAGAGAATGAACTGATAGTTGCCAGAGGGAAGAGGGGTAAGGGGATGGGTGAAATAGGTTGTGGGGATTCAGGAGTGCGCTTGTGATGAGCACCGGGTGACGTATGGGAGTGTTGAATCATTGTATTGTACACCTGAAACTAACATAACACTGTATGTTAGCCAACTGGATTTTTTTAAGGAAAAACAACGTAACAATTAAAAATAGTTTTTGGAAGGGAAACAGCATTGTAACGGGGTATAGGCAACTCTCTCTCCAGTAGCTACTAAGTCAATGGTCTTAAGTGAAGTTTTCTAAGTGCAAACCCTAAGATAAGGATTGAGGTGCAACTCATTTATTTAGGAAGTGCTCCTGGGTGAAACTGGAAAGGATAAGAGGGAGACCAGAACGGACAAAGCCAAACAAAGGTGTGATTCCAGGTGAAGGCCCCCTCTCGGTCTGATCCCATGGGGAGCTCCGGAGCATATTTTGTACTCCCGAGTTTGTAATTCCATCAGGTGAAGAAGCTGGGCTTTCACACTACCCCATCAGTCAGTCATTGGCCAAGGGGGTGGGATGTGGCATAAATGTGCAGGCGCTTCCAGCTCTCTTCAGCCGGTGCTTGGAAGATCTCAGATGGGAGCCAATAAAAACACAGCACCCAGAAGATGGGCCATAGGGGCACACAGATCAAGGATTAGGGGAGGAATCTGTGTGTCGCCACCAACAGCGTCTGACCCCCAGTCCTCAGTGAACCCCTACATTTTTTCTGGTCGAGTCATCAGGTGCAGTAGTTTCTGTGAGCTAAATGGCTAGAAGAACAGTAGCCGCCGTTGACAGATAAGCCGTTCCTTTGGAAATAGACACGGTCACACAGCCCCAGGGCGTGGTTTGCTAATTATTGATGGCCATAAGATGGCTGACATCCAGGACTTCCACAGTGTCTACTTGACTGGCTACCGGAACTCCTACTATTTTAGTGACTTTATTCCCCGCTCCCCTACACTGCCGTATTGCTTCTGGTGCCTGGCTCAGTGCCAAGAGAGGTTGGCCTCAGAAGTTCCTTTCTGTAGTAAATAGCATCCTAACTTACGGCAGTAACCAGAGTGCCTTCTGGTCTCAGCCTGGAATGGTGTTGACACACCCCGCATGACCCTCTCATGGCTGACATCTCTGCTGCTGCTGCCAGGGCAGCTGCCACAGCCTAGAGTTCTTGCCACAGAGTGCCCCAGTCCTGAGGCAGGCTCGTAGCCACCCGTCCTGTACCGCCGCAGCACCTTTTCACCATCTCTGGCTGATGTTGGGGTATCCGCTGTCTCTTCCGATCTATAGTAGCTTCTCCTGGGTTGCAAATCTGACTGCCTTCGACCCTAGTAACCAGAGATGCCTAGGTGGCCACTTGCCTCATCTTTCATTCGAAGACTCGCCGCCAAGTGCTTCTGCCTAAATCATATTATCTATTCCACTGTAGTGGTTCCACTCAGGAAAGAGAAATTGCCTTTGTCCTTTCTAATTAAAATTGTAAAACTCGGTCTCTTTTTCTGATGTTCCCGACGTTCTCCATGCAGTTGCATCATCAATATCTCAGCGTACCGAAATCTGTCACCCATGCCTTCTGTTTCACAGTTGGAATCTGTCTTATAAATAGAATATTTCCATTGTTAGGAAACATCCCGAAATTGAAAAAAAATATATGTTCAAAATTCATGAATTTCATCTAAAATGTATCCATATTTTTTAAAGTTTCTGTGCATACTACATAGGATTCAGTGATCATTTTTCCGTTATACATCATTCTCTATTATAACACATAGAGATCCTCTCTGATGGTATACAGGAAGAAAAGAACTGTTCCATGATGAAATGTATCATGGAATTTTAAAAAATGAACATTTATTCATTCATTTATTCATTTTTGAGAGAGTGTGAGTGAGGGAGAGGCAGAGACAGAGGAAGACCCAGAATCTGAAGCAGGCTCCAGGCTCTGAGCTGTCAGTACAGAGCCCGACATGGGGCTCGAACTCACGGACCGAGAGATCATGACTTGAGCTGAAGTCGAATGCTTAACTGACTGAGCCACCCAGGCACCCCTCACATAATTTTTAAAATGCTAAAAGGAAAAATCATGACTGTCTAGTCAGAAACAGGTTCCCACAGATAGGTAGGTAGGCAGATAATTTATAGCATCGGTTATAATAATCTCTTTCTACTTTGTTGGTCATTTATTCTATAATAATTCATTGAGACCTTACTACTGGAGTGGACCCCAGGAATAAAAGATGATAGATCAGAACTTCCATTAAGGCCTCATAATCTAGTAAGGAGGATAGACATGAAAAAAATAATTCTAATACAATGTTGAAGTTACCATAAATGAAACAAGGGCAAGAAGTAAAAACACCAAAGTTTTGTAATAACTAACTTTGTCTTCCATTTGCATCCTGCTCTTTTGAGTTAGGAAACTAATGATCGGTTTTGACTCAGCTCAGCCCACCCAGGCTGAGTCCCATTCTTTCTGCTTGTGACTACCTTAGAATTCATCACATAATCCTGTAGTTCTTTATTGGTCTGTCTCCTGGACTCAAGTCTGAGCTTTGTGAATGTAGGATTTTGTCTAATTGTCTTTATATCCAAAGTGTCCACTTTAATTTTGGGCACATAGTTGCTCCTCGGTAAATGTTTGGTAACTGAATGAATGAATACACTGAACAAAGGACAGAGAAGGAAGAATTTCTTTGAAATCCTTATGTATGCTTTTCTGTTTAAACTACTAAGGATCATACACTGTTGAGGTCAAATTCTGAAACTCCCAAGTGAAGGTGAGAGAATCACCTAAGGTCACAAGCTCCAGTTTTGTTTTCTTGTCCAAAGCTCCTGACTTTGCAAATTTGGCCAGCCTGTCTCCTGTCCACCATGCTAAGGTAGAGCTCCTTGGGGTCGGAAACAGCTGTACCTTCCAGAGCGTCTTGTAAGACGTACCAGAAAGAACTGAGTATTTCCTGTATCGAGAACTTGGGCTTTTAAATGCTGGTTGGATCCAGTTCTGGTAATGTTTGGTTTTTAAAAAATCATCTAGAAGGTTATTATTTGCTGTCCCTGCAGTGCTGTTATGTGATTGCTGCCTCAGCTCTTTGCAAGCAATTATGGCAAGTTTTAAAATCAAGTAGCAGTGCAGGGGTGCAGTTCTCCTGGTTCTCTCCAGCAATTGGAGTTCATGCCTTATTATCGTCGAATCCATTGTTGTGATTCCTCTGGGCTTCCTAAAGAGTATTTAGGATTAAGAGTGTTCTGTTGAGGGTTAGGTATTCAAATATTTTGTCCCTTTTTTGAAATGCAGTCTAAAAATTCTGGCTGCCTGTTAGAATTAACTCTAATAACCTAAGTATTCCCATCACAGAGGTTAGCTATACAGATAATCATCCTATCCCGCTAAGTTCCATAAACTGTATTTGCCCCAAATGCCTTTTCACAAGGTTCTAGGAAAGTGTTGGTTCACAAGACGGATGCTTTTCTAAAATTTTGCCTAATGACTCTACAGGAATCACTTAGGTTGAGAACAACCAGATAACCCCTTTTTCCTCCTCCCCAGTAATCAGAATTTGGGTTCCTAAAGTGTGAAGTTTCAGTACTCTCGACTGGAGATATACATGCCTCGAGTTTGTTGTTCAGAAGCCACTCCTGACCAACTCATCTGTTACGATAGCAATCGGAGTAGAAATTCAGCTCACTTGTCCTCTCCTTATTCTGCTTTTGCTTCTTTCTTAAAACTTAAATTTTTAAAATTATTTTTGATTACTTAAGTATACTTGACCTTCATTGGTACATTCGTTTCACACATTCAACACAGTGACCCTACACGTCTGTACCTCACTCAGTGCTCACCACCTCTTTTCACTTCTGAGTCCTTCATCCCTTCTCTCTTCCTCTGTAATCTTGAGCACCTCTGTTTGACCCTGCCACTCTCTGTGTTACCAGGCTCTTGCTTTCTGGGCAAAAGCTTGTCTGACTTCGTCAATCCTTCTTTGCAGAAGAACTTCGAAATGTTCAAAAGAAACAGTGGTCTAACTTACCTAAGAAGTTACATTTGATCATCCCACTGGTGAAAGTGACCTGCTGTGAGTGTATTCCAATCTGCTAGGGTATCTCCCATAGAAGAGAGTTCAAAGTTGGTGGTGGTGGTGGTAGTAGTAGTAGTAGTAGTAGTAGTAGTAGTAGTAATAGACCCAAAAGTTGTACTGAGACTAAGTTATTTCAGAACAACTACTGTTCCCACAGGGGTTTGAAATACAATTAATACCTCTCTTCTAAGTATCTACTAAGCATATATTGAAGTGTGTATCTCATAAGCTGTAAAACGGCCGGTTGCTTTTTGCTAGTAGAAATATAATCGTACAAATGGAGGAGAATTACTCAGTGATAATATTCTCTATTGGCTTTTTGAGTAGAAACATAACATGTAATGTGTTTTACTAAAAGGGGCCTAAGAGATAATTTAGTCATGTCCTCATTTTGTAAAGAAGGAAGTGGTCTTCTGAGAGATTGTGGTATCTTTTCATGGTGACACAGCTGAGCTGGGAGAAGTGCAGCTGGGTCTCAGGACTCCTGGCTCCTACTGTATTCTTCTCCCTTTAAGAGTCACGGCAGTGAATTTGCGGGCTATTTCCTAAATTGGGGGTCCTTAACACTGGGATCTTTGGAAGGGATTCCTAGATCTTCTTGTAATTTCAGGTAAATTTCAGTGTGCATGTTCCCTCTGGGGGGGGGGGGGAGCATAGTTCTCAAAAGATTCAGAATAGCCCATACACCTTCTGCCCCAAAAAACGAGGTGTAAAAACTTCTAAACTAAATAAATACTTGTTTTCTCTTAATATAAAAATCATAGATAAATGTTTCAGTGGTGTGTCCTCCTTATTATTTCTCACACCTCTCCACACGGGAGATTAGTCTAGTTTCAGTTCTAGTTCACCCATCCATGGAGAAGGCAAAGTGCCATGGAGTGAAAAAAAAAAAAAATGATTGCATGCACCTTGAGCCTACATAATCGTTCTGTTAAGACATCTTCTTTTTTACATTTTTCCTATATATGTGGTGTCCATTTCCCTACCACTTATCCCACTGACCTCCCCCCTCCCCCCTTCCAACTTCTTCCTGAACTGTCAAAAGTCTAACTTATCAGTGTACCATGTCACAGTAAGGCAACTCTCTTAGGCGACTAAAGACCTCTTGGAAAAAAGAGTAAAGGGTTTTTTTGTTGTTGTTTGCTAGTTTTATTTCTCCATCTAATTTCCTTTGTTATATATTGTTCATTCTTATAGCATGGTTGCCTTTTTCCCCCCATAATTGTCTTTTCTCAGCTAGTATAACACTCTTCTACCTTCAGCTGGCTCTTTCGTCTCTCTCTTTTCCCACCTGTTAATTCCAGATATCCCAACATCTTGAGTTCTCAACCTTCTTCATATACATAATACATTATATACATTCTCTCAGGGGTTCATCCATTCTGAAAATTTACATGTGTTCTCTCTACCAAGGAATCCCAAATCTGCCTTTCCTGCCCCCTTTCCTAATATCTTATTTCCACCCAGTCAGATTTAAGCCCAGCTTATTAGATACTCTTCCATTAAATACGGACCATCTCCGTATATCCCCAAAGGCGTTGAATCTTCCGTCTGTGTTCTCTGTGTCTGACAGCAGCGCCAACTTTTCAGTCTCCAAATTTAAACATTCAGACTGTTTGCTGGCCTCCCATTCTTTTTCAGTGACAGCACCCAAGAACTGTTTGTTTTTTCTCACTGTATATCATTTACTTCCATTTGTCTCTTTAATAAACAAAGGGTTTTTATGGGGCACTTCGGTGGCTCAGTCGGTTGCATTGTCCGACTCTTGATTTCAGCTCAGGTCATGATCTCACGGTCACGACACTGAACGCTGCTTCAGTCTCTGCGCTGGGTGTGGAGCCTGCTTGGGGTTCTCTCTCTTTCTCCCTCTCCCCCTCTCAAAAAACAAAAACTAAAATAAACAAATGATTTTTGAGAGTCAACTAGGTGCCAGATGATTTTCTTGATGCCATGGGGGAAACAAGATGAATGAGACTCTGGTTTATCCCTCTAAGAAGTTGCTTTCTAACAGGGAGTGTGAAGAATATTTACAAATCGCCATGATGCGAGGCCTCGCTAGCGTTGGCAGTGGCCGTCCCTGGCTTCAGTATGCCTCAACTAAGCCTTTCCGTCAGTGGCCCTTGCCCAAATCCATACCCATGTATGGGGTTTATTTCAGATTTTTGCATTCTACATACCTTACTTTATTTTTATTTTTGACTCATGGTCCTTTCAAATTACATCATTTGATTTTTTTCTCTCTTCTGGGCCGGTGGTGTAGAAGGATATGACTCCGCAATCCTCCTGTTGATCCAGTGGAGTTTTTTGTGAACCGTGCCCTTTGACAGTCAGCATCAACCAGAGGAGAGCCTGGACATGGGCTTCCCTACTTGAGAAGCTGATTTTAATTAACTGGAGCTCCTTTTCTCCATCCCTCTTTGCCTCTGAAAAGCTGAGATCCTTTACTGCCTTAGCTTTGGCTGTGCTTCTCTCCCTGGGGAAGGTCTCTGTCTTTTCAACTTAGGCCGAGTTTGACCTTCTAGGCCTCATAAGGTACCTAAGTCACTTCTGAGTATCCTTCTCTTCCCACCTGAAACACTTTGGTATGCTACACACTGCGATAAAGTACTCCATACGCCCACATTAACAAAAGGGACATGACGGTGCAACGAACAAAAAACTGGGCCCCGTGTTAGGTAGTCCAGCGCAAGGAGGAAAACTGCCGAAACCGTAGCACCCATGCCCATGATTACTTGTTCTTTCAACATCCATAGTCTACTTCACGTATCGTAATTGAGTGCTCGGCTTGCCCAAATTCCTGTACTCCTGTCATGAATGTTTTATACGGCATCCCATCCTGTGTGTTAACTGCTGTGTCATGCAATTGAATGGAGAGAGGACAAGGAATCACTCATGCCTAGTTTTTGAGCTTTTGCCAATTCCAGGTCTCAGGCAAAAGGCTGCCAAACCAAGAACCTATTCTTAAAACCAGGCATATTTGTCTGTATTTCTTCTGCCATTAAGTAATCCACGAAAGCATCATTTTCACAATCTTTTTTTTAAACAAGAAATCCATTTTATTCAACTCCTCTAATATCTTGTGAGAAAACGGTCATTGAAACATGATTCTGTTTATTTTAGGCTAAGACTTTACAGATCATTTAAAAATATACAACAAGGGGCACCTGGGTGGCTTAGTCGGTTAGGCATCTGACTTCAGCTCAGGGCATGATCTCAATGGTTCGTGGGTTCCAGCCCCGCGTCGGGTTCTGTGCTGACAGCTCAGAGCCTGGAGCCCGCTTCAGATTCTGTGCCTCCCCTTCCCTCTTCCCCTCCCCAGCTTGTGCTCTGTCTCTCTCTCTCTCTCTCGCTCTCTCTCTTTCAAAAATAAACATTAAAAAAATTTTTTTTAATGAAAATATACAACAAACGAGAAGTAATAGCCACATTCTTGGTTGGATCTTGTTTTTAACCTGAAAGGTTATCAAGTTGACTAATGAAACAAAGGTGGTAAATATAATTATCTACCTTTGAAAGCACTCCTGGTCTGTGTGTTACTGATTTGCGATTTTATATTTTATATTCTGGGAAACCTTACCTTTTAGTTTTCTGTTTGGAAAACAGAATTTCACCATTCCTTCAAATATTTCTCTGACTGTTGTAGGGGCTTGATGTGGAGTTTAGGTCACTGAGAAGAATTATAAGGGTATAGTGACATCTACAGGTAGCATGTATATTGTTAAAAAGGATGTGATTATGATCAGCTGAGGAATGGACTGTTCTAACAAGCCTCTCTGCTTTACATTCATTCAAATATACCTTGCCTATGGTAATCAACAGCAGAGATTAGACCAGTCACGCTGGAAGGGCTGAGTTAAGAGATCTTGCTAAAATTAAAATTCCTGTAATAACGAGCTTTGCTTTTTTACCTTGTTTCTTATACATAGATTATCTTCATTTTTGAAATGTGAATAGCAGTTTGATTGGCATTTCATTTCGAAAAGCTGTGTAAGGCATACATATATACCTGGTAAAAGCAGTCACTGAAACCTCATGGAAATCACAGATAAAGAATATGCCAATTAAAAACTCACAAATTCATTTTTGGCTCTCGATGAGAAAGAGCCAAAATACAACCATTCTATTCCAGTAGTAACCAGTAGTAATAACTTAGGTTAGCAGTATGTCAGGAGGTATTCCTACATTCTCTTAATGACAGGACTGGAAAGAACAGAAGTGTGTGTTGGGGGTTGGGGTTGAATGATTCAACTATAATCAAATCAGGCTCATGAGCATCAGTTATTTTCCTGTCTGGGTAAAAAGAACAAATCAGGGAAAGGAAAATAAAGTTTAAGCTCCTTGTGGGGTGAGAATGTTAAAACTTTTGTATTTCTCATGGTGGCTAGATATACACAGTGAATGACTGACCAATTAGAAAAAAATTAAAAAGATGTAAATTTGCTTTACAGAACTCTTTAATATCTATGGATTTAGTAGAAAAGAATGAGAAGTTTCAGCATAATTGGGATTTAGCAGTCAAGCTGCTAAGACATATTTATCAGTATCCAGTTTGTGCAAAGTGTTACACAGACCTACTTAAAAGTGGAAAAATCCAGCTGCTTAATTAATTCTTTCTACTCCTTCATGTCTTCCTTTCCCTGTATGTTTCTGCTTCCAGTATTAACATCAAAGAGAGATACCTTAAGAAGGTATCTTTTCCCCAACAATTTCAAGTGATTTTCCATTTCTGTGCCGTTGTTTTGTAATGTAGAATATCTTTTCTTTGTCTGATACATAAGTCCTACCCAGCCCAAGTGTCCTGTCCTCTAAGTCTTTCCTGGGTGAGTCAAATAGAGTTTTTCTTCCTTTTTGAATTCTCACAACACTCTCTTATGTCACCTGTCATCTTTTACCTTCTTGATATTAAAAATATTTAGGGGCGCCTGGGTGGCTTAGTTGGTTGGGCATCCAACTTTGGCCCAGGTCATGATCTCACAGTTCGTGGGTTTAAGCCCCGCGTCGGGGTCTGTGCTGACAGCTCAGAGCCTGGAGCCTGCTTCAGATTCTGTATCTCCCTCTCTCTGCCCCTCCCGCGCTCATGCTCTGTCTTTCTGTCTCTCTATCAGAAATAAACATTAAAAAACTATGTAGCTATATTAGCTCTCCTGAAGTATCTGAGGGCAGAGAGAATTCTGGAAAATTTTATTTATGTGCCCTGTATACTTTGGGTGCTCAGTAAATGCTTGTTGAATGAAGTCAAAGATTCACCCCATGGAAATTGAACAACAGTTCAAGAATTAGAGAATAAGATTTACAAAGATGAGTTCTCAAGGTCATTAGTTCTTGTTTTAAGGAGTCCATTTTATTTCTAAAGACCTGCTCTTTTGACATAAATTAAAATGGTAAACACAGTGTAGGATTTCACCTGTGTGCATATCTGAGAAGGAGGAATAGGGTTAAACAGATAGGGATGATTGCAGAAAGAGGGAAGCAGTGGAAAAATCTGAATTCCCTCCTTTGGGCATGGGGAAAATGTATGAATTTCCAGTGATCCCTGCCAAGATTACCTGGCTAGAGCAATTTTGCTAATAGCCCAATCAGGGAGGCTGGCTCCTAGCTGAGACACCTCATCAGCAAGAGCCTGGAGGATGTTCTGCTACATGGGGGCCTGTACTGTCCAGGGAACAGCATATTAGAGAGGCTCCTCGGAGACCTATGAAGAATTCTATGTGTGTCCCATGAAAAGATGAGTAATTTGGGCACTGCCACACAGATTGCCTCTTAAGCCTGTCGATACTACAGAAGCAAGAATAGCCTCAGAGAGGTTAAGCTTCAGAGAGAGAGGAAAGCATTGTCTCACAGCCAGACCCTGCCCGCACCATCCAGCTCAGATCCAGCAGTCAGGACTGCCACTCAAACCTGACCTGAGGATAAGGAAAAAAAGATGAAGTTTAAAACAAGTTTGAAATCA
This sequence comes from Panthera uncia, assembly GCF_023721935.1. Taxonomy (NCBI): domain Eukaryota; kingdom Metazoa; phylum Chordata; class Mammalia; order Carnivora; family Felidae; genus Panthera; species Panthera uncia. The sequence continues at coordinate 24,546,793 of NC_064817.1, forward strand.
ATGCTTTAATTTGAACTAAATTTTAATAGCCAAAAGTAGCCACAAAGCTATGGAATCTTCAGAAGATCATATTGCAGTACTGGAAAGGGAAATACAACAATGCATGAGAGAAGACAGTAATGGGAAACACTGTAGTCACTTTATCTTTCGATACCAGCAAACTAGGACTTCTCCATAAACCAAGTTACATTACTCAACAAAGGATTGGCGCTGTCTCCTAGGGCTGCCATAACAAAATACCAAAGACTGGGTGGGTTAAAGACCAGAAATTGATTTCCTTACACTTGTAGAGGCTAGAAAGTCCAAGATCAAGGTTCTAGTAGGGTTCAGTTTCTGCTGAGAGATGTTAGGACTTTCTGAGTCCCCACATGGTGAAGAGAAAGAGGGAAAGGGAGAGGGCAAGGGGGAAGGAAAAAACGGATCTTTGGTATTTCTTCCTCTTTTATAAGGACACCAGTTCTGTCAGATGAGAGTTCCACCCTTATGACCTCATTTGACCTTAATTACCTTTCTCGAGGATTTATCTCCAGTATAGTCACCTGGGGGTTAGGATTTCAACATATGAATGTTAGGCACAGTTCAGCTCATAGTTAGGACCCGTTGACATGTGGCACACCCGTTTCAAGATATGACAGGATGGAGAAAAGCAGGCTAGAAAATAACTTTCTGTTCTGTGCCAAGGTCAGAGCACTGCAATTTCAAATGGAAGCAAGAACTCTGAGGCCTTCATTAGGTCTTGATTATGAGCAGAAGCCCACAACTAGAACCAGAATAGCAGAAAACTTTACATTGAAACTGATGAATTGCTGCAGGCTCAGTGTCGACAAGCTTGAGAGTTCAAAACTCCCAGGGGGCCCAATGTTAGGAGCACCCCCACCCCAATCCTTTCCTGTGTTTTGCCTTCAGGAGCCCCATCAAGTTGTCAGTATAAAGATCAGAGAAAAATCCCTTCATACTTTAGGGAGAGGAAGGGGGGAAGTAACACTTTAGAAACACCCGCAGAGTCCTCTGTTCTCCTTAAGTAGACCTTTCCTCAAGGGGAATTACTTTACGAGAGCACTGTCAACTAGAGTTTTACCAAAGCCTAAGTGACATGGGGGAAGAGTACTCAACCCAGCTCTCTCTAGCCTTCCATATGGTGGAAGGGAAATACCCGCTTAGGCTCACTGAAAGACTAAGAACTCAGGGTTCCTGGGTGGCTTACCGACTTCGGCTCAGGTCACTATCTCATGGTTCATGGGTTCGAGCCCCACATCAGGCTTTATGCTGTCAGCGCAGGGCCCGCTTTGGATTCTGTTTCCCTCTCCCTGTGCCCCTCCCCCACCCACACTCTCTCAAAAATAAACATTAAAAAACAAGACTAAGACCTAGCCGTAGAACTATAGAATGCTCCCCCTCCCCCACACCTTACCACCACGTCAGTAGGGCTCATGTATAATAAAGGAGATAACAGTTAAAAGAACTGGATGCCCTCAGACCCTATTTAAGAAGTTGCTAGGAAAACTCAAAGGCAATAGGGGGAGAAAAAACAAGGACACTAAAGGAAATTACAGCCTCTGACACCGCAATTACAGCAAGCAGTAAACATAGTCTAAGTACCAGGCAGATAAACCTAAAACTCTCACTATCTCAGTTCCTTTTATCTGGTATATCATGTTTGGCTTTCAGCAAAAAGACTGTAAGGCATTCTAAAAGGCAAAGAAGCACAATCTGAATGGACAAAGTAGCATCAGAATTAGAGTCATATATAACAAAGATTGTGTAATTATCAGACTGGGAATTTAAAATAATTATGATTAATATTCTGAGGACTATCATAGAAAAAGTGAACAACATGCAAGAAAACATAGGTAATATAAGCAGGGGGATGTAAACTCTAAGAAAGAATTAAAAGAAAATTCTAGAAATCAGAAACACGGACAGAAATGAAAAATGTCTTTCACGGATTTATTTGTAGACTATACCCAGCCAAGGAAAGAAGCAATGAGCTTGAGGATATATCAGTAGAAACTTCCAAGACTGAAATACGAAGAGAAAAAAAGGATGAAAAAGACTGAACAGAGTATTCAAGAACGCTGGGACAATTACAGAAGGTGTAACATATATGTAATATCGCAGTCAGAAGTAGAGGAAGGAGAGGAATAGAAGTATGTGAAGCTTTAATGGCTGACAGTTTTCCAGAATTAAACACAGACACCAAACCATAGGTCCAGAAAGCTCAGAGCAGAAGCAGGATAAATATATTTTAAAAAAATCAACATGTAGGCATATCCAAACTGCATAAAATTCAAAAACAGAGAAAATCCCGAAGTAAGCCAGTGGAAGAAACTGCCTTCCCTGTAGAGGAACAAGGACAAGAATTAAGTTGTACTTCTCTTCAGAAACCATACAAGCAAAAACAGAATGAAATGAAATATTTAAAGTAATGAAAAAACCAACCACTATCCTAGAATTCCATATCTAGCAAAACTCCTTCAAAAGTAAAGGAGAAAAAAGACTTTCTCGGACAAACAAAAGTTGAGGAACTTTTCACCAGTTGACCTACTTGCAAGAAATGTTAGAAGTTCTTCAGACAGGAGGTAAATGATGGAGGTCAGAAACACACAAAGAAAGTGTTAGAGAAGGAATTAATACAAGTAAAATAGAGCCTTTTATTTTTCTTATTCTTAATTGATCTAGCATAATTTGTTCAAAATAATAATAGCAACAGTGTTTCCAATGAATGTAGTTTATAAGTGAAATGAATGATAGCTATGTAATAAGGGGTGGAAGAAGGAGTTGGGAATACTCTGTTGTAAGTTACATGCACTACCTGTGAAACCATATAATATTATTTGAATGTGGACTTAGATTTGTTGTAAATGTATATTTCAAACTTGAGGACGACTGCTAAAAAGGTTTTCTTTTTAAAGGTATAATTGATAAGCTAAGATAGCAGAGAAAATGGAGTCATGTAAAACAGTCAGAACCAGAGAAGACAGAAAAAGAGTGGAAGACAAAAACAGACACAAAAAAACCAGGGCAATGAATAGACAACAGTTACAAATACAGTAGATATTATTAATCCAGATATGTCAGTAATCACTTTCAATGTGAATGCTCCAAATAGACTAATTAAAAGAGACTTTAAGAGTGAATAAAAACAAGGCCAAACTAGATGCCTGCAAGAAACCCACATTAAACATAAAGACAGATGAATTTAATGTAAAAGGACAGAGAAAGATACATCTGGCAGGCACTCATCAAAAGAAGGGTGGAGTAGCTGTAGTAATTTTAGGCAAAGCAGCCTCATAGCAAGGAAGATGATCACTGACAAAGAGGTGCATTACATAATGATAAAAGGGTTGATTTTCTAATAAAACATGACAATCTTTAATGTGTACTTAATAAAAGAGCATCAAAATACATGAGACAGAAAGTGATAAATGCAGGGAAAAATAGATAAATCTCCTGTTATAACTGGAGACTTCAACACCTATCAGTGGTTGACAGATCCAGCAGGCAGAAAATCAGTAAGGACTTAGTTGAACTGAATAGTACCATCAATCAACTGGATCTAATTGACATTTATAGAACACTTGGTCCAACAGTGATAGAATATGCATTCCTCTCCAGCTCACATGAAACATTCACCAAGGTAGATCACATTCTGGGCCATAAAACACACTTTAACAAGTATGAAAGAATAGACACCATAAAAGTATGCTCTCAGACCACAATGGATTTAAAATAGAAATCAGTAATTGATAGCTGGGAAATCATAAGATATTTAGAGATTAAACAATACAATTCTAAATTACACATAAAGAACTCAAGAAAAATGAAAAATATGTTTAAATGAAAAAGAAAATCTGTCAAAATTAATGGGATGTGGCAAACCCACTGTTAGAGGGAAATTTGTAGCATTGAATGCATGTATTAGAAGATTGATCTAAAATCAATAATGTATATTCCACCTTAGGAAAACTAGAAAAAGGAGGACACATTAAATTCAAGGTGAGCAAGAAAAAAATACAGAATTAAAAGCAAAAAATCATTGACATTGGAAAAAAGGAGGGGTGCCTGGGTGAGCCAGTCAGTTACGTGTGTAACTTTGGCCCAGATCATGATCTCACAGCTTGTGAGTTCAAGCCCCACGTCGGGCTCTGTGCTGACAGTTCAGAGCCTGGAGCCTGCTTTGGATTCTGTGTCTCCCTCTCTCTCTGCCCCTCCCCTGTTCACACTCTGTCCCTCTCTTCTTCAAAAATAAATAAACATTAAAAAAAATTTTAATTATAAAAAAGGAAATCAATAGCAAAAAGTCAATGAAAACAAAACTTGGCACTTTGAAAATCTCAAAACTAAGTTGATAACTTAGATGAAATGGACCAATTCTTTGAAAGGCATATCTTCTAAAACCCATACAGGGAGAAATAATCTGAATAAGCCCATAACTGTTAAAGAAATTGAAACCAGTAATTCATAACTTTTTAAAGCAGAAAGCACCAGGCCCAAGTGGTTTCATTAGTGAATTTTACCAAGAATCTAAGGAACAAATCACACTAATTCTCTCCAATCTGTTCCAAAAAGTAGAAGTCAAATAGAAACCTCCTAACTCATTCTCGGAGGCCAGCATTACTCTAATACCCAAACAGGCAAAGAAATTACAAGAAAGAAAAACTACCAACCAATATGTCTCAGGATGATAGATGTGAAAATTCTCAGCAAAATATTTGCAAATCAAATCCAACAATGTATACAAAGGATTATATACCCCAACCAAATGTGATTTATTTCAGGGATGCAAGGTGTAGTTCCACCTATGACAATCAATTAATACAACCCCTTATATCAACAGGCTAAAGAAGAAAATAATAATATGATCATATCAATAGATATAGATATACATAAATATATATTATATATTATATTATATATCATATAATTATATATTGTATATTATATATAAATATATTTAATACATATAAATATATATCTCTATATATAAATATATATAGATATATATAAAATATATAGATATAGATATAGATATTCAGATAACTCTGAATATTCTGGATATTAAAGAAGAAGAATATATGGTCCTCCTCTTGGAAATTCATTTGACAGAGAAGAAAAATGCTTATTGAACAGTTAATCAACACCTGAAATGTGACCTTTATACAAGCTGTAGACCGACTTTCAACTGTAAGGCTACTTTCAGTTGTAAATCTAAGGCTATGAAGAATTCTAAGTATAGAAATGAAAAGAAGTTAATAAATACATGGAGAAGTCTTAAAAGGGAATGGAAAAAGAAAATTATATGTGACCTAAACTCTGTTTTTATTCTTACCTACAAAAAAAAAAAATTCAAAATACTAATGGTGCCTTAGCAAGGTCTCAAGTAACATTTTGAGCTGTTCTTATTTTATCCGTCCTGATACATTCTGGACAGTTTGAGGCCTATATTTGAATAGATGTCCACAGCCAGCTAAGAAAAATGCTCGTTACTGAAGGAATGACTCAGCAGTTGAAAATGATCAGCAAACATTTTCATAGAAGTTCGAAGGTATCGATGGACTTCAATTAGTATTTTTGTATTTAAATAGAAAACACTTTTTTTTATTTTCTGAAAAAGCCTTATTTTCCAAGAGTTTAACACTTTGTAATGAAGTGCTAGCAAGACATCAGTGTGGGTAAGAATGTGGTTCCAAATTTGGCTTCTCATCAGAATCACTGAGGCTTCTTTTTTTAAAAGCTGCATTACAACGTTCCTCTTGATTCTGGGGGGGGGGGGGGGGGGGTGCAGCGGGCCTGGAAATCTGTATTCTTCCTAAAGTCCCCAAGTGATTTTTCTTACCACGGGGAATGGAGCCCACTGCTTTTGAAGAACTCACGAGTTCTTTTGTCCATTGCTCTCCCTCAGCGAAAATAGACACAATTTACTACATGCATTCACTTTTCCCCTGCGTCATTTGTGGGCCTCTCTGCGGCATTATTGTGTACTCCAGATACATGAATGGACTCTGAATTTAACACGGATCTCCCCTGATTTAAATAGAGCTCTTTTAAGTTCACCAGCACTTAGTTATTAACTTATACTGTAATAGCTTTTGTACCTTTTGTTGACTGATGTTGTTCTGGATTTTAAGTACTTAGTGGTTTTTGTCATTAAAGAAAGATGGTCTTGGGGCACCTGTGTGGCTCAGTCGGTTGAGTGTCTGACTCTTGATTTCAGCTCAGGTCATGATCCCAGCACTGTGAGATGGGGCCCCATGTTGGGCTCCCTGCTGAGCATGGAGCCGGCTTAAGATTAATTTTCTCTCTCTCTGTCTCTGTCTCTCTGTGTCTCTGTCTCTCGCTACCCCACTCATGCACTCTGTTTCTCTCTCTCTCTCTCTCTCTCTCTCTCTCAACCTCAACAAAAGCAAAAGGAGATGGTCTTGATCACTCTTAGTGTGGAGTCCATTTTATTCTCCCCATAGTATACCTGTGTCATCTTCAGTCAGGAACTGGAAGCCAGGGAAATCTTAGTTCTACCGATGTGGACTTGGAAACACATTTGAGATAATTGAAGAACTTCAGGCCCCATCTCTCTGTCACAGACACTTGATCTAGACCTCTAGCTTTCAGTCACAAGTACCACATCAAATCCAACTCATTAAAGAAATACATAACATACGTAGGCCACCTGGTGATTGAATGTTTAGTAGACTGAAGTTTGGGGGAAAGTGTCATTCTCTGTTAGGTGTTGTCTGTCAATCACTGACAAGGCCTAAAGTTCACATCCTGATGGTGGATCTTTGTCTCCCTTTATTCCTGCTCTCTGAATATCCTATGCAGTTTTTAAGCTGTTTTCTCCCTGGGGTTCTTTTTTAAAGGAAAAATCATTGTCAACAGCGTAAGCAAAGCCCTGCGGTAATCAAAGCAGTATAGAGTCACTGGAGGAAGAAAAGTAGGGAGGAATCATTTAAAAAGCAGCATTCTTTTCTTGGGGCTGAGCTTCTTTACCCATCTGCAAACTGAAAAGAACTAACTGGGTGGTAGGATTCTGCCATTGTTCGCTAGGTGGTTGGGGTATGCCAAGCTGAGATTTGTTTTTCAGATCCTTCCACAGTTGCCTAAGAACAAGTAAGAAAATAGTTTGATAGCAGCAGATGTCCCCGAGTAGTGGAGATGATATTGTTATTGTTGTTTTCCCCCACGCCTTTGCTATTTTCCTACCTCTTGACGATGACCCTTTTAAAGATTACACGTTAATACTTTTAAATAGGCTTTCATAATAAAATGGACAAACCAGTTAGAAGGAACATAAGAGTGATTCTCTAAAACAAAACTGGCACTTCGAAAGTCTGGTAGTCTGGTTAAACCCACTTCAGCATTGATGAAGATGTTTTTATTTTGTTCTGGGTTTCTTGCTCTACAATAAAAGAGTGGTATGTGGTAGCACAGAATTATAAAACCTGAAGTCATCTTTCACTAGTGCTGGCTCCTCGAAGGGCATGTTTTCAACTGAAAAGATTTTTCGTAAAGCCCCACAGCCCTGCTCCAATTCCCTGATAAAGAATTTTATAATATAAAATCATACACCTGTCCACATATAGAGGGAAATACGTAAACACTAAAGTCTCATTGAAGAGCTGTTGCTAAAATATATGCCGGAGGCACAGGTTTTAGACATGGTTATATCTAATATCTTTATTAATTAGCCTGTATGTGACTAAACAGTACATTAATGACACTCATGAGTTTTGTTCCACTGGGAGTTGAAGGCACTAATGAATACTAAAATTACCCAGGAGATGCGATAAATATAGCTCTAAATATGTTACTCATATGCTATTTTTCGAATGTCACTTATCTTGAGCCACCACCTTGTGTCTCTTTTTTTTTTGAACATGCTTGAAATACAGGATTTAAGAAATTAACTAGGTCACATCAGTACACTTCGAATTACCTGTGTCCATTAAGTCCAAATCCCAAGATAAGGGCCGAATTTGTTTTCCATTTTTGCCTAGGAAATTGCTTTAGTTTGAAAATGTATTTGAACTGTAAAGAGGAAAGTGGATGTGTGTTTTGGGAGTACGCATCTAGACTTCTGCAGGCATCTCTGGGTCATTGCTCTGACCCCGTCTCCATTCCTTGCCTTGGTCTTTCTCAGATACATCTACCATATATGTCCTCTAAGGAGTGTGGCTTGCTCTGGTTTCAGAGCTAATCAGTATCAGAGTAGCGGAAAGAATATCAATAACCTCAGTCCCAGCATCCAGAGAGGCCCAGAATTACGTCTCTCGAAGGATGCGGTATCCAGTACCACTTGGATGCACTGTAGACGCTTGCGTAGCTTTCCACATTCCCACATTCCTATTCTGCTCACGCTGTGTAAAGCCACTTCATAAGATGGGATTTTCCCTTGTGGTTTCCAGACATTCCCATTCACCGCTGAGGCTGAACGTGTACCCTGTACTTAGGCCCGTTTTTGATGAGATCCCTTACAGGTGGCCGGCTCTAGCCGATTTCCCTCCTTGGAGGCTTGGGGGCCGGGGAAATGTGCATCCACTCTCCTTTTAGTAGCCCTAATACAGTATCGTTGCCTGGGAAACTGAGGGTGACCTATATTTAACGCAAACCTTAGACTGTGTCTGTCAGTGGTCAGGCATCTCAAGCAAGCTGTGAATGTGGTTAACTCTAGGTCCTGTTAACTCTAAGTTAAAATTCGGAAAAGTACCCGAAGAGCTCATATTTTGTGTCACTTACTGAGAGATGGCCGTGTGCTTTAGATATCATCCTTATAGGCACTAAAGCAGATTATTTTATTTTGAAAATGTCCCTGGCCTATATTCTTGCCCTACCCAAGGGCCGCTGCACTTTGACCAAAAACATCCAATAAAATAAGCTGAGGGTCTGCCAGGAGCATGATAGACAGCATCTCCAAAATATTCTTTGTTGAAATCTTGAGGTTCAATGTGAGGGAAAAAATGGTAGGAGGGCACATTTTCCACAGTCAAATATATTAAGAAAACTCATTATGCTATATTATCCCCCTTGGAGTTTCTCAGTACATACTGGTATATTGAGGGCTCTGGGAAGTCTTGCAGTGAAGACAAAACCAGAAACTAAAACCTACTCAACTTTGTAAAAGCCAGCTTACTCTAAAATGATTTCACTTTTTTTTTAGTGGCACCTAATATTACCTCACACGTCCTATTTTTGGCAGTGCCGATGGAAACACTCCTGCAGCACTGACCGGGAGGTATATTTGATTCCCTGGAACAGTGTCTCAGCAAGATGCGCAGGTGCAGGTGTGGTCTGCTGTTCCACCCTTCATTACTGTCACCGCCTCGGCAACAGGTCCCTTGCAGGCCCTCGAACTTGATTTTCTCTGAGTACAGTGATTTCGCAGAGGACCTCCCATATGAGTGGAGAAGAATAATATAACTCCAGAAGACAGGGACCTCAGGGTCCTGTCCCACCCATGCTGTGAGACCCGGGAGGTTCAGGCAGAATTGCAAAGGACCTTTATTTCCCCCTCAAGTAGTTTTGCCAGGTGTGTGTGTGTGTGCGCACGTGTGCGTGTGTATAAACAGTCCTATATTACTTTGTCTTGTGTTATTTTCTCCTCAGGGGACTCATGGAGGTGAGGTCCTTTGTCTGAAAGAAGTGATCCCAGTTTGGCAGAGGGAGGAAGTCCAGACTCTGCTAGGAGTCAAGGTAAGGAATCAGAATGAGTGGTGAGGAGACCACCCACTGCAGGAGGGAGGGGTCTTGCCATCAACTCTAGGAGGTCTCACGCAAGGACAGTGATGTGAGATGTCCCCTCGCTTCCCCATAAGGGTCTCAGAGAGGGCAAAGGCCTTGGTGTGAAGGGAGATGGCCGCAGGCAAGGACAGCCAGTGTCCTAGGAGTTGCCAGGAGTCGTGGTGAAGGCCCTGAGTGAGGCCTAGAATGGCGAACTGCCCTTAAAGTTACTTTGGGGTTGTGGGGAAACCAGAGAGAAATCCCCCAGAGAGGGGATGCAATGTGTCGTGTGCTCTTCTGTGACTGCGGGTAAAAGCAGTGTCCAAATTCTCTGTTTTAACCACATTGTCTCTGGGCAGTTTCTGAGACATAAAGGTGATTCTGTCGAGGTGAGATGTTAAGAAGCCACTAGGCACTCTTTGTACCTGGCCTGGATTGTCAGAGCCCACTCCATAAAAAGGGCATTCGGGGTGCCTGTGTGGCTCAGTCGGTTAAGCGCACGATTTCATCTTGGGTCACAATTTCACGGTTCTTGAGTTCGAACCGGTTCATCGTTCTTGAGCTCCTTGCTGTCAGCACAGGGCCCACTTCAGATCCTCTGTCTCCCTCTCTCTGTTTCTGTCTCCCTCTCTCTGTCTCACTGCCTCTCCCCCACTCATGCTCTCCCTTTCTGTCAAAAATAAATAAACATGAAAAAATATTTTTAGGGATGCCTGGGTGGGTCAGTAGGCTAAGTGTCTGACTTCGGCTCAGGTTGTGATCTTGCAGTCCATGAGTTCGAGCCCCACATCGGGCTCTGTGCAGACGGCTCAGAGCCTGGAGCCTGCTTTGGGTTCTGTGTCTCCCTCTGTCTCTGCTCCTCCTCCGCCCTCACTCTGTCTGTGTGTCTGTCTGTCTCCTTCTCTTTCTCTCAAAAATAAATAAAAACTGACAAAAAAAATTTAAGGCATTCAAATTAACTTATAGTGAGTTCTAGGTTTTTAGTGCAGGTTAAATTAATGAAAACAAGGGTGGTTTAGATGGAAGGGCCCCTGGGAGGGCAGAAAGTTATTGATCCTTGACGCACATTTTTGGAGCTTTGTGTTGCATCTAACTGGGGAACTATACCTTATACCTGTGTTGAATGATTTATCGTGTAATAGGGAAATATTACTTAGTTTTCCTTGCTAATCAACATTTTGGCTGATTTGATTTTATTTGTTCTAGAATGGTACATATTTGCTGACAGCTGCTGGATTAAAAAAAAAAATCCCAGCAGGGTGGGGTGGTATTATTAGGGTTCAAATTAATCATACTAATAAATACCATGTAGAATTGTCAGTAGGCCATGCACTGTGCCAGGCACTTCACACATACGAACTACAGTCCACCATCCTGTAAGACAGAGCTTATCCAACCCACTTCACAGATTCAGAGTCTGATGCTCTCCAAGGTTAGTCATGTGCCTGGATTCGCGCAGCTGTTAAGGGACAGGGTTGAAACTAGACCTCTAGTCTGGACTAGTCTAGAGTCCACACTGTTCTACTTCTACCCTGAGGTCCACCTTGTGTCTCTTAATTCGGTTTGCCCCTTTCTTCTTAAAAATGTATCTCAGGTGGCCAGAAGAAGGACTCTGTGCTCATACCACCCGGTTGGAATACATTCCCAGAGTAGTATGAATACCCAAGTAAATGAGAGGCATGAATAAAGAAAAGAATACATAGTGACAGGGGCGCCTGGGTGGCTCAGTCGGTTGAGTGTCCGACTTCGGCTCAGGTCATGATCTCACGGTCCGTGAGTTCCAGCCCCGCGTCGGGCTCTGTGCTGACGGCTCAGAGCCTGGAGCCTGTTTCAGATTCTGTGTCTCCCTCTCTCTCTGCCCCTCCCCCATTCATGCTCTGTCTCTCTCTGTCTCAAAAATAAATAAACGTTAAAAAAAATTAAAAAAAAAAATAGTGACAGCATGATCATCTATACATGAAGTTTCAGATGGCCTTAAAAGATGAGGGGCTTTCAAAGTCATCCTGGACAGCCCCTTCCCTGGAGAGTATAAATCTATATGAACAGGATGTACATGAGACTCAATCTTGCTGATGAAGAGAAGGAAAATAACAGCATATTTCACCCCTCACAGACCATCGCCTTCCTGGGACTGCTGTCACTCCCAGGACATGAACTGAGGTTTGCAGAGCGGAAACTGCTCACGGGCTGGCAAGGATGTGCCATTTCCCGGAAAGCCTTTAACCGAAGATGCCGGGGCCAAGAGGAATAGCCCGAGGTTAGAGGGCCTGAGAGACCAATACCCCAGAACGTGGGGGATCACAGTAGGCTGCCACCTGCTCTCAGACGTAGAGGCCTCAGACAGAGCTGGCAGGCTGAGCATACCCCTCACTTACTCTTCAGGCCACTCAAGGACTTAAGAATTTTGGCCCAAGACAGACAGTCCCAGGTCAGTAGAAGGAGGAGTCCCGGCCTATGGCAGGTACGGACATGAGGACCCCAAATGAGGAATGATGGAAGGACTCAGCCAGAACAGTGGGCTTCCATGAAGCCTGGGTTAGGTCCTCAACTGTAGGAAATCCAGAACAGCATGTCTGGATGTGGCTTATTCTGACTTCCACGCCAGAGGTCCCCAGGAGGTGAATACTTGGACTTCATGGGAGCAGCCTCAGTGCAACAAGGAGTTCCAAGACCGGTCAGGTGTCAGGGTGAGGACTCTGAATCAGAATGAGGGACTCACTCACCCCAGAACAGAATATCCCCACAAATGCCCCCAGTGCTGTCCTGGGATGCCCAGGACAGAATTGTGAGGTGGAAGAACCCCCTCATTCTCCCTGGAGTGTCTCATACAGGTGAGGATCTTGGGCTAGCGGGGACAGCCCTAGATGTGCAGAGAGAGAAAACCCAGGCCTTAGGAGTCATGGTAAGGACCCTGACTATTAGGCAGGGATCCTCCTACCAGCAGAGGCTGTCAAACAGATCTCCACCCTATTCTTAGCCCCGGGAGGCCCCAGAAGAGCTATCAGTTCTTCGTCAGCCCCAGTTTGGCCACAGGAGGAGTCCTGGCCTTGATTGAAGATGAGGACCCTGCGTCAGCTGATGAGGGAAAAACTCCCTTAGAAAAAGCTTCCCAGGGCCCTGTTCGTGCTTCCAGGCTTGTGCAGCCCAGGAAGGGGTAGCCACGCGCCGCGGGACCAGAGATTCCCCTCTGGCAAGTCAGGAGAGTGGAGCTTTGGAGGCCGGCAGGGGGCGGAGCCCCAGGCCCTGACGCACGTGGGGAGGACCCTGGGCCAGGACGCGCGGGGACCACCGAGTTCTCGGCGGCGGGGTCCTAGAGCGCCCCACCCCTGCTTTCGGCCCTCGGAGACCCCGGGCGGCCGCCGCCGAGGGCCGGATGCGGCTGCGCCGACTTCTTTTCGGGCCCGGACCTCAAGGCGCAGGGTGCGCGGCGTTTGTTCGGCGGCGGCGGGATTCCCGGGACCGGGCTGAAAGTGAGGTGAGGACGCCGAGTGGGACCCGAGGAGACGACTCCCCGCGCCCCCGTGACAGAGGGGACCCCTCCCCGCCATGGGCCCGTTTGGCCCCGGCTCCGGGCGGTCCCGGCGGAATGTGAGGCGGAATTCGGCCTAGAAGTTCTCAGAGACCAGGCCTCCGTCTCGGGAGTAGTCCCGATACTACCGAGGGAGGCGGTCCTAACTAGATTCAAGATGAGGGCCCCGAGTGCTAACGAGCGGACCTTGACCCAATAGAGGGGGCTACTCTGGGAAGCACCCCTGCACTCAGCTCTAGGAGGCTCCATGCCGGGTAGACAGATGCCGAGGGAGCTACGTTCTTCTCTAGCAGCTAAGGGGATTCAGGGTTATACCGACAGCTCGCATACTCAGCCTAGGAGGCCCGGGGCAGAGCTGGCAAGCTGAGGTACCCCCTCATTTTCTCTCGAGGTGGTGATCTCAGGGAAGTGACGGCCTGTATCTAATGGCATAGGCCCCATTCAGCGAAAGGATCCCAGTCCCTAAACAGGAATCAACGTTGTGATACTGAGTGATGATGGGGGAATCCCTCCAGGAAAGAAGGGGGCCGCATGAAGCCCAAACCTTGTTTTCACATTTGGGAAACTTGGGCATGGTGACATGATACATTACACTCACTTCTTCCCAGAACATCTCAGGGAAGTGAAGAACCAGGTTGAAGGGGGCAGCCTCAGGCCAGCAGAGGGAGGATATGGGGTCATGCCACGTGTCATGGTTCATGAGTTGGAGTCCTGCGTGCATCTCTGCACTCATGGCCCAGAGCCTGCTTGGATTCTTTCTCTCTGCCCCTCCCCCCTCCTTCTTCCTCACTCTTGCAAAAGCAATAAATAAAGTCCTGCCTAGTATTATCTCTGGGAGACCTCCAAGGTAGATGCCATATGAAGTGCTCATCAGTTTCCACTCCATGGTAACAGGAAAGTGAGAGTCTTGGTCCAAGGGGAGTGGTTCTAGATCAGCAGAGGCAGAAATCTTAGACCCTGTTGTGAGCCAGATTTAGACCTTGAGTTGGGATCCTATGGAGGACCACCTGCCATAGGACATCAACCTGCCTGCAGTAGCTTTTACTCTTGAGAGACCACGTTTGGTCAGTTAAGGTTGTCTTCGCTTCTTTCTCTTGGAACTTATGCCCTTAATATGAGGACTCTAGGGATCATCCAATCCTGAATAGAGGGGACATCAAAGCATCCATCTTAACCCTTTGATTTTAGCCCAAGAAGCCTCAGGGGAGAGCCTTCAGGTTGAGCATCCCCTGACTTCTTTATATCAGGTCTAAAGGAGGTGATATTCTTAGTCTGAAGGTTAAACCAAAGTTAACAAGGGAGAGTGGTTCTGAGCCTTTTAAGGAACCAAAGTGAAGACCTTAAATGAGGCTGAGGATCCCAGTGAACTCAGGACAGAACGGACCCTGCTGAGCTCTCAGCACTGGGCAGGGAAGTAGACTGAGGTGCCCCTTCACTTCCTTCTCCTGGGTCCCTGGGGGCTTTGTGATGTGAAATAACAGGTAGCAGAGGGAAGGGTGCCCCATCTCTGCCAAGACTTGATATGATAACACTAAAGATAAATGGAGAGGGCCCAACATGCCAGAACACAGAGGCCTCTACTGCAAACATCTGCTCTCACCTCAGTAAACCCGAGGCAGGGCTAGTAGGATGCAAATAAGACTCACTGTGAGGATTCTGTGGTTCTCTGTAAGATTCTTAGGGGATAGGATGACCAAGAGAACAGGAGCCTTTGTCGGGTCCTAGAGCAGTATCCTCAAGTATCCTGCCGAGGCCACCTTTGATAAATCCAAAGTGGAATCTACCTGTTGAAGGTGATAACATCATCTTATTCTCGCTTCTGCAGTTGCCCATATCACCTGTCCACTGGCTCACACCCTTGCCTGCTATCTCTGAGCCCAGCCATTATGCCTCGTGGTCAGAAGAGTAAGCTCCGTGCTCGTGAGAAACGCCGCCTTAACAGAGCCGAGACCCAAGGTCTTAAGAGTGCTCAGGCAACTACAGCAGAGGAAGAAGAGGCTACTCCTTCCTCCTCTCCTGTTCTTGGGGGTGCTTCCTCAAGCTCCCCTATTGCTGGCACTTCCCAGGAGCCTCAAAAAGCCCCAGCCACCACCAAGGCTGCTGCACGTGGTTCACGGCGAAGATCTAAGGCAGGTGCCAAGAGCCAGGTTGAGGAAAGTAAAAATTCCTCTCTGGCCTCAACTTCCACCGGGAAAGCTCAAAACGATCCTCTAACCAGGAAGGTGGGGATGTTGGTACAGTTTCTGCTGTATAAGTATAAATTGAAGGAGCCCATTAAGAAGATAGACATGATGAAGATCGTCCACAAAAGGAACAGGGAGCAGTTCGCTGAGATCCTCAGGAGAGCCACTGAGCGCATGGATCTGGTCTTTGGCCTCAAATTAAAGGAAGTCAAGCCTGGCAGTAACTCCTACACCCTCACCAGCAACCTAGACCTCACCGACGATGGCACTATGGATAATCTCTGGGGCTTTCCGAAGAATGGGCTTCTCATGCCTCTCCTGGGTGTCATCTTCTTGAATGGCAACTGCACCTCTGAGGAGCAGATCTGGGAATTCCTGAATATTTTGGGCGTCTATGATGGAAGGAGGCACTTCATCTTCGGGGAGCCCAGGAAGCTCATCACCCAAGATTTGGTGCAGGAAAAGTACCTGGAGTACCGCCAGGTGCCTGACAGCAATCCTCCACGCTATCAGTTCCTTTGGGGCCCCAGAGCCCATGCTGAAACCAGCAAGATGAAAGTCCTTGAGTTTTTGGCCAAGGTCCACAATACCGTCCCCAGTGCCTTCCTGCCCCATTATGAAGAGGCTCTGCGAGATGAGGAAGAGAGAGCCCAAGCCAGAGCTGCAACCAAGCATGCCTCTACTGCCAAGGCCACTGCATGTTCCCAGGCCACATCTGGCCACTCTTCTCCTCCCTAGAGAGGGCTGAGTCAGATTCTTCGCTTTGTCATGGGAAGGCCTGTTAAGTAGTGTTTGTCATGGGTGCAAATAATTTGTTGATTACCTTTTTTTAAATATATTCTTCAGGCACTGTTCCTTTCAATAGAAAGTTTATGTAGATTCAGAATATAAGTTTTTGGATGACACAGATCACACATTTATTGCTGTTTATCAGTTTTAGGTGTAAGAGTTTATTTTTTTGAAATATAGATCAGAAATTGTTAAATCACTTTTTGATCCAGAGCAAGATAAGATGGCTTTAAGATAGGATATCCTTGGAAATGTGAAAGAATTCCACACTAAAATACGTAGGATGAGAAGATAGATAGATAGATAGATAGATAGATAGATAACTAGATACATAGAAACCTAGATTCGTAGATAGATGGATAGGTACATAGGTATACAGATACATAGATTACATAGATACGCAGATAGGTACATTGATATAGTAACAATTGGTTAATTCTTTGTTTGCCTTACTCTATTCTTTTTCTAAATTTAAAAGACATATACCTGCATTTGTTTATGTTTGTTAAGAATGTTTGATAATATATGATCGTAATGAATCAAACCTCTTTATACATGTCTCTTATTTTACACAAACATTGAGCATCTGCTCTTGGGAAGTCTTCATCCTTGTACTGGGGGTGTTTAGTCAAAGAAGACCCAGCCCCTGCCCCTGCAATTATAGATTATAGGAGCAGCTGTCACTATGGAAGAAGGTGAGATAGTAGTACTCCATAAAGAACAAGGGAAGGGGTACCTGCGTGGCTCAGTCAGTTAAGCATTTGACTTCGGCTCAGGTCATGATCTTGCGGTTCGTGGGTTCGATCCCCACATTGGTCTCTGTGCTCACAGCTCAGAGCCTGGAGCCTGCTTTGGATTTCTGTGTCTCCCTCTCTCTCTGCCCCTCCCCCACTGGCTCTCTCTCTATCTCACGTGCTCGCTTGCTCTCTCTCAAAAATAAACATTTAAAAAAAAAGAACAAGTGAAAATCTTGGTAAAGAGGGGGCCGAGAGAACATACTACTTAGTTTTCATTCCTAAGCAGAATTTTGGCTGATGGGGAGGTTTTTCTTGGCCAGAGCACTGCATATTTTCTGACATGTCTTAGATGTAAAATGAAACAAAACAAAATTCAGCTGCACAGATGGTAATGTCTAAGGTCAAGATAATCATAGTAATACCTGCCATTCCCAAATGTCTCCGTATAGATGCTTTCTGTACATTATACCGTCCTAAAAGATAGGGTTTATCAAACTTACTTCACAGGGGAAGCCTGAGGCTCATAGAATTAGAGTTTGGCAGGGTGCCAAAAGGCATAGGGCTAGTAAATGACAAGGCTGGGCCTAGGCTCCTGGTCAGAATTACTACAGAGGCTACATTGTTTTACTCCTCGCACCCTGAGACACACCCTGTGTTTATTTCAGTTTTCTTTTCAGTACTTCAAAATTCGTCTCAGGTGCTAAAAAAGAATGGCCTTGTGTCCAAACTGCTGGACTGGAATATATAGCCAGAGCAAAAAGAATGCCAGAATAGTTGAGAGGGATAAATAAATAAAGGACACTATTAGGTGACAGTATGATTACATTTGCAATGCTAAATAATCTCAAAAGATCAGTGGCTCTCAAAATTAGCCTGGACAATCTCTTACCGGTAGAAAGGAAATCTAGCAGAACAGAAGTTACATGAGAATCTTCATCAGGCTGATAAACAGAAGGAATAGATCAATGTGTGTTTTCCCCTGACACCCCATCACCTGTCCTGGGACTCCTGCCTTGTGCTAGCGCTTGCCCATTTCACATCACTCCCAGGACAGAGTCGCATTCTCTGTGAGGATTGTAAAGCAGCAACTGCTCCAGGGTTTGCAGAGATGTGCAGTTTCCCAGGAAGCCTTAAATCCAAGAGACAGAAACCGAGGCAAGGGCCCCATGTAGGAGGACTGGGGAGACCACTGCCCCAGAATACAGGGAATGCCAGGGACTTCGGTCCCATCTGTTCTTGAACATACAAGGTCTCAGACACAGTTGTTAGACTGAGCATACCCTCCCTTATTCTGCAGGCTTTTCACTGGCGTAAAAACCTTGGTCTGAGACCCAAGTTCTCCTATCACTAGAGAAGGGGTATTGGTCTCTCATAGATGTAATGGAGATAAACCTGAATGAGGGTAGTGGAAGGACCTAGCCAGAACAGTAGGATCCCATAAAATCCTGTCCCACTGTCAGCTCTGTGAGACCAGAAGAGTCGTGGCTGCTTGTGGCTAACATTGATTTTTCAACTCCGGTCCCAGAAAGTTGAGACCTTTGTCTGATGGCTGTATCTTCAAATTAGCAGAGAGGGTGGGGTTCCAGGAAGGATACAGGGTCAGAGTGAAGATGCTGTGTGGGGACATGGGGGTCACCCCACCCACATCTGACAGGGCTGCACCTAACCCCTTCTCTGCTGCTAGCCTAGGAGGTACAGGCGAGAGCTGCCACGCTCACGTGCCCCCTACCTCCGCCTTCTGCCTGGAGGGAATCAAGGAAACGAGGGCCTTGGTTTTATAGGCTGGCTATTAAGTGGAATCCCAGCCGTGAGGGTGTCAAGGTGAGAGAACTCCGTATGAGGAATGGGGCAACCAACTACTCCATACCAGGTATATTATGACATACGAGAACAATAATAGTATTAAAATCAATGTGGAGCATGAATAAGGGGAAAAAAGATGATTTTTGCAGGCAATAGGATCATCTGCATATGTGATTTCAGATAACCTTAAAAGATCAGGGACTCAAAAAATCATTTGACTCAGGATCTTCCCTACAAAAAACAAATCTATGAGAACAGTGGTTACATGAGACCTTAAGCCTGTACAGGAAAGAGAAGGACAAGGACCCATTCTTTGCAAGGTTTGGAGTAGGGAAACTGCTCGAGAGTTTTCCGGGATGTGGCGTTTCCCAAGAAGCCCTTATTGGAAGTGACAAGGGCCTTTGGGAGGATACCCATGAGTCAGGACTGGGGAAAGGGGAAAGCAGCGTTCCAGAGTGTCGGCTGTTCCAGAGGGACCAGCCCCTGCCTTCTCTCAGGCCTAGAAGGCCCCAGGCAGAGCTGGCAGACCAAGAATCTCCTCACTTTTTCATCACACTTGTCAAGGATTTGAGACTTTAGTCTGAGGAAGACTATCTCAGGTCAGTAGAGAGAGTTGTCAGATACAAATGTGAGTTTTCTTAAAAGGAGCGAAGGAAGCATCTACCCGGAACACTGGTGCTCATAGAGTCCAGTTCCTGCCAGCAGCTCTTGGAGGTCCTTAATTCCATAGCATGATGAAGTATAAAGAGGCTTTGAGCGGCACCTGGGTGTCTGACTCTTCGTTTCAGCTCAGGTCATGATCCCACGGCTCGTGGGATTGAGACCCACGTCCAGCTCTGTGCTGACTGTGTGGAGTCTTCTTGGGATCCGATGTCTACGTTTCTGTCTGCCCCTCCTATGCATGCTCTTGGACATTCCCTCTTTCTCTCTGTCTCTGTCTCTGTCTCTGTCTCTCACACAAAGAAAGCAAGAAAGGGAAGGAAAAGAAAAGAAAGGGAAGGAGGGAGGGAGGGAGGGAGGAAGGAAGGAAGGAAGGAAGGAAGGAAGGAAGGAAAGAGGCTTTGAGAGGTGAGAAGAAGAGAACCTGCTGCCGTGGCCAAGGTGTGTGCCAGGGCCGTGAACCGGCAGTGCCTCCCACATATAGTGAAGTCTGGGGCGGGGAGATTGGTCATCTTGTGATGGAAATGAGAGGTCAGCATTTTAAGTAGTGAAGCACCTAAGTGGACGTGGAGGGGACACATTATAAGTCTTCTTTTTGTCCTTGCTTTGCTTGAGTGGGAGATTTATCTGTTTTTATCCTGGGGGTTCTTTTTGGCACTTTTAAAATACTGTTCCTTGTAATAGAAGGTTTATTTGATTTCAGTATCTGTGTTTATGAATAATATGTATCACACACATGTTGCTGTTGATCAGTAGAAGTATAAACGTTTTGGTATTTTATACAACAAATTAAAAAATCCTTGCCGCTCTTCTCTTGGTCCAGAGCAAGATAACTTGTCACATGAGCAGGGGTTGTCTTGCAAATGTGAATGAACCCTGTGGTAGAATTGTTGGGATCAAGAGATAAAAGAAAAGGTTTTGTCTGAGTGGCATCAGCAACATAGCAGAATCAGAATTTCCAGCCCTTATTCGCCCACAGAAGCACAGAACTGACAATAACATAAGTAATAAAATACCTTTATGAAAGGTCCAGAATCTAATTAATAAGTTGCAATACTATATGTGAGCATAAAACTGAGATCAGCTGCTCTTGAAATGGATAAGAAAAGTAATTAGACTTTACTGGCATCAGCCTCTCCCTCAAGTTGACACAATTTAGCCCTAAGAGAGATTGTGACTCCTCTCTGTGTTACGGGTAGGGGAGATTAGGGTGAAAATCCCATGTACCCAAAAAACTATTAAAGCTAATACATGTATTCAATTGCAGGATGTAAAGTCAACACACAAAAATCAGTTGTGTTTCTACACACTAACAAGAAACTATTGGAAAATAATTAAGAAAATTCTATTTAAAATAGTTGGGACGCCTGGGTGACTCAGTTGGTTGACTGGCCAGACTCCTGATTTTGGCTCAGGTTATGATCCCAGGGTTGTGGGATCAAGCCCTGCGGTGAGCTCCTTGCAGTGTGGATCCTATTTGAGATTCCCTCTCCTTCCCTCTCCCTCCCTCCCTCCCTCCCTCTCTCCCTCACTCACACACACACTCTCTAAAAATAAAAAAATAAATAAAAGTGTCAAAAATAAAATAGGAATAAATTTAACCAAGGAGGGGAAAGATCTATACACTGAAAACAGTGAGAGATTGATGGAAGAAATTGAAGAATAATAAATAAAAGGAAAAATATCCAATGTTCACTGATTGAAAGAATTAATATTTTTAAAAATATTCTTACTAGTCAAAATGATCTACAGATTCAGTGCAATACCTATCATAATTCCAATGGAAGTTTTCACAGAAATAGAAAAAAAGCCTGGAAATTCATCTGAAACCACAAGAAGCCCTGAATACTAAAGTAATGTTGAGAAAGAGGAACAGAGATGGAGGCATCACACTTCTTGAGTTTGAAATATATTGCAAAACCATATTCACCATAACGGTGTTATACTAGTATAAAAAACGGACACACAGACCAATGGAACAAAATAGAGCCCAGAAATAAACCCATGCATAAATTGTCAAGTGATCTTTGACAAGTCCACCAAAAAATACACGATCGGGAAAGGATAGTCTCTTCAGTAAATGGTGTTGGAAAAACTGAATATCCACATGCAAAAGAATTAAATTAGATGTTACTTACACTCAAAAATTAGTGAAAAATGGATTAAAGACTTAAAAATGAGATTGAAAGCCATAAAACTCCTAGAAAAAAAAAGCATAGGGGAAAAGCTCCTTGACCTTCATCTTGGCAAAGATTTTTTTGAATATGACAACAGAAACATAGGCAAGAAAAGTAAAAATGGTGAGCAAGTGGAACTACATCAAACTGAAAGGCATCTATACAGCAGTGGAAAAATGAAAAGGCAGTCTGTGGAGAGGGAGAAAGTATTAGCAAACCATGTATCTAAGGGACTAATATCCACATTATATAAGGAATTCATACAACTCAATAGCAAACAAATAACTGAATTTTAAAAATGAGTAAAGAACTTGAATATTTTTCTGAAGAAGACACACAAATGGCCAATAGGTATATGAAAGGTGCTCAACACCATTAATCCCCAGGGAAATGCAAATCAAAACCACGATATCACTTCATACTTGTTAGGATGGCTACTATTAAAAAGACAAAAAATAACAAGTGTTGGTGAGAGTAAGGAGAAAAGGGAGCCCTTGTGCTGTTGGTGGGAATGTAAATTGGTAGAGCCATTATGGAGAAACTGTTTGGAGTTTCCTTAGAAAAGTAAAATTAGAACTGCATGATTCAGCGATCCCACTTGTGAGTGTATACCCAAAGGAAATGAAACCAGTATCTTAAAGAGATACTTGCACTCCTATGTTCATTACACCATTATTCACAATATCAAAGATACGGAAACAACGCAAATGTCCATCAGTAGATAAAAGGATAAAGAAAATGTGGTGTACACATACAATGGAATATTATTTAGCCTTAAAAATGAAGGAAGTCCTATTACATGGGACAACATGGATGAATCTGGGGAACATTATTCTAAATGAAATAAATCAGTCACAGAAGGATAAATACTGCATGATTCTATTTGTATGAGTTATCCAAAATAGTCAAACACATAGAAACACAGAGTAGAATGGTGGTGGCCAGGGGTTGGGGAATAGGGAAAATAAGAAGTTGTTGAAGTGGTATAGTTTCAGTTGTGCAAGATGAATAGGTTCCAGAGAGAGATCTGCTGTAAAGCATTGTGCCTATATGTAACAATGCTTTATTGTTTGTACACTTACAGATATCATATATTTTCACTCATATGTGGATCTTGCTAAACTTTACAGAAGATCATGGGGGAAGGGGGAAAAAATAGTTAGAGGGAGGGAGGCAAACCATAAGAGACTCCTAAATACAGAGAACAAACTGAGGGTTGATGGGGGATGGGGGAGGGGCAAAGTGGGTGATGGGCAGGGAGGAGGGGCACTTATTGGGATGAGCACTGGGTGCTGTATGTAAGCCAATTTGGCAATAGATTATATTTAAAAGATTTTTTAAAAATTGTTAAGAGAGTAGTTCTCATATTGTGTTCGTAGCACACCAATTAAATTGTGTGTTGTCTTTCTGTCTCCCCAAGTAGAGAGTAAGCTGATTAAGTACAAGTATTTGGGAAAGACCTTGCTTTTACACCCTTGATGGGAATGTAAATTGGTGTAGCCATTATGGAGCAGTATGGTGGTTCCTCAAAAAATTAAAAATAGAGGTATCAAATGATCCAGCAATTCTATTTCTGTGTATATATCAAAAGGAATTAAAATCAGGATCTTGAAGAGCTATTTGCAGTTCATTGTAGCATTATTCATAATAGCCAAGACATGGATGCAACCTAAATGTTCATTGATGAATGAATGGATACAGAAAATATGGTATATACGTACAATGAGATATTATTCAACCTGAAAAAGAAGGAAACCTTGCCATTTGCAACAACAGAGATGAACCTGAAAGACATTATGTTAAGTGGAATAAGCCAGACACAAAAGGACAGATACATGTTATATAAGGAATCTAAAATAGTCAAACTGATAGAAGCAGAATAGTATGGTGGTTGCCAGATGCTGGGAGGAGAGGTATTGGAGAGGTGTTGGTCAAAGTGTACACGGTTTGAGTTCTATAAGGCGAATAAGTCCTAGAAATGTATAGCAGAGAGCCTATAGTTAACAATGTCATAGTGGATATTTAAAAAGCTGCTGAGAGGGTAAATGTTATGTTAATTGTTATTGTACTCCTAAAAAATAATAAAGAGGACAGGAGAAGACTATTGGAGGTCACGGATATGTTTATGGCATAGATTGTTATGGTAGTTTGCAGGTGTGTACTTATCTCCAAGCTTGTATACATTACATGTGTACAGCTTTTGGTATGTCAATCATACCTCACTATAGTAGTTTTTGAAGAAGCAGATGTTTTGTCTTATTTGGAGTTGTAGTCTCAGCGCAGTGTCTAGTATACAGTAGGCAATTTGTAAATATTTAATCAATAAGAGAAAAAATATAAATAAGAAAAAGATTGTCAATTCTTGGTTTGCCTAATTCCTTCTACTGTTTCTTTTTATAAAAGTAAAATTATATACCTGGATTTCTTTAGATTATTCAAGTATTTAAAAGAGAAATTAAATGTTGACGAGCTCACTCTCTTGTTTATTTCCAGTCATTAATTGAGAATGAGCTCTTTAGAAGCCTTCAGGTTATTACTGGGGATGCTTTTATTTGTTTTTGTTTTTAAATGTTTGTGTCTTTTTGAGAGAGAGAGAGAGAGAAAGTGTAGGGGAGGGGCAGAGAGGGAGACAGAGAATCCAAAGCGGTCTCTGCACTGATAGCAGAAAGCCTGATGCAGGGCTCAAACTCATGAGCTGTGAAATCGTGACCTGAGCTGAAGTTGGACACTTAACTGACTGAGCCATCCGTGTGCCCCCTGGGGATGCTTTTAAAACAAACCCTCAAAACAGCAACAATAAGTTCTGTCCCCTGCCCATTGAATTTTAGAGTCTGGATGCTGCTATCATGTAAAAAGAGATGGTGATATATTCACTGTGACATAAAGAACAAGTAAAAAAAGGGGGGGAGGGGGTTGAAGAGGGAAGGTGGTTTGAGTTGTACGCAGTCAGGTGTCAAAGTTCTTGGGCCAGGCAGTGTGGAGCCTTAGGAAACTGCAAACCCTTCAGTGAGGGATAACTTTAAGTAGGATTGCCTCGTGGGCTAGATGACGCTGTGGGAGTGGTGAGCAGGGGCCAGATCCTCAGATGGAGGGCCTCGGAGATGAAAGACTAAGCCTGCGATGGAAATTTGTCCTTAACATGGCCTTTGGGATTGTGGCTAAACCAAAGAAAATCTCCAGGTGGTGTAGGAATGAAAGGTGTCTGTGCTCTTGCCCAGGGCAGCTGAACACGATGCACAGACTAGATGGTCTATGTACAACATCACCAGGGAGTTTCTGAGCAATAAGGATTATACTTCTTTGAGGTGGAGTGTTCAGAACCCACTGGACTGCACTTTTCACTCTGGGTTGGGGGAGCCACAGACCACTCTATTAAAAGGGTCTCTTTTACTCAGTTACTTCATCTTGCATGTAATATGGCAAATTCTAGGCAAGGTCTAGATTTTTGCTGATGGTTAAATGAGTGAAAATAATGGTGATTTAGATTGAAGGGTAGCTGGAAGTTAGGGAAAATATTGGTCATTGACAAAAATTTTGAGAACTTTGAGTTGTATCCAACGGGGAAAGACTCTCCCACAAACACACTGTATATTATAACTTTGAATGAGGATACATTACATAACTAGCGTTGCTAAGCAGCATTTTGGTTGTGAGTTCTTTGTGTAGAGTTTGGTAATGCGCTCAAGTTCACAGGGCTACTAAGTGACAGGGCTGGGACTAGACTCCTGGTCTGAATTCATCTAGAACACATGCTGATCATTCCACTCTTCTCTGCCTAAAGCAAACCGTTATGTTCCGTAATACTCCAAAATGTCTCTCAGGGGGTAAAAATAAGGATTCTGTGTCCAAAGAACTGGATTGGAATACATAACCAAAGCAGTTAAGAATACCACAGTAAATCAAAGGCATGAACAAAGAGGAGAAGCAGAAAATGTCCAGGGACAGTGTGATTATCTACATATGCATTGTCAAATGACCTCAAGATTGTGGAATCACAAAACCATCCTGGACGGCTCCTTCCCATTAGGAAGTAAATCATTTAAAACAAATCACATAAGAGGCTCACTCTGACTACTGTGAAGAGGGATAGATCAGTGTCATTTTTCTTTGACACCCCATCTCTGTCCTGAATCCCCTGCCTTATGTTGCAGTTTCCCCATTTAACATGAAGTCAGGCACTGGAACCTGCAAAGTTTGCATTAGGGACACTGCTCAAGTTTGCATGGATGTGGAGTTTCCCAGGAATCCTTTAGTTATACAGGACCCCCATTAATGAAGATTGGGGAGATAACCACCCTACTTTATAGGGGGTTCTTCAGAGACCTGCCAAACCAGCTGTGAGGCCTAGAATGCCCAGGCAGGGCAATCAGGGTGGACATTCTTCTTTCACTCCTCATATTTCTTAGCAAGGTCAAAGTCTTAGCCTAAGAAAGGGGCCACACTTCAGTAGAGGGAGGCTCCTGGGTTGTATCGATAGATATCAAGTTGAGGACCCTAGATGATGAATGTAGAGACCACTGACTCCAGAGCAGTGGTATTCCACAGAGACTCAAATCTGCTGTATGCCTCTCAGGACCCAAACATCCTTGGCCTAGTGTGGCTCACTCTTCCACCTGGGAGGTCTCAAGAAGGAGCAGTCCTTGATCTGAGCAGAGTAACCTCATGTCAGGGAAGATGGAGTCACACGATTGAACAGGAGCAATGTCAGGTCCCTGAGTGAGCAAAGAGGAAGGACATCACTAGACCCACAAATGAGAGAGCTTTACAAACCCCTGCACCCATCTTAACCATGGAGAGGCCTCAGGTGGAGCTATGAGCCTGAGAAGCCTCATTTCTGCCTGGTGAGTCTCAGGAGGAGAGCCTTGTCTAACAGGGTGCAGGCCCCAGTTCTGCAGAGGGAGACGTCTTGGCCGTAACCGGAGTGAGGGAGGTTCACAGAGTCCTGCCCTCTTTTCAAGCCTATGGGGCCCCAGGCAGAGGTAGTCGGAAACGGGGCATCCTGACTCCTCGCCAGGGACTCGGAAAGGTGAGGGTTCGCTTTGGGGGCTGGCAGACTTGGGTCAGTAGGGGGAGGAATAAACACCAAGGTGAGGACACTGAATGACAACCTAAAGACCACTGACTTCAGAACACTGCGATCGGATGGAACCATGTCCTTGCTGTCAGCCCTCAGAACCCCACGTGGCCATGGCCGGATATGATGTATCTGAACTTCCGCTTTGGAACCGCGGACCTCGCCCAGTGTTCGCAGCATTTATTCTGCCAAGGAACGGAAGATTACTTCCCAGGAGTTCTTTGAAGTCAAGGTGAGGACCTGAATGTAAAATGAAGGGACCACACCACCCCCCCCCCCCCCCCCCCCCGCTTCCTGTAACAAAGGTGGCGCCACAAAGTACTGCCCCTGGGGTCTGAAATGGAATGTCCTGACAGGACCGTTAGGCCGAGTTTTGTCTGGAAAGTCTCAGGGAGGAAGGCTTCGGTCTAAGATAGTAGCCCTGGTTCTGATGATCAAGGAAACCTAGGCCCTAAGTAGAGTCAAGAGGAGGGTCCTGAGTAGCTAATGAGGGGATCTTTTCCCGGTAGAGATGGCGATAGAAACCGGTACGCCTGCTTTGGTTCTGGGAGGCTCCAGGCAGGGGCAGTTTTATTTGGTAGGCTCTGACTACCGCCGCCCCGCCCACTACTCCCGCCATCCCCCACCCCTAACCGCGAGCGCGCGCATGCGGACACACACACTCCTCTCTCTCTCTCTCTCTCTCTCTCTCTCTCTCTCTCTCTCTCTCGGCTCCAAGAAGTAAAGGCTAAAGCCAAATAAATTTGGATTTTGGTTACTGAATTTAGTAGAGGGAGGAGTCCCAGGCCCTGATATCAAAGTGAAGACCCTGAGTCAGGACGTAGGGATCACCGACTCCAGAACACTGGGATCCCATGGAGCCCTTTTCCTGCTTTTAGCCCTTGGGGACCCTGAACGGTTGTGGCCAGTTCCGACTCATCCTTCTGTCCTCTCCAGAGTTTCCAGGAAGTGAGGTCATTTGTGGGGGAGTGGGAGTGGGGGTGGTGAGGCCACTGGCCAGCTGAGGGTGGAGTCCCAGTACTGGCCTGGAGCCAAGGTGAGGACCTTGAGTGGGGACTGAGGGGACCACCCTGACCCATAACACAGGGTGCTCTCCTAGGTCCCGCTGCTGCCCTTGGCCCTGGGAGGCCTGGCAGACCTATCAGACTTTCTGCCTGGAAACTCTCAGATAAGGAGGGCCTTCATCTAAGGGAGTAAGTAGCCTGGGTCCTGCAGATGCAGGAGGCCTAGGCCCTAAGTGCCGTGAAGGTGAAGCCCTGGAGTGCTAATGAGGGGACCTCTCCCCATTTAGGGAAAGCAGCATCCCTATAGCTTGTTTCTGGAAGGCTCTTGGTAAGGGTAATCCTATATGGAGGTCCCTGAATTTCCCCCCTAGGGGCACAGGGAATTGAGGGATTTTCTGTAAGGCAGGAGGCCTAAGTCCTACCAGCATATTGGCGGCCAGCGGCCTAAATCCAACCTGTAGTTAAGGTCAGAGACCTAAGGGAGGGCTAAAGGGAACACCAACTCTAAAAAGGGGGTCTCACAAATTCTGGCCCTTCTCTGATAAAAAAGAATGTAATCTGGCCATTTGCAACGACATGGATGGAACTAGAGAGTATTATGCTAAGTGAAATGAGTCAGAGAAAGACAAATATCATGTGATTTCACTCATGTGGAATTTAAGATACAAAACAGATGAAAGTAAGAGAAAGGAAGCGAAAATATAAAAACATGGAGACAAACCATAAGAGACTCTTAAATACAGAGAACAAACTGAGGGTTGCTGGAGGGGAAGTGGGTGGGGCGAATGGCTAAATGGGTGATGGAATTAAGGAGGGCACTTGCTGGGGTGAGCACTGGGTATTGTATGTAACTGATGAATCACTAAATTATATTCCTGAAATTATTATTACACTATATGGTAACTAACTTGGATGTACATTTAATAAAACAAAATAAAATAAATAAAATGAAATGAAATAAAAATTCTGGCCCTTCCCTCAGCCCTGGGGAAACCCTGAATATTTGTTAGGCTGAGGAACCCGCCCCCCCCCCCCCCGCCTCATTTCTGTCTGGAGAGTCCCAGAGAGGTGAGCATGTTGGACTTATTGGCCTCAGTTCTGCAGAGGGAGGAGACCCAGGGCTCCACAGGAGTCAGAGTGAGGAATAAAGAGTGATGGTTCCACTTAACCCCCCCAAAAAAGAGACAATAGAGAGCCCCCCTTGCTTGTAGCACTGAGGAGCCCAGGTGTGGAAGTCAAATGTATGTGAACCCAACTTTATTTCTTATGTCATCAGGTTGGTGAGAGCCTTTGTTTGAGGGGAGAAACATCAGATCAGCAGAAGAAGGTGTCCCAGGCCCTACCTAGAGCCAAGGTGAGGAAAGTGAATGCGGACTGAGGACCCCAATGACCCCAGAGCAGATTCCCTCAGAACTGTCAGCAGTGGGTCACAGTAGTGGGCTGAGATGCCCCTTTAGTTCCCCTTGAGGGGTCTCAAGACGATGAGGACCTGGGTTTGAGATGTCAATTTAGAGCAGCACCGAGGAGGGGGGCCCGGCCCTGCCCAAAGCCGTTATCACGGTCCTGAATGTGAACTGGGAGGATCCCCATTCTCCAGACCAGAGGAGATTCCGCAAGGACTCGGCCTACCCGGCACCGCTCTCAGCCCCAGTAAGCACCAAGCAGGGCTGGCAGGCTGCAGCCTGAGGCTCACTTTAATTACTTCCATGTGGTTCTCAGAGGACAGGTTGGTTGTAACAGAAGCCCTGTGGTTGGTTTCCTAGGGCAGTGCCCTCACAGAACCTGAGAGGCAGCCTTGGTTAAAGCCAAGGTGGTCTCTCCCGGCTGAAGGTGCTCCTTCTCATCCTCTCTTCTCTCATGCCCAGATCACCTGCTGTCCCTGACCACAGTCATCATGCCTCGGGCACAGAAGAGTAAGCTCTGCACCGGTGAGAAGCGCCACCAAGCCCAAGGTGGGACCCAGCCTCAGAGGGGTGTTCAGGCCCCCGCGGCCACGGAACAAGCATTCCCTTCCTCGGCCTCTCCTCCCTTTGAAGTTCTTACTCAGAGAAATCCTGCTGCCAGGTCACGTAGCGCTCCCAAGAGGTCTCAGAGGGCCCTGTCCGCCACCACAAAGTCTGCAGGTGTTTCTCACACAAGATCATACAAAGGAGCCGACTGCCAAGTCGAGAAAAAGCAAAGTTCCGTCCAGTCCCCACTCTCCATTGTGCAGTCTCAGGGGGACCCTGTAAGCAAAACAGCGAGTGTTTTGGTACAGTTCCTGTTGCACATGAGCAGAATGAAAAGGCCCATTATGAAAGCTGATATGCTGAAGTTCATCAATAAAAAGCATAAACATCGCTTCGTTGAGATCCTCAAAAGAGCCTCTTTCAGCTTGGAAGTGGTTTTTGGTGTTGACTTAAAAGAAGTCGATCCTACCAAGCATTCCTATGTCCTTGTCAGCAAAATGAACCTCCCCAACAACGGGACTATAAACCGTGGCTGGGGTTTTCCCAAGACCGGCCTCCTGATGAATCTCCTGGGCGTGATCTTCCTGAAGGGCAACTGTGCCGCCGAAGAGAAGATCTGGGAGTTCCTGAATAAAATGAGAGTCTATGCGGGGAAGAGGCACTTCATCTACGGGGAGCCCAAGAAGCTCATCACCCAAGATTTGGTGAAGCTCAAGTACCTGGAGTACCGGCAGGTGCCCAACAGCGACCCTCCACGCTATGAGTTCCTGTGGGGCCCCAGAGCCCACGCCGAGACCAACAAGATGAGAGTGCTCGAGTTTTGGGCCAAGATTAACCAAACGGTCCCAAGCGCCTTCCACCCTTGGTATGAAGAGGCTTTGAGAGATGAGCAAGGAAGAGCCGAAGCCACAGTCACACTCCAGGCTGAGACCGATGCTCCGGCCAGTGCATGTTCCGGGGCATGTCCAGCAGCTCTTCCCACACCTAGTGAGGTCGAGCCCGATCCTTCACGTTGTGACTGAAGAGAGCAGTCAGTGTTCTAAGTAGTGGAGGCCTGGGTGTGACTGAGGGAACAGCACGTAATCCTTGGTGCTCCTGTTCTGTATGGGTAATTTGGAGATTTATCAGCAGTTTGAGTTTTTGCTACTTTTCAAATGTTGCTATTTTGAAATGAAATCTTACCTAGCCTTATAGTGTAAATTTATGGATTATTTTGGCCTCACTTGTTATCAGTTTAAAAGTGAGAGTGTTGCTGTTTCATAAAACAAACTGGGAAATTGCCCATCTTATTTAGTGTTCTGGTACAAAGTAGCATGGCATTGAAATATGCATTTCCTTGAAAATGGAGAAGGACTTAAGCAGTGAAATATATGGAGTCAAGAAGTGGAGGAGAAGAGTAAGATGGTCTGTATTTGGTTTCCTAATTCCTTTCACTCTGTATTTTGTAACATTCTAAATAACAGCATGTGTTTGACTAATGGAAGAATGTAGCATCACATTTTAATGAATTAGACTCACTGCTCACAGGCTCGTTTATTCCCCAAACATTGATGGAGCGTACGCTCTTAGAAGGCTTCATGTTAGCCCTGGGAGAGCTGACAGAAAGATCAAGACACTGACCATGAAATCACAGAGGCGAGAAGCATCTGTCATATAAGGAAGAATGGTGATCTGCACTCTCAGACCAGAAGGACACATGACAAGACAGGAGAAAACAGGAGAGAGGTGGTTCCAGATGAGAGGAGTTAAGTGTCAGTGCCTGAAGCAGGGCAGTGCTGGGTCTTCAGAGACTGCAGTTCCCTCAGGGGGAGGTAATTCTAAGTTAGCTGCATGGGGGGCTCCAGGAGGCTGTGATCAGAGGGAGCTGGGCCCAGACCCTCCCGTGGCGGGCTTCAGAATTGAAAGACTAAGCCCAGAATGGCAAACTGCCCTTAACACTTACTTTGGGATTGTGCAGAAAGCAGAAGGAAATCACCCCAAGCAGGGATCAAGTGCGTCCTGTGCTCTTCTGCCAGTGCAGGTGAACGCAGTGTGCAGATTGGAGGTTTTATTTACAACATGTCCACAGAGTTTCTGCGAAATAAGAGCATGCTCTCTTGTCATGGGTGCCCAGAATCCCCTGGACTGGCACGCGTTGCCCTGGGTTGGGGGAGCCAAAGCACACGCCACTAAAGCATCATCCACATTAGGTCACCTTGTATGGCGTTTGGTAAACTCCAGGCAAGGTCTAGATTTTTGTTGGCGGGTGAAAGAATGAAAGCCAGGGTGGTTTAGGAAGAAGGGTGGCTGAGGGGCGCCTGGGTGGCTCAGTCCGTTAAGCGTCCAACTCTTGGTTTCGGCTCAGGTCATGGTCTCACAGTTTTGTGGGTTCAAGCCCCGCGACGCGCTTTGCACTGACAGTGCAGAGCCTGCTTGGGATTCTCTCACTCTCGCTCGCTCTCTGCCCCTTCCCCACTTGCACGGTCTCTGTCTCTAAATAAATAAGTAAATAAATAAATAATCAAACAAACAAATGGCAGCTGAGAGGAAGGTAAGTTTTGGGGCCTTGAAACACATTCTAGGAGCTCTGTGTTGCATCTACGAAGGAAGTCTACCTTATGCCAACATTGAATGACATACTTTAATGGGAGAGATACTACTTAGTGTTCCTTGCCAAGCACAATTTTGTATGATAGAGTTGTTTTTGTTCTGGAGCACTGAATGGTTTCTGACATCCCCTGAATTAAAAATGATTTAATTGAGATCATTGTAATGGGTTGAAACTCCAGGGGACCAATTAATCCTAGTAAGAACTGGCATCCTTTAAAGCTCAACACAGGCCACACAATGTGCCATGCACTTTACATGCATTATGGACATCCTACCAGTCCCCAAACAGAGCTCATCAAACCCATTTCACAGGTGAAAAGACAGCCTCACAGAGTCTGGTATCACTCCCAATTTCACGTGGCTGCTAAGTGACAGGGTTGGAACTAGACCCTTGGCCTGAATTAGTCTTCTGCCCACACTTCCACTGCTCTGCACCTGAGGCTGATGTCGTGGTCCTTAACTCCCCTTTTTTCTCACTACTACAGAAAGTATCTCGGGTACTAAAAAGGACTCCTTTTGCCCAAGACACTGGAGTGGAATACATAACCATAGCAATTACCATATCAAAATAATTGAGAAGTGTGAATAAGGGAGAGAAAGAGATAATATTCAGTGACAATAGGATCATCTATATATTCAAAGTCAGCCTCGAAGATCAGGAGCTCACAAAATCATTTTGGACGACCCGTCCCATAAAGAAAGTTACATTCATTCAAACAGAACTTACATAAATACATAAAACGCTAAGTGTGATTGCTCAAGAAGTGGATTAAAGTATTTTTTTTTCTTTGACAGCACATCTGTTCTGGGGTCTCTGCCTTGTGCTATCGCTTCCTACCTCGCATCACTCCTGGGACACGGACCCAATCTCTGAACGATTTGCTATAGGGAAATAGTCCAGAGTTTGCAGGGATGTGACCTTTCACAGGAAGCCTTGCATCAAGAAACAGGAGCCGTACGTGAGGGGATGCTCCTGCTAGGCCAAGCGTGAGCATCCCCTCACTTAGTCCTCAGGGTTCCCAAGGACAGGTGAGTCCTGCCGTAGGAGGGTGGCCTCAGGTCACTAGAGTCGCTGACACGTATGAGATTGAGGACCCTGAATGAGGAATGACACAAGCACCCACCCAGAACAGTGTGGCCCATAGATGCCTGTCCCCTGCTGTCAGCCCTCAGGGTCCCCGAACAGCCTTGGAAGGACGTGGCTGAAACTGGTTTCCACGTAACAGGCCGAGAAGGTGAAGAGCTCGGCCTGAGCTTGGTTGACTCCGGTCAGGAGAGGTAGGATTCCCAAGGTGTGCCAGGAGGAAGGCCAGTATCCTGAAGAGGTCAGGGACCACTGTGTATCAGTGGAGACCTCACAGAATCCTTCCTACTGTCGTGAGAGATCCAGGCATAATTGTCAGTCAGAGATGGCTTCCTATCCTTCTCAGGGCTAATAGAAAAGTTGGGAGGTCCCAGGTCAGCAGAGAGAGGAGTCTTGGGACATCACATAAGGCAGATTTAGGACACTGACTTCGAAACCTGAGTGGGGGCACCATATCATAGGTGCCTGCCATAGCCGTCACCTGCGGGACACCATGGCACATGTGGCCAAATAAGGTATTATAAGCCTTCCTCTGAGGAAATGCCCTCAGATCAGGAAAGAGAGGAACCTCGGGCCCTGCCAGGAGTCAGGTCAAGGAAACTGAGTGAGAACGGATGGACCACCCATCCCTGAAAATGGGAAAACAAACCGGGTGGCCCTGCCCTCGCACTCCAGACTTAAATCCCCAGGGCAGGGTGTGAACCTGAGCGCCCCCAACATCACTTATTTTTCAAACAGCGACCTCATTTTCTAGAGCAATTTTACATTCACAGCAAAACTGAGCAGAAAGTACAGAGAACTCCCAGGTACCCTCTTCCTGACGCACACAGCCTCCCCTACTTTCCGCGTCCTGCCCCAGAGTGCTACCTGTGGCGCAACCTGTGAACTCGCACCACCACGTCATTAGCTCGGCAAAGCCCATAGTTACATCAGGCTTTAGTCTTGCTGTTGTACGTTCTGTCCCGATCGTCCCTCCCTCCCCCACCCATAACCCTTGGCAACCACTGATCTTATTACTTTTCCAGCAGTTTTGCCTTTTCCAGAATGTTCTACAGTTGGAATCATGCTGCATGTAGCCTTTTCAGATTGGCTTCTTTCACCGAGTACTACGCATCTAAAGTTTTTCCCTGTCTTTCTGTGGCTTGATTAGCTCATTTCTTTTCACACCGAACAATACGGACATACCTCAGTGATACGCGGGTTTGGTTCCAGACCACAGCAATAGAGTGAGTATCACAATAAAGTGAGTCAAATGAATGTTCTGGTTTCCCGGTGCATATGAAGGTTATGTTTATACTCTACCGTAGTCTGTTAAGTGTGCTATAGTATTATGTGTAAACAAAAAACAACATGCATACGTTAATTTTAAAATGCTTCATTGCTAAAAAAGTGTTAGCCATCGTCTGAGCTTTCAGAAAATCATCTCTTTGCTGGTGGAGGGCCTTGCCTTGATGTTGAGGGCTGCCGACTGATCAAGGTGGTGGTTACTGAAGGTTGGGGTGGCTGCGGCAATTTCTTAAAATAGGGCAATACTGAAGTTCGCCACCTTGATCGACTCTTCCTCACACAGATAATTTCTCCATAGCATGTGATGCTGTTTGATAGTTTTTTTTACCCACCCCAGAACTTCTTTCACGTTGGAGTCAATCGTCTCAAACTCTGCTGCTGATTTATCAGCTAGGTTTATGTAATATTCTAAATCCTTTGTTGTCATTTCAACAATCTTTCAAGCGTTTTCACCAAGAATAGTTTTTAGCTCAAGAAACTACTTTTTTTTTTTTTTTTTTTTTTTTTTTTTTTTTTTTTTTTTTGCTCATCCATTGGAAGCAACTTCTCATCCATTAAACTCCTCATC
Organism: Panthera uncia; assembly: GCF_023721935.1. Taxonomy (NCBI): domain Eukaryota; kingdom Metazoa; phylum Chordata; class Mammalia; order Carnivora; family Felidae; genus Panthera; species Panthera uncia. The sequence goes on from NC_064817.1 coordinate 24,581,940, forward strand.
TCTTTTATTATGAGATTGCATCAGTGCAGTCCCATCTTTAGGCTCCAATCATAATTCTAGTTCTCTTGCTAATTCCAGTTCTCTCCACTCATTTGGTAAATGAGCTTTGGCTTCAACTTTAAGTCTCCAACTGCATTAACCCCTAACAAGAGAGTCAGCCTGTCCTTTGAAGCTTTGAAGCTGGGCATTGACTTCTCCTATCTAGTTATGAAAGCCCTACGTGGCATCTTCTTGCAGCATCAAGCTGTTTTATTTACACTGAAAATACAGTTTAGTGCAGCCACCTTCACGAATGCTCTTAGCTAGATCTTCTGGGTAACGTGCCGCAGCTTGTCCATCAGCACGTGCTGCTTCACCTCGTGTGCTCATGTTACGGGAAGAACTTTCTCCTTAAACCTCATGAACCAACCTCTGCCGGCTTCACACTTTGCTTTCGTGGCTGCCTCACCTCTCTCAGCCTTCACAGAATTGAGAGAGCCTAAAGCTCTGGATTAGGCTTTGGCTTAAAAGAATGTCAGGGCTGGTTTTGATCTTCTATCCAGACCACTCGAACTTTCTCCATATCCACAAGAAGGCTGTTGTGCTTTCTTATCATTTGTGTGCTCACTGGAATAGCACTTTGAATTTCTTTCAAGAACTTTTACTTTGCATTCACAACCTAGATAACTTCAGTGCAAGAGGCCTAGCTTTTGGCTTTCTCGACTTTGGACACGCCTTCCTCACTAAGCTTAATTAATCATTTCTAGCGTTTGATTTCTAGCGTTTGATTTCTAGCGTTTGATCTCACTTGAATGTTGAGAGGCCAGAGTAGGGTTGGTTATTAATTGGCCAAATTTCAACATCTTTGTGCCTTAGGCAATAAGGAGGCCTGAGGAGAGGGAAACGTATGGGGAATGGCCGGTCAGTGGAGCAATCAGTTATCAACTAAATTCACCCTCATATATGGGTGTGATTTGTGGCGCCCCAAAACAATTGCAAGAGTGACATCACTGATCACAGATCACGGTAACAAATAACAATGAAAAAGTTTGAGATACTGCAAGTTTTACCAAAATGTGGCACAGAGATAACAAAGTGAGCACATGCTTTTGGAAAAATGGTGCCAAGAGAATTGCTCGGTACAGGCTTGCCACAAACCTTCAATTTAATAAATGCAATATGTGCAAAGTGCAGTAAAGTGAAGCACAATAAAACAAGGTATGCTTGTATTCCATTGTTGGGATGTACCACAGTTTATCCATTTATCTGCTGAAAGACGTCTTGGTTGCTTTCAAGTTTTGGCAACTATGAATAATGCTGCTATAAACATCCATGTGCAGGTTTTGTTTTTGGTTTTTTTTGAGGATGTAAGCTTTCAACTCATTTGGGTAAATACCAAGAAGCATGATTGCTAGGTGGTGTAGTATGTTTAGTTGTTGTTTTATTTAGAGGAACACTCTTGAGGTATGATAGACAAAAAGCTGTGCAAATTTAATGTGTACCAATTGATGAATTTGCAGATAAGTACGTACTCATGAAAGCGCCTCCACAATTTGTTATAAAAATATCCATCACCTACAAAGGTTTCCTCCCACCTTATTTATTTATGTATTCTAAGAACAGTCCTTACAAGATATATCCTCTTAGCTAAATTTTAAGTGTACAATGCAGTATTGTTAACTATAGGCTCTATGCTGTCCAGTAGATCTCTAGGATTTATGTATCTTCTATAACTGAAACTTTGTAACCTTTGATTAATATTTCCCCATTTCACCCTTCTCCCAGACCCTGGCAAGCACCATTCCACTCTCTGCTTCTGTCAGTCTATTTTAGATTCCTCATATAAGTGGTATCTGTCCTTTTGTGTCATCCTTATTTCATTTAGCATAATGCCCTCCAGGTTCATCTATACCGTTGCAACTGGCAAGGTTTCCTCCTTTCTAAGGGTGAATGATATTTCTTTGTATGTATGTTTCATATTTTCTTTATCCATTTGTCCATCAATAGACATTTAGACTGTTTCTATATCCTAGCTGTTGTGAGTAACACTGCAATGAACATAGGAGTGCAGATATATCTTCAAAATCCTCATTTCAGTCCCTTTGGATATATGACCAGAAGTAGGATTGCTGAATCATATGGTAGTTCTATTTTTAATTTTTTTGGTGAACCTCCATACTGTTTTCCAAGTGGCTGTACCAATTTACATTCCCACCAACAGTGTAGATACGTTTGGTGCAGTAAGAAATTTCCAAACCGTCTTGCAGAGTGGCTGTGCCATTTTGCATCCCCACCAACAGTGAATGAGAGTTCTTCTTGCTCCATATCCTCACCAGCATTTGCTGTTGTCAGTGCTTTGAATTTTGGCCACTCTCAAAGACATGCAGTGGCAATTCATTTCTATTTTTTCAAGTTTATTTATTTTGAGAGAGAGAGAGAGAAAGCGATTGTGCAAACAGGGTAAGAGGAGAGAGTGAGGGAGAGAGAGAGAATCCCAAGCAAGCTCGGCACTGTCAGAGCAGAGCTGGATGTGGGGCTCAAAGTCATGAACCCATGAGATCATGACCTGAGCTGAAATCAAGAGTCAGACGTTTAACCAACTCAGACACTGAGGCGCCCCTCATTTTTATTTTAATGTGCCACTTTCTAATGACAGATGATGCTAATCATGTTTTCATATGATTATTTGCCATCTACATATCTTCCTTGATGAGGTATCTGTTCATATATTTTGCCCGTTTTTTGATTGGGTTGTTGGTTTTCTTCTTGAGTTTTAAGTGTTCTTTGTTTATTTTGGATAACAGCATTCATCGGTATTTTTTTTGTAAACATTTTCTCCCAGTATGTGGCTCATCTTCTTGTTCTCGTGATGTTTTTTTGCAGGGCAAAAGCTTTAATTATACTGAAGGCTAGCTTATCAATTATTTCTTTCATGGATTCCCATCACTTTTTATATCAGATCTAGAGATTCTTGGTCTGAAGGTCCAGTGGCCAATCATCGGAAGGTGGGGTGGGGGAGGAGTCCACAGCCCTGTGTGGTGTCCAAATGAGGACCCTGAGTGGATATTTAGGACCTAGCAAGCCCAATACAAAGAGGTTCCCACAGAGCTATAAGCACTGAGTGCCTCCTGGTAAGGGTGGTTAACTAAGGTGCCTTTCTCACTTATTTTTTTTTTTATGAGTCCCAGGGAACCTTGAGGTATCAATTGCAGTGTAATTGAGAGGAGGGTTTTGCAGCTTTACCGAAAGTCATCATGATAATTTTGAAGGTAAACATAGAGGATCCCTTGCCATGTTGGAACATGTGGCCCCACTGCCAGCCATGCTGTCACACTAGTCAGTAAAAGGGCTGACAGGCTATAGCCTAAGGCTCACTCTGTCTCCAGTAGGTTCTCAGAGACAGGCTGACTAGGAGAACAATAGCCTCATAAGTTAGACAGTGTCCTCAATAAAACCTGCAGAAGTGGCTTTGTTTAACACCAAGGTGGAATATCCCTGCTGAAGGTGCATCTCATTGTCCCTCCTCCAGGGGCCCACAGTACTTACTGTTCTGCCTGCTGTTGATGACCACAGAGTCATCATTCCTCAGTATCAGAAGAGGAGGTTCATCAACATGAGAAATGCCACCAGGCCTGAGGATCTCAAGGGGGCTCAGGCCACCACAACAGAAAAGGGACCCCTTCTCCTCTCCTGTTTTGGGGATGCTCCCTCAGATTTTCTTATTGCTGGCATTCCTAGGAGCCTCAGAGAACTCTATCCACCAGCATTACTTCTGCAGTCATTTCATGCACGAGGTCTGAACAAGGTGTCAAGAGCCAAGATGAGAAAGTTCAAACTGCTCTGAAGCCCCATTCTCCACTGAGAACTCACGGAAATATTCCCTAACCAGGAAGGTGAGCATGTTGATGCACTTTCTACTGGGGAAGCATGCAGGGAGGGAGCCCATGATGCAGGCAGCACTGCTGAAGGTTGTGAACAAAAAGTATAAGGGGCACTTCCCTGGGATCCTCAAGAGGACCTCTGAGCACTTGGAGCTGGTCTTTGGCCTCGAATTGAAGGAAGTCAAACCCAGTGGCCACTCCTACACCCTTTCCAGCCAACTAGACCTCACCAACGATGGCAGTGTGAACACTGGCTGAGGCTTTCCTAAGAATGGGCTTCTCATGCCTCTCCTGGGTGTCATCTTCTTGAATGGCAGGTATGACAATGAGGAGGACATCTGGAGATTCCTAAATGTCTTTGAGAATCTGTGTTGAGATGAAGCATTTAATCTTTGGAGAGCCCAGGGAGCTCATCACAGAAAATTGAGAGCAGGAAAGGTACCTGGAGTACAGACAGGTGCCCAACAGTGATCCTCCACGCTATAAATTCCTGTCGGGCCCAAGAACCCACGCTGAACCCAGCAAGATGAAAGTGCTGGAGTTTTAAGCAGTCGACATATTCAATGCAGTCCACATCAGATTAACACCAGCATTCTTCACAGAGCTAGAACAAAGAATCTTAAAATTTGTATGGAACCAGAAAAGACCCCGAATAGCCAAAGCAATCTTGAAAAAGAAAACTAAAGCAGGAGGCATCACATCCCAGACTTCAAGCTATACTATAAATCTGTAATCATCAAGACACTATGGTACTGGCACAAAAACAGACACTCAGATCAATGGAACAGAATAGAGAGCCCAGAAATGGACCCACAAATGTTTGGCCAACTAATCTTTGACAAAGGAGGAAATCCAATGGAAAAAAGACAGCCTCTTCAGCAGATGGTGCTGGGAAAACTGGACAGCGACATGCAGAAGAATGAACTTAGACCACATTCTTAACATCATACACAAAACTAAACTCACAATGGATGAAAGACCTAAATGTAGGGCAGGAAGCCATCAAAATCCGAGAGGAGAAAATAGGCAACAACCTCTTTGACCTCAGCCACAGCAAAGTGTTACTTGACATGTCTCCAGAGACAAGGAAACAAAAGCAGAAATGAACTATCAGGAGGGACCTCATTAAGATAAAAGCCTTCTGCACAGCGAAGGAAACAATCAGCAAAACTAAAAGGCAACCGACGGAATGGGACAGGATATTTGCAAATGACATATCAGATGAAGGGTTAGTATCCAAAATCTGTAAAGAACTTTTCAAACTCCACACCCAAAAAACAAAAATCCAGTGAATAAATGGGCAAAAAGACATGACTAGACACTTTTCCAAAGAAGACATCCAGGTGGCTAACAGACACATGAGAAAATGCTCAACATCACCCATCATCAGGCAAATACAAATCAAAACCACAATGAGATACCACCTCACAGCTGTCAGAATGGCTAAAATGAACAACCCACAAAACAACAGATGTTGGCGAGGGTGCGGCAAAAGAGGAACACTTTTGCACTGCTGGTGGGAATACAAACTGATGCAGCCACTCTGGAAACAGTATGGAGGTTTCTCAGAAACTTAGAACTACCATACAACCCAGCAATTGTGCTACTAGGTATTAATCCAAAGGATACAAAAATGCCGATTCGAAGGGGCGTGTGCACCCTAATGTTTGTAGTAGCACTACGAACAATAGCTCAAGTATGGAAAGAGCCCAAATGTCTATCGACTGATGAATGGATAAAAAAGATGTGGTATGTATATACAATGGAATATTACTCGGTAGTCAAAATCTTGCCATTTGCAACAAGTGGATGGTTCGAACTAGAGAGTATTATGCTAAGCAAAATAAGTCAGAACAAATATATGATTTCACTTATATGGGGAATTTAAGATACAAAATGGATGAACATACAGGAAGGGAAGCAAAAATAATATAAAAACAGAGAGGGAGACAAACCATAAGAGACTATTAAATACAGAGAACAAATTGAGGGTTGCCAGAGGGGTGTTGAGTCGGGGGATGGGCTAAATGGGTGATGGGCATTAAGGAGGACACATTGGGATGACCACTGGGTGTTACGTGTAAGTGATGAATCACTAAATTCTATTCCTGAAATTATTATTACACTATATGTTAACTACCTTGGATAAATTAAAGAAATAAAAAAGGAAAGTAAAAACAAAAAAGTGTTGGCATTTTTGCCAACATCACGGCCTTCCCATGCCATTAGGAAGAGGCTGCGAGATGAGGAAGAGAGAGTCCAAGCCGCAGCCAGGGCGGCCTCCACTGCCAAGGCCAGTGCACGTTCCCGGGCCATGTCCAGTAGCTACTCTCCTCCCTAGGGATGGCTGAGGCAGAGTATTCGTGGTTAAGGAAAGCAGTTGATCTTGTAACTAGCGGAGGGCCCTGGTGCGGCTCATGAGAACACAGTGTAATACATTTGTGTTTTTGTACATTTTGTTTAAATTGGAGATTTAGCTTTTTCTTCCTAGTTTCAAATGTCTTTCCTTTCAATTAAAGTTTTATTTAGCTTCAGAATCCAAGTTTGTGAATGACATGGATCATACATTTATTGGAGTTTATCAGGTTGAAAAATAAGAATTTGGGTATTTTGTAAAACAAATTGAAACCCTTGAAACATTTCTTGTCACACAGAACTAGGTGCTGTGATGTTGGAGTATGGATTTTTTTGTGAAAAAGGAAACTACTCCACAGTAAAGTCTGTGTGATCATGAGATCCAGAAAAAAAAAAAAAAAAAAAAAAGTGAAATGTAGTCGCTTCTTGGTTTGTTTTCTTCCTTTTAGTCTTTATAAAATTGAAGTATATGTACCTGGATTTGCTTAGCTTAGTCAAAGTGAAATTAAATCATAACAAATTTGACTTGCACACTTGCTCTTTAATTGCTCAAATGTTAATTTAGCACCTGCTCTTTGGAAGGCTCCTGGCTAGTACCGGGGATGATAAGAAAAATAGACCCAACCCGTGCCTCTAAAACTGTGGAGTCTAAGAGCAGCTCTCATAGAAAGTAGGTGGTGAGTTATTTCCTAAGATGGAAAGGACTAGTAAAAATAAAGGGTAGAAAGGAGGGAGGGGCTCCAGATGAAGAGTACTAGTGTAAAATGCCCTGAGCCAAGGCAGCTTTGGACTTTGGGCAGCTAAAAGCCCTATGATGGGAAGTAATTTGAAGTTATAGCTGTACGGTGGGCTAAATGCGGCTGTGTAACTGGGGAACAGGAGCCAGGTGATGGGGCTCCAAGTGGAGAGATTTAAGTCTGGAATGGAAAACCCTTTAGCAGTTCCTTTGGGATTGTGAGTAAACCAGAGGGGATCTCCACCCCAGGCAGGGATGGAATGTGTCGGTGCTTCTGACCCCAGTGCAGGTGAATAGAGCACAAACCAGGCGTTTTATGTAAATCATCTTCAGGGAGTTTCTGAGACATAAGGGTGGTGCTCTTTTGAGGTTGGAAACTCAGAAGCCAATGGGAGGGCACTCTTTGCTGTAAGTTGGGGAGTCAGAGCCCATTTTATTAAAAGCACTCAAATTCAGTGTTTTTGGTTTTGTTTTGTTTTTATTTTGCTTCTAATTCTGCAAACTTGAAGGGAGGTATGGATTTTAAGTGATGGTGAAATTCATGAAGATCGGGGTGGCTGGGTAAATGGGCAGCTGAGAGGAAGGAATTAGTCTTTGAATCCAATTCTAGAAATTTGAGTTGCATTCAACTAGAAAAGATTCCCCCACATATGAAATATGATTTATTGGGGGGGGGGGATTTACTTAAAGTGTCTTTAGAAGCAGCATTTTGAACCGATTTAGTGTTTCATGTCCTAAAAGGCATATATTCTCTGATATCTCCTAGACTAAAACAAATATTCCATCAGGGTGGGGGTGGTATCCTCTGGGGTCAAAATAATCCGAATCATTGTAATAACAGGCATTGTGTAAAGTCTCAATGCATTCCGGGCATCTTTCCAGGTACTCTGCATACATTAACCATGTTCCACCAGCCTGTGAGACAGGATTTAACAAACCCACTTCACAGACGCAGGGCCTGAGGCTCACAGAACTTCGTGATGCACCTGATTCACAGAGCTAATAAGTGATGGAGCTAGGACTAGACCCTTGGTCTGAATTTGTCCAGAGCTCACACTTTTCCGCTTCTCCCAGCCTGAGGCTGGCCCTGGATCACTGACTTCACTTTCTTCAACTCCAAAATGTTTCTCAAGTGAGGAAAAGAAAAACGCTGTGACCAAAATACTGGATTGGAATACATAACCAGAGCAATAAGAATATCAAAATAAATAAGAGATATGAATAAAGGAGAGAGACAGTGGCAATATGATCATCTACCTGTGAAAAATCAGATATCCTCAAAAGATCAGGGGCTCACAAGATCATCTGGTTCCATCCTTCTCTGTAAAAAGTAAATCTTTTAGAGCCACCCTAAGTGTGGTTGGGGAAGAGAAGGAATATATCATCGGTGGTTTTTTTGTTTCTTTCCTCAGCATACACCTGTCCTGGGCTCCCTGATGTATGCTGCACTTTCCTTATCTTGCAGCACTCTTGGGACCCAGGCTCATGTTCTGCAAGATTTGCAATAGAGAAACTAGTCAAGTGTTTACAGATACATGTCGTTTCCCAGGAAGCCTTTAATTAAGAGACAGGCAAAGATGAGAACCCCCATGAATGAGTACTGAAGAAACAGCTCTCCCAACATATTGGGGTCATCCAAAGACTTAAAGATGGTGAGTTGAGCTCAGTGGAAAGAATCCCAGTCTCTGAAAGATACTATGAGGACCATGAATGAGAAATGATGAGAGACCCCAGCCAGAAGTGGTTAGCATCGCATCCCTACTGTCTGTTCTTGGAGGCACTGAAGGACCATGCTCAGGCCAGGATCACCCTCACTTCCAACTTGGAATTCTCAGGAAAGGAGGACCTTGATGTAACATGAGCAGCTACAGGAAAGCAGAGAGTGAAGTTACCTGGATGGGTCTTCCATCAAGGTGAGGACCCAAATGTGGACTAAGAGCAGCACCCACCGCACAAACAGAGGCCCCAAACATCTCCTCTGATGCCGACCCTGGGAAGCCCCGGGCAGAGAGGTCAGTCTGATTTCAGCCTCGAAGGTCTCAGGGAGGTGAGGGCTTCCGTTTAATGGAAGATGCCTCGCTGTTGCAGAGAGAGGGACCTGGACCGTAACAAGAATTCATGTGAACACCATGAGTGTTCTGAGGGGACCCCCAAAGCAGAGGGGGCTAAATAGAGTCCCGCGCCTTTCTTAGCACTGGGGAACCCAGAAGAGCTCCCAACTGAGGAGTCGCCTCATTCTACCTCGTGAGTCTCAGGGAAGGAATAGCCTTGTCTCACAGGTCGTAAGTGGAGTCAGGGTGTGGCCCTTGAATGCAAGTGAATCTCTCCCGAAAGAAGGAGGCGCGTAGAGCGCCGCGCTTCTCGCCAGGCTTGTGCAGCCCAGGAAGGGGTAGCCACGCGCCGCGGGACCAGAGATTCCCCTCTGGCAAGTCAGGAGAGAGGAGCTTTGGAGGCCGGCAGGGGGCGGAGCCCCAGGCCCTGACGCACGTGGGGAGGACCCTGGGCCAGGACGCGCGGGGACCACCGAGTTCTCGGCGGCGGGGTCCTAGAGCGCCCCACCCCTGCTTTCGGCCCTCGGAGACCCCGGGCGGCCGCCGCCGAGGGCCGGATGCGGCTGCGCCGACTTCCTTTCGGGCCCGGACCTCAAGGCGCAGGGCGTGCGGCGTTTGTTCGGCGGCGGCGGGATTCCCGGGACCGGGCTGAAAGTGAGGTGAGGACGCCGAGTGGGACCCGAGGAGACGACTCCCCGCGCCCCCGTGACAGAGGGGACCCCTCCCCGCCTTGGGCCCGTTTGGCCCCGGCTCTGGGCGGTCCCGGTGGAACGTGAGGCCTAGCAGTCCCGTAGCCTTGGTCCTCTTAGCCACCGGGACGGCCTCAGGGACGGGAGGGCCTTTGTCTAAAGGGAACGACTTCTTTAGGCAAAGGGGGTGGTCTGGGACCTCGCAGGGGACAAGGCGGGACCCTTGGAACTCATGAGGGTACGCCCCTCCGGGTGACTGCGCAGACCCCCACTCCTGCTGGCAGTTTTGGAATGCCCTAGAGTAGCTCGGCTGAGAGAACCCCCCGGTTTTGCCTAGGGGGTGGCTCAGGGAGGGAAAGGCCTTCCCTAAGGAAGGCGGCCCGGTTGGCGGAGGGAGGAGGCTTGGCCCTAAAAGGAGTGAGGGTGGGACTGCCCGTACGAACGAGGGGACCTGTCCTCAAAACACGGAACCGCGGGCGCGCCTGCATGCCTCAGTTGGGTGAGCGGCTGACGCTTGATTTCTGTTCAGGTCACGATCTCATGGCTGGTGAGTTCGAGCCCCGCATCCGGCTCCGCAGCTGACAGCGTGGAGCCCGCTGGGGATTCTCTCCCTCCCTCTCTTTCTGCCCCTCCCCAGCTCCCGCGCTCTGTTTCTGTGGCTCAAAAATAAATATTTTTTTAAAAAATAGGGAAATGCACAGAACTGCACCCCCACTCTCAGATATGGAAGTGTCCAGATAAGGCACCCAGATGTGCAGCACACTAACTTTTCTTCTAGCTACTCACGGACGTGAGGCCTTTGCTTTGAGGCTTGTAGACTCACATAGAGGGAGGAATCCCAAAAGACTCCATCTTTTACTGGTATATTTATTGTTTTTGTTGTTATTGTTAGTGCCCTTGTGATGTCATTTGTACTTTTTAAATGTTTGCTTCCTGGTGAGCCGGTTACACAAAGGCACAGTCTCCTCTGAAGCATGTCTCAGGCGTGAGCCATAGTTTAAGGGTTGGCTGCCCAGTTTAGCAGAGGAAGAGGAGTCCCGTGTCATGCCGTATGTCAGGGTACAAATCCTGTAGAAATGAGACAACTACCCCAGAACAGAGGAGGCCACAGAAATTCCACCTGTGCAGTCAGCCTCAGGAAGCCGGGTTTAGACCTCTCTGGCTGAAGTACCCCCTCATTTCCTTTAAGGAAACGTTTGGTCTAATTGGAGAGGCCCCATTCAGCAAAGGAAGGAGACCTGGTTCCTAATAGGAGTCAAGGTAGTGACACTGATTACAGATGAGCGGACCGTTCCCAGAAAAAGGTGAACCACATAGAGCCTTCTCAGACCTGGGAGACTCAGACATAGTGACATGATAAGTGTCACTCACTTCTTCCAGGGAATCTCAGGAAAGTGAGGAATCTTATTGGTGGGGGAAGCATCAAGTCAGTGTATAGAAGATTTTCAGGTACTGCCAGGACCCAAGGAAAAGACCTAAGAATTGAGGGGACCACCTACACCACAGCATTGAGGGCAACAGAATCCCTTCCTGTCAGCCTTGGAAGTCCACACACAGCTGTAGCTAGATCAGGAAACTTTACTTCTGTCTAGGGGGTCTCAGGGAGGCAGGGGCCTTAGAATGATGGGATAGTCCTTAAGCCAAGACACAAAAGATTTCCAGGTCCTTCCTGAGGTGAGGATGAAGGCACTGATGGATGACTGAGATGAGCACCCACCCAAAGCTCTGGGGCCCACGAAGTTCTGCCCCCTTCCAGCCCTCGGAAACCTCAGGTAGAGGTAGCCAGATGCGTCAGCCCTCGCTTCCACATCATAAGCCTCAGGGAGATAAGGGCCTTGGTCCAGACCTAGAAGACCCAGGTGGGCTGAGGGAGGAACCTAGATCCTGTGTCCAAATTAAGACTAAAGAGGTCAGTGATGTCAGAAGGGCGAAGTCCGTGGAATCTAACTCCTGCTACCAATCCAGGGAGTCCATGGATAGGGTGACTGGAAGTGGCTCACTGTTTCTTTCATCCTGGGGTTTTCAGGATGGCGAGAATCTTAATACCACCTGAGGGAGCTCAGGTCAACAAAGGGAGGATCTCCAGGTTTCACCAGGACTCACGGAGAGGGCCTTGAGGACTGTGTGCAACTCCGCCCCATACCAGCAGGGTGCCCCTCCCCCCCCCCCCCCCCCAGTGATCTCTCTCCTTCTCGTCAGTCCCAGGAGTCTCCAGGAATAGTTGTTCATTAGAGGTGCCCATCAGGTCCCACTCAGAGATAACAGGGGAGTGAGAAGATTGATCTGATGGGTCAGTAGCAGGAAGAATCCCAGGCCATCTTTTGAGTAAAAAGTGAGGACTACACATAATAGGGCCTCAGCCCACCTGCTATAGCTTTCAGCCTCTAGAGACTATGGGCACCGTGGCCAAATACGGCCACCCCTCACTTCTACCACTGGGTCTCAGTGAGTTGTGGACTTTATTATGAGGAGAATTCCTCAGGTCATGAGAGGGAGAGTCCCAGATCCTCCCAAGAGGCAAAGTGAGGACCATGAACAACAGCTGAAGCTACCACCACCACTGCCCTCCACCGAGTAGGGGGAACAGAATCTTTCCAAGTCCCCATGCTCAGCCCCTGAAGGCCCAAAGCTTCATTATTAGGCTGAGACTCCTCCTCATTTCTTTGCATCAAGTCTAAGGGAGGTGAGATCCTGTGTTGAGGGTGCAACACCTGTCAATAGAAGGGAGGGTCCCAAACTCTAGGCGTAGAAAAGATGAGGACTGAGTGAGGACTGAGGACCAACAAGTCCCGCACCGAGAGGGCCCCACAGTGCTGTCAGCACTTCTCAGTTCCTGCTTGTGGGTCCCAGGGAGCTTCGACATGTCAATTTTATGGAAGCACAGGAAAGAGGTCCCGGGCCCTACCAAGAGTTGATGTGATAATCATAGATTATCCTTGAACACAGAGAAGGTACATGCTACCAGTCCCACTTGTCACCTCAGTGAGCCACAGGCGGGGCTGGCAAGCTGGAACCTGGGGCTCACTTAATCTGGCTTCCTCCACTGGGTTCACAGGGGACAGGCTGACCGAGTGCAAGAGCCCTGGGGGGGTCCCAGAGCCGTGCCTCTCAGAAAACCTGCAGAGGTGGTCTCTCCCTGCTGAGGGGCTCACACTCTCATCTTCCCTGCTCCAGGTGTCGGTAGCTCCTGCCCACACTGCCTGCTGTCCCTGACCAGCCATGCCGCGGGGCCATAAGAGTAAGCTCCGTGCCCGCGAGAAACGCCGCCAGGCCCGAAGTGGATCGCAGGGTCTCGCGGGTGCTCAGGCTGCCGCAACAGAGGGTGAAGAGTCCACCTCCTCTCCTGTTTCTGGGGCTGCTCCCCTGAGCTCCCCTGCTGCTGGCACTTCCCAGGAGCCTCAAAAAGGCCAAGCCACCACCAAGCCTGCTGGGCGTGTTTCACGGCGAAGATCTAAGGCAGGTGCCAAGAGCCAGGTTAAGGAAAGTAAAAATTCGTCCCAGGCCTCAACTTCTGCTGAGAAAGCTCAAAACGATCCTCTAACCAGGAAGGTGGGGATGCTGATGGAATTCCTGCTAGAGAAGCATAACATGAAAGAGCCCATTATGAGGGCAAGTATGCTGAAGATTGTCACCAGAAGGTTTAAGGAGCACTTCCCTGAGATCCTCAAGAGAGCTTCTGAGCACTTGGAGCTGGTGTTTGGCCTCGAGTTAAAGGAAGTCAAGCCCAACGGTCTCGCCTACACCCTCGTCAGCATCCTAGATACCACCGATGACGGCAGTGTGAGCATTGGCTCTGGCTTACCTAAGAGCGGGCTGCTCATTCCTCTCTTGGGTGTCATCTTCTTGAGTGGCAATCAAGCCTCTGAAGAAGACGTCTGGGAATTCCTGAATATCTTGGGCGTCTATGATGGAAGGAAGCATTCAATCTTCGGGGATCCCAGGAAGCTCATCACCCAAGATTTGGTGCAGGAAAAGTACCTGGAGTACCGCCAGGTGCCCGACAGCAATCCTCCACGCTATGAGTTCCTGTGGGGCCAGAGAGCCCATGCTGAAACCAGCAAGATGAAGATCCTCGAGTTTTTGGCCAAGGTCCACGACACCGTCCCCAGTGCCTTCCCGTACCATTATGCAGAGGCTCTGCGAGATGAGGAAGAGAGAGCCCGAGTCCAAGCCGCAGCCGGCGCAGCCTCTACTGCCAAAGCTAGTGCTCGTTCCCGGGCCGCATCTGGCCGCTCTGCTCCTCCTTAGAGAGGGCTGAGGCAGATTCTTCGCTTTGTGTTTGATGAGGTCTGCCAACCTTTTAAGTAGTGAGAGGTTAAGGTGGGGTTGGAGAGACCATAATATATCTTCTTTGTTTTCCTGTTGTGCATTGAGTAGCTTACAAATGTTCCTTTAAAAAGAATGTTTCAGAAGAATCTAATAAGATTCAGAATCCAAGTTTATAAATGACATGGATCGCATATTGCCGTTTATCAGGTTTAAGAGTAAGGTTTAAGAATAAGATTTAAGAGTAAGAGTTTTGGTATTGTGTAATGTAGCTTGAAAATCCTTGTGTCTTCTTCGAGTTCCAGAACAAGATAATATGGCTTTGGAATGGGGATTTTTTTCAGAAATAGGAAAGAACCAGCAAAAATATAGCTCTAGTTTTAAAATAGAAACAAAGTAAAATGTAGTTACATCTTGGTTTGTCTTATTTTTGTCTGTCTCTTTGTGAAATTTAAGGATATATACCTCAATGTCCTTAATTTATTGAAGAGTTCGGAGAAAATTAAAGAATAATAAATTACGTTCCTCACTCAGTGCCCAGTTTATTCTCACCATTAATTGAGTGTCTGCTCTTTGGAAGGTTATATATTAGTAGCGATGATGCTGATGATAAAGAAGACCCTGCACCTGGCATAGATTTTTAACGGCAGCTACTATATAAGGAAGATGGTGTGATGAATTCTAATACGTAAAAGACAAGTTAAAAAAAAAAACAATGAGGAAGGGGGTCAGGTGAAAGTACTAAAGTGTAAATTCTCTGAGCCAGGACACTTTGGGGTCTGGGGCTTTGGAGATTCCTTGCCGCAAAGTAATTTTAAGTGAGCTGCTTGCTGGGCTAGGTGGGGCTGTGATTGTCGTGAGCAGGGGCCAGACCTTCGGATGGGAGGCCTCAGGGTTGACAGACAACTCTGGAGTGAGACACTGTCCTTAACAGTTACTTTGAGATTGTAGGTAAACCACAGAGCATCACCAACTGGGGAAGGACTAGAAGGTGGTTGGTGCTTTTGTGCAGGTGCGGGTAAGTTTGGTGCGCACAGTGTTTTATGAACGTTGTCTTTGGGAATTTCTCAGAGATAAGGGCGATATTCCCTTAGCAGGATGCCAAGAAGCGCTGTGCTGGCACTCTTTGACCTGGGGGAACCAGACCCTACTCTGCTAAAGAGGTTATGTTGAATGTAACTTGACAAAATGTCAAAATAGGACTAGATTTTGGTGGTGGTGAGGCAAATGAAAATAGCATTGTTTTTGTTGGGAGGGCAGTTGGGAGGGAGGGGAATTCTTGGTGCTTGACAAATTATACAAGCTTTGGGTTGAATCCCGGTGAAATCCCTGCATCCAAATTAAAGAACATACTCTATAATGGGGAAATTTCACTTAGTGTTACTTGCTAAGCAGCAGTTAGGCCGACGTGGTTTTCTTTGTCCTAGAGTACTACAGTCTCTGAAATCTCCTGAACAAAAACAAAAAAATTCCCAGAGATGAGGGAAGTTTCTTCTGGTGTGAAAACAAGCATAATAATAACTACCATTTATTAAAGACCCAGTATTTGCCAGTCACTGTGCGAGATACTTCACATACATTACATATGTTCTAGCACTCCTGCAGGACGGGGTTTATCCAACACTTGGCAGATGAAGAACTTGAAATATTCCCAAGTTCATATGGCTGGTGAAGTGACAGAACCAGGAATAGAGCTCAGTCTGATTGCTCTGGAGCCCACAATGTGCCACTCCTCCCAGCCTGAGGCCTACCTGTTCCTTGATTACCTTCTCTTGCTATGCCATGATGTCTCTCAGGCAATGAAAGAAGGACCCTGTGGCCAAAAGAAGAAAGATAAAAATGAGAATCGGGCACAATTTGGGGATTGTCCCTGGGGTTCATGTCCCTAGGATCTCCTGGCCCCTTGCCCCAGGGTCCCCCGACAGCTGGCTCTGCCCTGGTCTCAGCACAAATGTCCAGTCCCGGCACTTTCCTGCATGACGGCTCCCTCCCCTGGGGCTTCCCCAGGGGGCCCTCATGTCCATACCTGGGCCTGACCTTCAGGCCAGCTCTCTCCTGGGTCCTCCCCTGGAGGCTGCACCCTGCTCCTGGGGGAACAGACAGCTCTCAGGCTTCACCCTCCCCTGATTTAGAGCATTCCAACTCCCTGCAACTCCCATCCCACACCCTGGCCCCCCCTCTGACAGCAACTGCCCTTCTGTGTAATTCTGACAGGTCTAGACACCTCCTCATCTCCCCTGGGTGCCTCCACCTCACTCTAAAAGGTTTGTTGCCAAATCAGCTGGTAAGTACACTCTGATTTGACATCGAATCTCCAGGGCCTTTGTTTGTAACTCTGAGGCTGGAGAAGACTTTTTTGGAAACAACTTGATATTTGCAGTAGAATTTTAATGAAGTGTCTTATTTGAATGTGGTCATTGAATCTGTACACTGATGAGTGAACTTAACTACGTGGTCAAGAACCAAAGCCTCCTGCCTAAGTGGTAGATGAGGAAGGACCCAGGAAACCACTGTGTAAGTAAATGTCTGCTGAGGCTCAATTCCCAAAAACTCATCTTGGCAGACATGCTAAGTTTCAATAAAAAGGAAAAAGGATTCACTGTTCTTCCAGTGAATCTTGTCTGTATCTGTCCCAGGGAAAATGTTGTTTTCACACTGTACTTAATGGCACCTGTTCACATCAGGTGGTGGGTAGCCATGATTTTGACCACGCACCTAAAAAAGTAGGGGAAAATTCTCAGCCTACTGAGATTATACAGGTTATTGCAAATGGCCATGCAGGAAGGTGCTGTTGAGGGACAAGGGGTAAGCCCTCCCTGCTGAGATTTACAGGACCCTTTTGAAAATTAGATGGTAATTCTATATTTGAAAACATCAGTTACATTTTACGCAAGAGAAGAATAATTGATGAATTTCAAGGTAAATTTGGCCTTCTCAGAAACTCCTCCAACTTCCTCAAGAAGGTTGAGGGTACTTGGGTGGGTCAGTCGGTTGAGCATCCAACTCTTGATTTCAGTTCATGTCATGATCTCATGGTTTGTTGAGTCGAGCCCCACATCTGGCTCTGTGCTGACATTGGCAAAGCCTGCTAGGGATTATCTCCCTCCCTCTCCCTCTGCCCCTCCCCTCCTCAAAACAATAAACATTTTTGAAAAAGGGAAGAAGGTTGTTGTTATAACCAATTGCAACAGTTGCTCCTGATTGAGTACCTACAATGCAGAAGCCATCAATTGCCATCCCACTCATAGTTGGGAGGGTCATGTGACTAACCCCTACCACTGACCTATGAGCAGAAGCATGTTTATCACCTCCAGGCCAAAGCACATTAGAGCCAGTATGCCACCTCCAGGCTCTCTCTTCCATTCAGCAGCAATCATGGGGAGCCCGTGTTGACATGTGGAGCCACGTGATGGATACAGCCTGGATCTCTGGGTCGCCTCATAGCAGTGAGTCTCTTGCCAACCCCCATCAGGTAGTATGTACGCAAGAAATAAGTGCTGATTGCATTAAGCCATTCAGCTTTCAGGTTTCCTCTATTGCATCAGTTAGCAATAACTTCATCTGAGTCATGTGCAACTGGTATTTCTGTTGTTAGCCTCATTTAAACATTTTAATGGCAAAGCTAATAGTAGTTTATATATTCTTGTTATAAAAAATTCTAACACAGGTCAGAGTCTCCCCCCCATAACATTCCCCCAAAATTCAACCCCCTTTTCAAAAGTAACCACAATGAACAGTCTGATGTGTGTCATTTTAAAACTGATTTGAGGCTTTTTCATACATAGGTGTGCCATAAGAAGATAGTGTTTTTAGGCATACATAGGCAACAGTGTGCATATTGTTCTGTAACTTGCCCTTCTAACTTAATGAAGTGAACGCAGGATCTTTCCATGACAGCTCATATGAGATCTGTCTCACTTTTTATAACTGCCATCACCATTAGAAAAAGTCCCAACCATCCCTCTCTCTGGTTCTGGCAACTTACAGCATGAAGCAGAGCCACCTCAACCAGCCTATAGGTCCCTGAGAACTCAGGGCCTCTGTGTTAAGATGCTGAGTTTTGCGGCTATTCATCAGGCACAAGGCGTTTACTAATATGTACGTTAAGGATTAGCAATGGTTACAAGCAATTCAGATTTGAATTTTTCATCTTTGTATTCCACAGGTAGCACATAGGACTCTTAAAAATATTTTAGGGGAGCCTGGGTGGTTCAGTTGGTTGGGCATCTGACTTCAGCTTAGGTCATGATCTCATAATCCATGGGTTCAAGCTCTGCGTCGGGCTCTGTGCTGACAGCTCAGAGCCTGGAGCCTGCTTCAGATTCTGTGTCTCCCTCTCTCTCTGCCCCTCACCTTTTCACGCTCTCTCTCTCTCTCTCTCTCTCTCTCTCTCTCTCAAAAATGAATAAACATTGGGGTGCCTGGGTGGCTCAGTCGGTTAAGCGTCCGACTTCAGCTCAGGTCACGATCTCACGGTCCTCGAGTTCGAGCCCCGCATCGGGCTCTGGGCTGATGGCTCAGAGCCTGGAGCCTGCTTCCGATTCTGTGTCTCCCTCTCTCTCTGTCCCTCCCCCATTCATGCTCTGTCTCTCTATGTCTCAAAAATAAATAAACGTTTAAAAAAAATTTTTTTTTTAAATGAATAAACATTAAAAAAAAAAGGTTAAGAAAAGCTTTAAAAGGCATGAGAAATGCCAATTATAGATATTAGGGAAACCTTTAAAATGGGAAAAATAATTTATAAAGGAAGAAGTAAATGATCTATAATAATTTCACCTATAAAATACAAAAAATGTATTTTGAACTCATAAACTGTTCTCTCTCAAGATGGCAGATTAACAGAAAATTTGTTTCAGAGGATAAATTCCTGATGGTTCATGGCTTTCTACTTAGTTCATGGGGCATATTTATCTCACACTATCTAGAAAGACAACACGCAGTACTTAGGAGCATGGGATTCTGGAGCTAGACATTTGGTGTTTGAATCCCAGCTCTACCATTTATTAGCGGTGTGATCTTGGATAAATTACTTAGCCCCTCTGTGCCTCTTTTCTCATCTGTAAAATTGGGTACCTAACTATGAAATGATATTGAGGATTAAACATAAGGCATTCATAGCAGAGCCCACAAATTCATAAGCATTATATATGCATTAACTATTATTTTATTATCAAAGCTTTTTGCTGAATTTTGATCTTGTGTGTTAACTAACTTCTAATACAGTAAAAATATGAACCCTATAGATAACAACAAACCAAAGTGTAGAGAGGCACCTGGGTGGCTCAGTTGGTTAAGTGTCCAACTCTTGGTTTCGGCTCATGTCATGATCTTAGGGTTTGTGGGTTCAAGCCCCACGTCAGGCTCCGGACTGTCAGCATGGAGCCTCCTTGGGATTCTCTCTCTCTCTCTCTCTCTCTCTCTCTCTCTCTCTCAAAACAAATAAACTTACAAAAAAAAGTAGAAATATAACCTCTGAGAGCTGTCATGTCTGTAGTCCCTAAAACACTATAGGAGAATTCTCATTAATATTAAGTTGATAAAAAATTATTTTATAATGTTTAAATACTAGCCACGGTTATCAGAAAAATGTATTAACCTTAGTACTTCATTCCTCATTTATATAGGATAAATGAGGTGCTTTATTTTCTGTCATTAGTAAATAGCTACTTAAAGAAGAACTGAGGAACTTGGCTTTGACCACATCTTGGACTAAGACTTAAGGAGAGTTTGGTATCCAAGGATACCTCTTTTTTTTTCAGCCCAATCTTGCTTTAATCTAGTCTTTTTTTTTTTCTTTTTTAATTCACATCCAAGTTAGTTAGCATATAGTGCTATAATGATTTCAGGAATAGATTCCACTGATTCATCCCCCCTGTATAACACCCAGTGCTCATCCCAACAAGTGTGTTCCCTAATGCCCCTTACCCATTTAGCCCATCCCTGCACCCACAACCCCTCCAGCAACCCTCAGTTTGTTCTTTGTATTTGAGAGTCTCATGTTTTGTCCTCCTTCTTTTTCTATTATTTTTGTTTCCCTTCCCTTATGTTCATCTGTTTTGTATCTTAAAGTCCTCCTATGAGTGAAGTCATATCATTTTTGTCTTTCTCTGACTGGCTCATTTCACTTAGCATAATACCCTCTAGTTCCATCTACGTCGTTGCAAATGAAAGATTTCGTTCTTTTTGATTGCAGAGTAATATTCCATTGTATAGGTATACCACATCTTCTTTATTCATCCATCGATGGACATTTGGGCTCTTTGCATACTTTGGCTATTGTCAATAGCACTGCTATAAACATTGGGGTGCATGTGCCCCTTTGAAACGGCACACCTGTATCTCTTGGATTAATACCTGGTAGTGCAATTGCTGGGTCAGAGGGTACTTCTATTTTTAATTTTTTGAGGAACCTCCATACTGTTTTCCAGAGTGGCTGCATCAGTTTGCATTCCCACCAGCAGTGCAAAAGAGATCCTCTTTCTCTGCATCCTCACCAACATCTGTTGTTGCCTGAGTTGTTTATTTTAGCTATTATGATGGCTGTGAGGTGGTATCTCATTGTGCTTTTAATTTGTATTTTCCTGATGGTGAGTGATACTGAGCATTTTTTCATGTGTCAGTTAGCCATCTGCACATCTTCTTTGGAGACGTGTCTATTCGTGTCTTTTGCCCATTTCTTCACTGGATTATTTGTTTTTTGGGTCTTGAGTTTGATAGGTTCTTTATAGATTTTGGATACTAACCCTTTATCTGATATGTCATTTGCAAATATCTTCTCTCATTCTGTCGATTGCCTTTTAGTTTTGTTGATTGTTTCTTTTGCTATGCAGAAGCTCTTTATTTTTTGATGAGGTCCCAGTAGCTCATTTCTGCTTTTGTTTTTCTTGCCTCTGGAGATGTGTTGAGGAAGAAGTTGCTGTGGCTGATGTCAAAGGCTGAGGCCTGCTTTCTCCTCTAGGATTTTGATGGCTTCCTGTCTTATATTTTGGTTTTGAGTTAATTTTTGTGTATGGTGTAAGAAAGTCGTCGAGGTTCATTTTTCTGCATGTTGCTGTCCAGTTTTCCCAGCACCATTTGTTGAAGAGACTGTCTTTATTGCATTGGATATTCTTTCCTGCTTTATCAAAGATTAGTTGGCCATATGTTTGTAGGTCCATTTCTAGGTTCTCTATTCTGTTCCATTGATCTAAATGTCTGTTTTTGTGTCAGTACCATACTGTCTTGATGATGACAGCTTTGTAATACAGCTTGAAGTCTGGTCTGGAATTGTGATGCCTACAGCTCTGATTTTCTTTTTCAGGATTTCTTTGGATATTCAGGGTCTTTTCTGGTTCTGTACTAATTTTAGGATTGTTTGTTCTAGCTCTGTGAAGAATGCTGGTGTTATTTTGATGGGGATTGCATTGAATCTGTAGATTGCTTTCTGTAGTGTTGACATTTTAACAATATTTTTTCTTCCAATCCATGAGCACGGAATATTTTTCCATTTTTTTGTGTCTTCTTCAGTTTCTTTCATAAGCTTTCTCTTGTTTTCAGTATTTAGAGTTTTCACCTCTTTGGTTAGGTTTATTCCTAGATATTTTATGGGTTTTGGTGCAGCTGTAAATGGGATCGATTCCTGGATTTCTCTTCCTGTTGTTTCATCATTGGTGTATAGGAATGCAACTGATTTCTGTGCATTGATTTTATATCCTGCGACTTTGCTGAATTTATGAATCAGTTCTAGCAATTTTATGGTGGAATCTTTTGGGTATTCTATATAGAGTATCGTGTCGTCTTCAAAGAGTGAAAGTTTGACTTCCTCCTTGCCGATTTGGATGCCTTTTATTTCCAAGGATACCTCTTAATGTGTCTTTTACAAATCTGAGAAGTTTCTGGTGATCCCATCTGAGAGTAATATGAAAGAAGAACTGGAATACATTGGAAATCCTACATACTCAGAGCATTGTTTTCATGCATATTATATGTATATGTAATATATATATTATGTAATATATATGTAGTATATATATTATGTAATATATATGTAGTATACTATATATATGTAATATATATATACTATATATATATCTATATATATACTAGATATATATATATATATCTATATATATAGTGTGTATATATATATATATATATATATATATATATATATATATTAGAGAGAGCAAGGGAAGGGCAAAGGGAAAAGGAGAGAGAGAATCTTAAGCAGTTTCCATGCTCAGCATGGAGCCCAACATGGAGCTCGATCTCACGACTGAGATCATGACCTAAGACAAAATCAGAGTCAGTTGCTTAACCAGTGAGCCACCCAGGCACCCCCATGCATAGTGTATATTTTTAAGTGATTTTTAACCTTATCAGCTGGAACATTTTGTGTCATGATTATCAGCCTCATAAGATATTTCATTTTTATTTATACAAATATTTGGAATCTTTGATTAGATGTGTGCATTTGGGTCAGGTGGACTTCTTTTATTTTGCATCAATGCACTTCTGGAATTTCCTTTTTCCAATTCTCCTGGAATTTCTCCAATTTTCTGGCATTCTCCTTTTTCTAATAAAAAGCATAAATACCTGGCACAGCTTCCTGCTTGACTCTATTATTGTGCCTTATGTAATTAATGTAAGTCATATTTATGTCATGGAATAATACATATTTCTTGTCTAGCCACATTGCAGGTTAAATAGGCTGTGGGATCTGGCCTGAGAAACTAATCACCCTTTGTTATTTCTTTCCAGTCGGGAAAGAGCAGCCAGAATTCTGAACAATTAACGTAAGAACTAAATATATAGGATAAAAGTTGTTTATAAATTGAGATCTCTTGTACTAAGGGGAAAACATTAAGACCACTATTCTTGCAAAACATAAATGGAGAAGTCAGGCAAAGACAATTCAATCAGCATTTATGTCATTATCTCAATATTTCAAGCCAGACTACAAGTATAATATACTGTGATGTGTGTTTGTATTGTGATATCAGTTTCCAATTATGGTATCTATTGGCTTTATTAATCTGACGAACACATTTCTTAGCTAAAGCCGAAAGACACTGCAGAATCTCTGTCAGACTATTATAACTCACATCCTCTAAAGTGTTTGATCTTGCTGGCTCAATAATTCTACATCTGGAAATCTAAGGAAAGGTCTCTTTTCTGGAGCTCTGATGCATAAGACGCTGTTGTGACCGTTCTCTCCTTTGCCAAATATGCTACTGCCTTGGCTTTTGTATTAGTCACAATAAGCTATGTTAGAGGGTCAAAGTAATACTGAAAGTTCAGTGTTTTCCCACAACAAAGGTGTATTTCCCGAGGTTGCTACACGTTCAGTGGGTATGAGGGAGGAAAGCATATTAATGGTTTGTCCTGGCGCTTGTCTCTTCATTGAGGCAGGGAAGAGTGGCCAGAAAGTTGCTAAAGGGCTTTTCTCTGATTCAGGCAAACCTATTATTTCCTTTCCCATTCCATTGGCTGAAACTAGGCATATGTCCTTGGTTAGCCTCAAAAGGTCTGAAAAATGGGGCTTTCTGGGTGCCTAAGAAAGAAAAATACGGAATTGGATTTGGTGAGCATAGCATTGTCTGCTAGAGTTTTCAAGACACTACCCTGTCCTTGTTCCTTCTACCTCTCAGACTTTTTTTCTCCATGTGTTCAGTGGACTTCTCCTTCTCCACATCACTACTTACACATTGGTGTTCCTCGCGTTACCATTTTGAGTTCACTATTTCTTGTCTCCCCAATACTATCCACAGGTAATTCCATTTACTATGGCAGTTCTAACTACCAACTATGTGATGCTAACTTCCAGATCTATTATCCCAAGCTCTGACCTGCACACAAAGCCTTTAATACAGATCTACTATGATTGGTTCAGAGAGATCTCATTTTCAATGTGAAAAAAAATATAAACTCATTATTTTCTCCCAAAACTCTTTTGTCCTCTTCCTATATTCTTTGTCCCAGGTACTGGCAGCACCATATTTCCCGAGTCTAGATTCCTCCCTATCATTCCCACCTCTTAATTTTATATGCCAACTTGGGGGACGCCTGGGTGGCTCAGTCGGTTAAGCGTCCGACTTCAGCTCAGGTCATGATCTCGCGGTCCGTGAGTTTGAGCCCCACGACGGGCTCTGGGCTGATGGCTCAGAGCCTGGAGCCTGCTTCCGATTCTGTGTCTCCCTCTCTCTCTGCCCCTCCCCCGTTCATGCTCTGTCTCTCTCTGTCTCAAAAATAAATAAACGTTCAAAAAAAATTTATATGCCAACTTGGCTAGACTGTGGTTCCCAGCTGTTTGGCCAAACATCATTCTAGATGTCACTGTGAAGGTATTTTTTTAGATATGACTAATATTTAAATCAGTAGGCTTTGAGTAAAGCAGATTACTATTCATAGTGTGGGTGGGCCTCACCTAATCAGTTGAAGGCCCCAAGAGCAAAGACTGATGTTTCCCAAGCTTCAAGACTGCAACACAGAAACACTTTCCGAATTTCCAGACTGCCTGCCCTGCTCTACGAATTTCAGACTCAAGACTGTAACATCTGAGCTTCTAGGCTACTGGCTTGCCCTATGGATTTCTGATTTGCCAGGAACAGAAATATATATATATAAATATAATTTGTATATTTTATATATATATATAAAATGTATACATTTATATATATATAATTTATATATATAATTATATATAGATTTTATATAATTTATATATATTATAAAAATAAATATATATATATATATATTTACTGACTTGCCCTACTGTATGTATCTCTCTTATTGGTTCTGTTTCTTGGAGAACCCTGACTAATACCCCACCATACACACTATATACACTTCAAACCCATTATGTCAAAAAGAACTTATGGGGGCTCTCCCCCAAACCAGAGGCCTTCAGTAGATGTGCCTACTATCTACCCGGTTGCTGATGTCAGAAACCTAGGCATCATTCTCTTCCTCATTACCCTCCCAAACTATAATCAAGAATCTAGGCCTGTTGATTCTACTGTTAAATATTAGTTACAGTCTTCTAAAGTCTCTTCAGCTTCACTAAACTTCCTCACCCTCATCTGTCTTTGATTTCTTCGTCTGCCTTCTCACTACTGATTTCCCTGCATCTGCTTTTTATGCAACCTTTACAATTCTTTCTTCCTCAAGCTTTAATACCTGCATTACAGCACCACTCCTGTGATGCAATTTTGGGCTTCATTTGCATGAATTGTGAGTGGTGGTGTGGATGATCCTTGAGATAGTTTCCAATTATCCCATTCATGTTTTGTGCCCTAGCACTCTGTATTATTGAGGACATGATAGGAATCTTCAGAATTCCAGAAATCTACTTCAAGAATCCTGAAATCTGGAAGTAGATTGAATGTCTGGAGGATTTGGTTAGAAAAGGAAAGAAAGCATCGGCATCATTTCTTGGTCTTTCACAGCCAGGTGGCAGTGTTGCTTCTTGGAAGATAGTCCTCAGAGGTTTCTAGGTTTGGAACTGGGTTTAGGGCTTGAACCTTGGCATTTATTTCGTTATTCGGGTGGATCCAATCTACCTGCAACTTAACTCTCCCCAGTCATGTCACTGGAGCAGCAACACAAGCTTGATTCCTTACTTCTTTCAAGTATCTTTATTTTTTTTAGCACCCCTCTGATTCCCTGGATGAAAAATATTTGTCTAAAAGAAAGATGATATGAAGAAGAATTAAAATACAGTTCCCAGTTGTCCTTCCTACAGAAAGACTCATTGTCAGCCAAACAATTATAGTGCCGTTGCAACAGATTTTTGAAAACGATTTGAAACTTATAGCAAAAGAACATGTAAAGCGGTCCAGTTCAATCCATGTGGCTGCAGGGTAATTAGTTGAAATCTAGATTAATCAGAAACTTGCTAGGCAGCAGGGTGATTTGACTAACAGCCTGGAAAGGTACAAAATAACTGGGTAATGAAGTGGATCCGACTATAATGTGCAAGATTGCTCCTGGGATTGTACTGAAATCCATTATTCAGACAGATGCTGTATCTTGTGGACAAGAGATCTTTAAAACTGGAAATACTGGATTTTCCCCCATCTTATGCTGCTTCACACCCCCCATGGACCAAGGATTGCAGGGAAGCTTTAGAGAGGGAAATATTTTAGTAAATTATTTCTAGGTCCTATCTGACATGTCCTCGAAGGTGGAGGATGTGTTCTGTGTTTCTCTAGGGCTCTGTCACACATCATCTTATCTGACCCTAATAAAAAAGAAACCCTATTATTCCAAGGAGGAATTATAGTTACCACTCCCATTTTTTCATTGGTGATGAACTTGAAGCTCCAAGATATACATAAAGAATGTAGTTTGAATGTAGTTACCCACAGCACGTTTACGTTTCTTTCATCAGTGATGCCTATGGGAGTTGCCAGGTACCCATAGCCAGGCTGCGGCTGAAAAATCCTCTCTGATTTTTCTCAGGCAGAGGGGAAAACTACCCGCACACATTATTGGAGAAATCATCAGCTTCACAGGTGACATGAGCACATTTTTGTCCAGGTGAAGTTTTCCGAGATAAATAAGTGCAAACAGCATCCCCTGCTTATTAAAAATGAGAAGTTTCACCCTAACAAGAAGAGTTAGCCTTAGGCATGAGGAAAATCGGTATCTGCCTGTGCGGCAACATTCAGGAAGCATCTGAACAGCTTCTCACTCTGTCCTGCTACAAATCCAAATAAATCCCTCTGCCTATTCTTGCCATTCTCCCGGGTGGGGGAGCCTACAGAGGTATGCAATGAAGCACCTATAGTGCAGTGTGGGCGTGCTGGACCAAATCAATGTGTGGGATGTTGGCAAAAGGACAGGTAAAGAGGCAGAAAGCAAATTTCTAGGCTGTGAGGCTCGAAACATAAGCAGAGTCTAGTTCAACTTCCCTGTGTGAAATTCACAAGTAGACCACAATCAACAAGACCAACAATAATAAAATCAGTTCCTTAGGAATCGCAAGGCTCTATGATGGGTAATAGGAAGGATAGAAATAAACACTTTATCCTAACCTCAGGGGGGTTTCAGTTTACCCTGGGAGAAATACACGTGTGCAAATACAACCACACCTAACTGTCCAAGGCAGTACACCGCACTTGTGAAATGACTGATCTCAGAGCGAAGGGCTTGCACCTGGTGCCAAAAGAGAATTCTTTATTCCTTTGTTTCCCCTATGCTTATATTGCACTTTTGGGGCTTGTGGGAATTTTTCTGCAGTTAGAATTTAATATTGCAGAAGAGGATAGATGAACGATGAAAGGTGTCATTTATTTCTTAAAACCAAAGCAAAGATATAAAAATAGTCTGACTCCCCTCTCGTTTCTCCATTCCTAACTAAAAACCGTGTCAATCAGCAAGAATTGATTGAATGCCAGCTGTGGGTGAGATGCCCTATATTTGTGAAGCATTTAAGTAAGGACAAAAGCACATGCATGTTTACATTTTCCGTGCATCCTCATAATTTCTCTGCACAGGTTAGTGGGGCAGAGATTTCTCTGGCACTTGTGGTTGAGAGCTCTGAACACACTGTCAAAGTCAAAGACCCACCCGACCACACTGATACAGTCAGTGGGTTGTTCTGCCATTAAAGGCCCTTGCCCCAGTAGTGGTGGAAACATGAGTCATACCTATGACAAGAAAGGAAGTTAGAGGGAGACCATAAAATTAAAAGGTATGTGGCTATTAATCAGAAGATTCTGATTTGTGCCCTGATGCTGATTACACCAAGCGAATCTAAGGCAAGTTCCTTGACTTCTTGGAACCCTATGTTTTCATCCATAAAACTAGGCAATAGCTTGTTTCAAACGGTTGTTCAGAAGTTCACATCAAATGTACGTAGACAGGCTTTAGAAAGAGTAAAGTTCTATATAAATATGTAGCATTGAAAGGGAAGAAAGAATGAAAAAGTATGAAGGGAAATGTTAGATGAGATTGTAATAATAACAATAAACATGCATTGATTGCTTACTGTTTCCAAGAGCTGTCATCAGTAATATGTATATATCAGTTTATATATTTTAGAAATTTTATACTTTATATATATAAAAGCATATATTTTATGTATAAAATATATTTATGATATATAATATACAAATATATACAATTCTGGTTAGTCTCCATAAGAACTTCTCAAGTAGGCCTTATTATTCCATTTTACAGATGGAGAAAACTGAGGTTTAAAGAGATTTAATCAGTTGTCCAAGTTTACATACTAGTAAATAGGAGGGCCTGTATTCACACTAAGACATTTTTACTTGCAATTCTCCATGCTTTCTTTTTTTTTAATTTTATTTTTTATTTTTTAAAATTTACATCCAATTTAG
Source organism: Panthera uncia (assembly GCF_023721935.1). Taxonomy (NCBI): domain Eukaryota; kingdom Metazoa; phylum Chordata; class Mammalia; order Carnivora; family Felidae; genus Panthera; species Panthera uncia. Next base: position 24,610,224 of record NC_064817.1, read on the forward strand.
TTAGCATATAGTGCCACAATGATTTCAGGAGTAGATTCCTTACTGCCCCTTACCCATTTAGCCCATCCCCCCTCCCACAACACCTCCAGTAACCCTCAGTTTGTTCTCCATATTTATCTCCATGCTTTCTTCTGCTTATGTGCTTCCTTTTAAAACATACTGTAATTATTAGATCCTATTTAATTCTATTTTCAGTTTTCTGGGGAACCTCTGTACTGATTTCCACAGTGCCACCCTAGCTTGCATTCCCACCAAAGGTGTATCTATGAGGGTTCCTTGTTCTCCACATCCTCACCAACACTTGTTATTTCTTGTTTTTGGTTTTTGCCATTCTGACAGGCAAGAGGTGATAACTCGTCGTGGTTTTGATTTGCATTTCCCTGATGGTAAGTGATGTTGAGCATTTTTTCATGTGTTGGCCATCTGTGTGTTTCCTTTGGATAAATGTCTGTTCAGGTCCTCTACCCATTTTTAATTGGATTATTTGGGGGGGGGGTGTTTTTGCTGTTGGCTTCTATAATTTATTTATATAATTTGGATATTAACCCCTTATCTGATGTATTTTCCAAATACTTTCTCCCATTCAGTAGGCTGTCTTTTTGTTTTGTTGATGGTTTCCTTCACCATGCAAAAGCTTTTTAGCTTGGTGTAGTCTCAGTAGTTTAATTTTGCTTTTGCTTCCCTTACCTGAGCAGACATATCTAGAAAAAATGTTTCTACAGCTAATGTCAGAGGAATTGCTACCAATTTTTTCTTCTAGGACTTTTGTGGTTTCAGGTATCACATTTAGGTCTATAATCCGTTTTGAGTTTATTTTTGTGTGTGGTGTGAAAGAGTGGTCCAGTTTCATTCTTTTGCATGTAACTGTCCAGTTTTCCCAACACCATTTATTGAAGAGACTGTCTTTTCCTCCATTGTATATTTTTTCCTCATCTGTAATTGATTAACTAACCATATTAGTGTAGGTTTATTTTGGGGCTCTCTATTCTCTTCCATTGATCTATGTGTCTGTTTTGGGGCCAGTGCCATATTGTTTTGATGACTACAGCTTTGTAGTTTATCTTGAAATCTGTAATTGTGATACCTCCAGCTTCGTTTTGTTCTTTTTCACAATTACTTTGGCTATTCAGTACATCTGAAGCTAATATAACACTGTATGTTAATTGTTATATATATATATATATATATATTGGGGGGAATATATTGGGGGAAACTAGAAGTCATGGGCACTCAGAAAACCTACACTCCAATTCTAGCTCTATCAGGAAACCACTTACCTATTTATAACTTACTTTTAGTCACCAAGATGTTCTGTTTTGAGGTCAGCAAATTGAGAAAGTTGATCTAGATAATTTCTAGGGTCTTTTCTAGCTCTTGAGTGACTGACGTGTCTCATTTTGCCTGGGATTGCCCCAGTTTTAACACTGAAAGTCCCATGTCCCAGGATATCCCTCAGTCCTGGGGTTTCTGTTAACATTCTATGATTCCATGTTAGGAGAAAGCTTTGTGTAAGAGGTGAAGGATGAGCTAAACCCTGCAGTATTTAAATAGGCAGAAAATAAAGAATTCTCATCAAAATAGATGGACCCCAGCAACATGCAGAGGTAGTGATTAGCAAGCTACATAGACAAAACGACATAAGAGATGACAGGGAAAACAAAGACAGCATAGGGCCATGTTAGGGGGAATTAAACACTGAAATTTGGACTCCATGTGAATCTCAATGCAGAGTCTTTATAGATCTAAGGATTCTTTGTAAGAACAATGATGATAGCAAATATTTGTTGACTGCTTACTATATACCAGGCACTATGCTAAGCCCTTAATATGTATTATCACTTCTACTTCTCCCTGTAGGCTTACCCAGCAGTACACTTATTACTTCCACTTTAATGATAAAAAAGTAAGGATGATACAGTTTAGGGGAACTGCTGAAGGTGACCCAGCTAGCATGTAGCTGGGCTAGGATTTGGACTCTGTCCATTTCAGGTCAAGCCCTTAACATTGACACTCCACTCTCCCTCAATACCTGTACTTCCCTATTATGTGTGCTCAAATGATACCTCGCTTCCTCCTCACTGTATTTAATTCTAAAAGGGGGACTTAATTTTTAGCAACTTATATTATTCTTTGAGCCAAACCGCAGTGCTATGGCAGTTGATGGCAACATGAATTAGAGTTTCGAGTCAATATGGGAATCAGTAATCCCATGCAGGTGTATATACCCCTCTGGAAAGGTCATCATTGGCCACTGCCTACCGTTTGCAAACAATAGTGCCCAGTTATGCTCTCCCTAATTCTCCCACATTCTCTGTATAAAACCAAATAAGAGAAGATTCACCCGGTTTCAACACTGTGTAAGCATTTAGAATATAATTTTCTATTTCTTTATCTTTGGCCCAAGAAATAAAGGATCAAGAAACCAATGTATCTCCTTCTGGCTGTTGATGATAACCCACAGAACTGGGAAGATAGCCGGGTTTAAGGAATGTAATAAAGTTATAAAATGGGATCGAGTCAAATTGAATGTAATTTAATTTAATGTTAATTTAAACATTCATCTTCCTGGGAAAGGAGCTATGTATTCCATTACAGACACCTCTATCGCATCCATTTCAACGAGGAAGAAGAATGTAGAAAAGAAGGAGGCCTTTAGGACAGTACATTTACTTTAACAACGGTGGGGTAATGTATGAAGGGAGAAAAATTACAAATAAATGTGATAACCATGATGAGGCTTAAGAAATGGTCATTTTTACAATGAATGAACTGACATTTTTCCTGTAACAACATTAGCTTAGTGAAGTTTGATATTTAAGTGTAGGCTATACTTTATATTTCATAACCCTTTTAGCAAGTTAATATATATTTATTCTTGATTTTTCTCTCTGTTAAGCACTCAATTGTGGAGAGATGATAGTGTAGAGTAATTGATAGTTTAAAGTCATTCTGTTCTACATTTAAGTATGTCTGATACTAAAACAGGGAAAAAATAACGACACACCGGAGCAATTTACAAAAAAATTCCATGCCCGTGGAAATGAAATAATGTGCTCCAGTAACTGAATACCATTCTACCAGTTGCATTAAGTTCACACAGAAATCTTGAAGTGATGAAATTAATTTTATCCGCTTATTCTGAAGATCGTTATAATTAAAAGTATACTTTATTTTTGAAGTTAGGCTCTGGCTTTGTGTCTTATTTAGAAGTTTCAATGTCTCTTAAAAGTGTCAACTTTAAAAAGCTAGCTTCTATCTTCAAAATATGTTAGGTAAAAACTACTAAAATCAAGAATCTCATCCCTGAATTCGGGGTGTATGTTCTTCAGAATTTCTCTGAGATTTATGGTCCCTGAGCCCCACTGACTGTCTTCTCTCACTTCTTCTGTATCCTGGAGAGGGGAGATCAGCTAAGGGACCATGAGACCCTTTTTTCGCACCCAGTTTCCCAGCAAGTCCTATAAAGAGGGTCTCTTCTCAGAAGCTAAATATTAGAGCAGGAAAATCCCCATCTAATAGTGTTCTATTAAAATGTTAATTAGATTAGTCCTTTAATCGTGCAAATGTAGAAATTGAGTGATTGGGAGTGTGAAGGATCTTAATGTGGTTCAGAGACCTGGAGATCGTTGATTCAGAAGGAAGAATCAAGGAGGATGTAATATGTGTGTTCTGGAATTTGAATAGCTGTCAAGTCAGAAGAGAGAGGTAAAGAAATGTGACTTATTCATCTTTGTATGCCAGCACCTACCTCAGTCCCTGACAGAGCTACTCTATGATACTTACTAATTGAACTGATTTGAATTAAACTATTCCTCTGAAGCTTCAGAGAGCAAAACTTAGATCAAAAAATAAGTCACAGGGAGGTACAGTCTAGTTAAGCAGAAGGCAAAGCTTCCTATGAATTACAGCTGTACAAAATAGACTTCTTACAGAAACAGTAAGATACTACACCTGTTCAAGCAGAAGGTGTCTGGCCATCTGTGAGTGATACAGCAAAAACAAGTCTTACATTGGATGGGGGTAGGAAATAAGCCGTAAATATTTCTTCTCTGCTAGTTCTAAGATGCCGTAGTTATTTTTGTGTACTCTGGTTATATTTTTTAATATAAATAAGTTGGTTTGGTGGGTTGGTTATCATCATTGTAGGTCATCTCTGCTATGCAAAGTTAAAATTGTATTTGTAATTTTCAATGTACCATTGCTACAATTTTGATCATACACATTTACTTAGTCATTGAAACCTACTCATTTTCCTCATATCTCATAATTTTAAGGTAAGTAGGTCTCCAAAACAGTGGTAGTGTATGTGTCTTGAAATACTTTGAATTCAGTCTGCTTTCTGAATATTTGCCTCACACTCAGTTTCTATCAGGGCATCAAAATGTCAAACATGGTCTCTACGGGCTGTTGTATTTTGCAAGTTTCTGCCAAATTAGTATAGCCATTTCATTTCCTCTTGAACTGATTCTGGTATTTAGTATTTTTTTTTTGCCCCCACTTTTCACTTTTGAGGATTCACATAACTTGATGCATTGCTTCAAAGACCATGAGATGCATTTTATTATTGATACTTAGCAAGTCTTGCATCAAAATCTACATAAATTGAATATCATACTTTGGCTAATGTTTGTTGTTACCAAAAGGAGATGCACCAAATAAGGAATTCCAGGGAAATGTAATAATTGGTTGTAGTATCTCATATATTATTATTAAATTGCATGAGGATTACAAGAGGCCCTTAGCATGCTCCAGAAAACTCTCCTCCTTTCCAGTAATAATAAAAACTTAAAAGTTTATGAATGGTGTTATGTAGAATAACAAATCCAAATCACACTCAAAATGCTTCCTAGGGTTCTAGTATATCTTCCTTTACTTCCCATAGTCCCATATTCTGCAGAATCTTCCAGACCCCCACCAAGGTCTACTTTTTCTGAAAAGCCATCCTGGTGGGCCCAATTCTCAGATATGAAGATCCCACTCCAATATCCACTGTTTTTATAGTTTTTGCATGGCCAGCAATTACTAAATAATGATTGAATTGAAATTAAACAAAAATTCTTAATAAATAATACCTTGTACTCTAGCTAAATGATATAGTGTATTGTGTCGTTATCTAATGGTTTCCTCTATCTCATCGGGGTAGGATGCTGTAGGTAAGACTAACTTATCTGCTGAGAACTCGGAAGAAAACCTCGGTGTCCTGCCTTGGCATGCATTTCAGCATGTTTTAAGAATTATTAATAAAACAGCAACACGCTTGATCTGTCTGACTGAGCATTCAAAGAACAAGAAACCATTTCCAGGCACAGATTTGATCTAGGGACCCATTCAGCCATTGCTGAATTGTATGATCATTTATCTTCTTTGTGGAGTTTTGTTTCCCTGTGTCTCCCGGGCAGCAGCTTTCATTACAGAGTAGCTGTCTCAGACATCGACTGAAGTGAAGGCTTTTCCTTCCTCACAGGATTCTGAGTGTTTGCTCTTTGTGTGTAATTCCCACAACCAAGAGTCTGCATCTGACCACTCACGGTTGTCACATCCTCACCACTTGCTCATCCACAGTGATTACGGACTTTGGCTATAGGCATTTGTTTGGCTCATCTCCTTGTTTTTTTTTTTCTAGTTCCTCATGGCCTTTTTTTCTTTAATGCTCTTTGCCCATCTTGATTTTCAGAGTGGATTTTGAGCTCACAGTTTATTGGATTTCTCTTTTCCTATGTCATTTAACAGTATTCTTCAGGTTTCACAGAATTCTTACACAAAGGTCAGTCATTATTATACTTCCTAAAACTTGTCAACCTTTGGATAAACATCCAAGAACCTATATAAATTGTCTGATTAAGCTAATATACAGAATTATATTCAGGTCATGTGAACAGTCAGAACCAATCAGTCCTGGGTTAGTAGAAACATTTGTCAATTAAAGGTTGGTGTTTTATGCGACCATTTAGTGAGCATTAGCTGGAGTGTGCCTAAGAAAACTAGCCCCTGCTACACCTTGAGGAAAGAATCCAGAATGTTTGATACAGGTGTATCATGATGGTTCTTTTGAAATAGTAATGTTTTCCACATACTTTTCCTTCATTTCAAACAGTTGGTCACATTTTGTGATTTGCCTAATGGATTTTCACAGAGCACATAGAGACAGGATGGCTAAAGTCATTGGCTCTCCCTGCCCCTTACGTGACATTTTGCCTGTCCCAAAACTCACATGAGGAGAGAGGGAGATGGCTTTTGAAGAGGGGGAGAAAAGGTGAGAGAGAAGAATTAAGGTTGGCACTGTGACTGGGGAGACCAGAAGCTGAGGGTCCTGGGGAAAGCAAGGACGCACACATAATTCAGAGGCAGCCCCACAGGGACATGACTGCCCTTAGAGACATGGCTTTTGATTGGCTCAAGGAGACTGGGTGTCATGCAAACGGGCTTTGAGACTCATTAGGTGAGCCCCAAACATGACCGGGAAGCAGAATTGCCAGACTCAAAGAGACTATGTAGAAGCCTTAATAAAAGCAGCCTGGTGGGATAGAGCTTGGGTTTGGATTCAGGTTTACTTTTATTTAAATAAGGTACCAACTGAATATTTCTTATACATCTAGGCTTGTTGAATAAGGTTCTTATCTACCACACACGGACGTTAGTCAGAAACTGCTCAGAATCCTCAAGTTGCACATATCTGCATCCTCGACTGATTTTAATTTCCATCTTCCAAAATTGGCTTCCATGACAATTGCATCTGCATCAAGCTAGCAGAAGGAGAAAAAGCATAGAGGATGCCAAGGATACGGTATGCAGGCATCAGCTTAGAAATGGCACATATCACTTCTGTCTACATCTCACTGGCTAGAACCCCATCACATGCCCACACCTCGCTGTAAGGTAAGAAATTATACTCAGTGGTGTAGTCTATCTGCGAGTCCAGGAAGAAAAAGACCTCAATTAGAGCAGCCAGCCAGCCTCTTCCAGTGTTGATCCTTCCGGTCACCGAATATCCATTTTGCTCTTTCACATAGGGAAAACATTAACTCCCGTCCTCAAGCAAGATAACCCCAAGAGCAACCCAGTCACTGAATACAGCTGAACGTCCAGGAGCTCGGGGTGATCTGCATCCTTGTTTGGAAGATCAGATGTTCCTTTTGTGGTCCCAGATATACGTTGGATACGCGATGATAAATCAGGTACAGGATAAATACCATAAAAACTTTCATTCAGAAGAGAGAAGAATGAAAAACACCCAGCAGTCACTGATCTGCAGAAACCATGAAGTCCTGCTGGGGTCTAACATGTTTCTTATCTCTCTCAAAAGGAGTGAGAAATTGCTGCTATTTGGAGAGTAGCCAGAGCGCAGACTCTCTCTCTATTTTTGACTTTTTCACACGTTCAGAATTCTCTCACTGGCATGTAGGATCAGGACACTATTTGGCAGCAGTTTTCCAGGATTTGGCAAGGTCGCAGATGACGCCAGACTTGAACTACACGGTTGCCAGCTTGGCTGGAGATTCCTGTGTTTCAGGCATGGCAAGGAGTTACAGGGAGGGACGTTAGGACCACGAGCAGCTCAGGGGTCATCATTAGACCCAGGATTGGGGGCCGAGGCAGGGAGAGGGGAAGTCTGAAGAATGATTAGGGTTGAATATCGCGCTGGCCCTGCGGATTTACTGTTAGGGTCAGTTTGATTTGATTTAAAGAAATAAACAACTGGTATCTCTCAAACAACTACATTATAGGTTGAGATTCATACCTGTTCCATAGGAAGGATTGTCCTCCAAGCACAAAGATTTGGAAAGGCATGTTAAAGAGACACTTATCCCAGGACAGCAAAAGATAATGAGTATCATATTGATGTTACTGAGTTTGAGGAAATATGATTGGCAACAAAAATTGTACGTAAAGGGTAGGGGCAAAGGGTAGGGGCAATACTGTCCGGGAAAAGAAAAGCCCAGACTTTTAAAAAGAGTCTATGTAACGGAGATAATACCCACTTTTCAGGATTACATTTGATCAAGTTCGTTAAGAACCTTGCACATTATCTACTATTATTGGTTAACTAACCAACTTTGGATGGCAGTCAAATTACCAGCTGATTACCAGCTAATAAAATAAACCACAAGATGGAGTTATAAACCACAGTAAAGCACCATAAAACGGGCTTTCGTTGAGTTAATGTCTGTCTTAAGGATTAGTCACTCGTCTATAGTAGAGTCTTGTCTACCGTATGTGTGGCTTTTGAGAAGTCAGCTGGCCCAGCACTCAATGTGTGGAAAATTCTAGCTCCGTTAACCCTGGGAGGTAGCCTGAGATGAGACAGGTGGATCTCTCTCACGGTCGCATCCCAGTCGTTCTGACAGTGGGATCATCTTGCCTCAATGGATGTGGTCCCGCTGTTTTATAAAAGCCGTTTTTTATTTTTTGCCAAACATGAGCCTGTGGTCACAGGCATGCCATGATGATCTCCGAAGGGCACCTTGCCTCAAGAATCTCTGAGGGTAACATTTAATGTAGTCGCCTTCCATTGTGTGGGCTTATGTTGTGATGCCACCATATCCTCAACATGGTTTATTTATTGTTTTTTTTTTCTCTTTTGTTGAAACAGCAGAGAAACTTCAGTCCTAAAGCACTAGAACCTCTTATAGAGAAATACACTGGCATTGAGACTTCTGCATGACAAAGTACATTAATACGTGAATCAGTCCAGAATTGCTGGCTTATATTGTTTTATCACGTATAAATGTTTTAAAAGAAATGATCTTTTCACAGCACTACAAATTCTCCAACTAATGGTATAAATTTTACATGGGAACAAATTGTTCTGGCTTTCCATTCAGACAATGTACAGTTGACTACATCCCCGATGTACTGCAAGCAATCTTATGTAAAAGAGACGAGGAGGAATTCATGTTTTCATCATTCAGTTTGTCGACGCCTGAGGTTTAGAACCTCTCCAAAGCACTGTTTGTCAGCTCTCTTTGAAGCGTCCAGAATATTTTCATAAGCTACACATTTTTTTCCGCGAAGCGCACAGAATCACGCAGATCCCCTTCCATGCTTAATGTTGATACACTTGGTGCTTACTCTCCTTACGCTGTCAGGCAAACCACGGAGCAGGTAATAAGGGCCCAAGACACCTGAGATACCAGTTGTCGTTCTATCGCTAATTTTTCTCAGTTATACCATTATATAGTCAAACAGAATAGTGTGGAAAACTATCAGAGGCTAGGTTTTTCGTTGGGCCAGGCCCAAAGGTTGTCTTACAAGCTGCCAAGCAGGAATCAGCAGTTGGGACAGTCAGAACAGCCCTCCCTCGATCTCCCACCCGAGGGAGGAATGAAATTCCAACCACTGTCAATCTTTCTTTCTCTGGCCAAGATTTACACGGGTTTGGATCGGGTCACTTGCTACCCTCTTAACTGGGATAGGACGGAGCCTGTGTTGACAACCCACCAGACTGCCGTCAAGGAAGAAGTAATTCCTCAAAGCCAGCTGGTGAGTGTTTTTAGGGAAAGTAAGTGGATGCTGGCCTGCCAAACCTGACCCATTCCTGCTCCAACCATAGGATTTTTTTTCACAGAAGAAATTTTACTAAATCATCATTTACTTAATTCCTCCTCCTGTCGTCAACGTCCTAATAGGCTGAAAGTTTCCTTCTGTTCTCCATGAGGTAGCTTAACTTTTACTGTAAATCTTCATACTTGGAGAAAAGAAAATTACATAAATTTGGGGGTGGAGAACCTCTTCCAGGCCCTTGAGTTTCGATAGGAAGTTGAGAGGAGTTACTGCAGGGGCCCCTAGAGAGGAGGAAAACCACCCCACTTTGCAGAGATGTCATCTCGAACTTGAAGAAGAACATCAGAGAACCTCTGTTCGCCCACCACAGCCACCGCTTTCGCTTTCCAGCCAATGAGGCTACCTGTGCTGTCTCCCAAAGCAAGGAAATGTCCCCACAGAACTGCTTTCAGCTGCTGCCTGCCCTGGGGCTCTGAAGAGACTCGGAAAGAGGTTTCCCGAAGCAGCCACTATTCAGAAGCAGCGAGGATTGCAGGAGCACCTATTCACATTCTGAGTCGGGATTCCAGACACAGGTACTCAAGCAGGGCTGGAGGCAGGGCGATATTTTGCATGGAAATCTTTGAGGTTTTTCACTTTCCTTTTGTAATTTTCCAATGGTGAAGTTAGTTTGGGCCTTAGTATTGGAGTAATTTAACCGGAAAACTATATTTGTCTTTTAGGAAGTGTAATTCGAGTAATCTTCCTGCCCCCTCACATTAATGAAAATAAAACAATATGATACCTTCCTGACACACTAATAAAAACAAAACATCATAGAGGAATGAGGTTTTTCACTCTTATGGTATTCTTTGATATTATAAAACTTAAAAAAAAAAAAAACCCAAACGTTAAGGAAGTATTGTGGAGAAGAGATTATACTGGTTTGACAGATAAAATAGTTTCCTGGAGAAAGGATTGGAATGGCCTTGAAAAGTAGACAGGATTTTAAAACTCTCAGGTGGAACTTTAGGAAGATGGAGGCAACATGAGAAAAGACTCAGGTGTGATGGTTCTTGAGAACAGTGCTAGACCTTTTAAAATATTCCAGCAAACTCGGTGGCGCCTGGGTGGCTCCGTTGGTTAAGCATCCAACTTTGGCTCATGTCATGATCTTGCGGTTGGTGAGTTCGAGCCCCGCGTTGGGCTCTGTGCTGAAAGCTCAGAGCCTGGAGCCTGCCTCACATTCTGTGTCTCCCTTTCTCTTCCCCTCCCCCGCTCAGGCTCGCGCTCTCTCTCTCTCTCTCTCTCTCTCTCTCTCTCTCAAAAATAAATCAACGTTAAAAAAAAACATTTCAAAAAAGTGAACTCACCTGCCACAAATGGCAAATGGTTGCAGACACTGGCTGATTTGTGTTTTGACTTAGTGGTTTTTTTGTAGACAAAAAACTGCATGTTTTTGTTTTGTTTTGGTTTTTAAGTTTTATGTATTTATTTTGAGAGAGAGAAAGCCCACACATGAGCAGGGGAGGGGCAGAGGGAGGGAGAGAGAGAGAATCCCAAGCAGGCTGTGTGCCTGACATGGAACTTGAACCCATGAACCAGAAGATCATGACCTAAGCCAAAACCAAGAGTCGAATACCTAACTGACTGAGCCACCAGGTGTCCCCATTTTTTTTATTTTTAATGTATACATTAATTTAATTTATACATTAATTTTTAGTTTATACATTTTCAATGTACATGGTTTGATGAGTCCAGGCATATGCCTACACCTGTGAAACCATTACCCAAATCAAGGTAAGAGACATATCCATCACCTCCCAAAGTTTTCCTGTGTCCCTTTGGGGGTTTTTCTGGTCTGTTTTGTTTTTTGTGGTAAGAACACGTAGCTTGAGATCTATCCTCTTGATACAGTTTTAAGTGCCCAATACAGTATTATTGGCCGTAGCTGTACAGCAGGCCCTCTAGAACTAATTCATTTCACGTAACTGAATCTTTATGCCAACTAAACAACAACTCCTTCTTACCTCCTCTCCCCGGTTCCTGGTAACCATTATGGTACTCTCTGCTCCTAGCAGTCGACTATTTTGGGTACCTGTAAGTAGGATCATGCAGTAATTGTCCTTCTGTGACTGGCTTATTTCACTTAGCATAATGTCCTCCAGGTTTATACCCGTAATAACAAATGGCAGGATTTCCATTTTTAAGGCCTAATAGAATTCCATTGTATGTATATACTACCTCTTTATCCGTTCATCTGTTGATGGACAGTTGTCTGGCTAGCTCAGCAGACAGAGTATGAGACTCACTTCTTTCTGTGATTGGGTTCAGATTGCTAAAGTGAAGGCAGGCTTTTTTTCTTATGATCTGAATTGGTGGCTCATACATTTCCAGAAGAAGAGACCTTAATACCTTGCCATTCCTAAAGTCCCTAAAACGCTAAAGGCCTCTAATTTATATTTTAATTTGTTAAATGAAATGAATACCTTTGAGGGGCGCCTGGGTGGCTTAGTCGGTGAGGCGTCGGACTTCAGCTCAGGTCGTGAAATCGCGGTTTGTAGTTTCGAGCCCTGCATTGGGCTCTGGGCTGACAGCTCGGGGCCTGGAGCCTGCTTCGGGTTCTGTGTCCCCCTCTCCCTCTGCCTGTCTCTCTCTCTCTCTCTGTCAAAAATAAACATTAAAAAAATTAAAATGAATACCTTTGGAATAATGTGGGAGCAGTACAGGGCACCTTCACTTAACCTTTTGCAAATCTGTATTTTGAGAGAGAGATTAACTAGCAGAAAGGCCTCTCACAGGATTTTGCCTCCTCAGATTTGGGCAAATGGTCTAGCTTTCGTTTTATTGATATGTTCGGCAGATGTGGAAAGTAAATGTTTATTAAATAAATAGATGTCCTCTATGAGGAAGGAGCTGATGATGGTGCAAACGCCATCCACACAGCACGGTCAAAATTATTCTGCCTAAATGGCTCGGCACTGACGAGTGCGCCTTTCACAGGTTTGCCAGTTTCCTGTTCATGAAGGGCATCTACTAGAGCAACAAAGATGGGTACAAGACAATTACCTAAATATTTTGAAACAAAGAGTCAAACTTTTGTTTACATGATTTCAGAATTATTCCACTTCCTGCTTTGCTTTGCCCTTAGCTAGAGTAAAATCACTGACAAAAATGGGAGGTGCACTGCAGAGGGAAGAATAATGGCGGCATAAAGGAACGGGTTTATTTCTATCCCAACCACAGTCAAAATGCAGGAGCTGGGGTTACTGTTTAGGTGTGAAGCATTAATAGTGGAATACTTCAGGGTCAACCATCTGTTTCTTCTGTGTTAAGCCTCTTGAAGGCATAGTAGGTTGCACGTTACAGAGATTCAGGGTGTGTATTACTTGGATGGAATTGAACTCTAAAGCTACTTGCTCTAATTACTTGCTCACTGCAAACCCTTGCCTGAGAGGCCACAACCCCTACCATTTTGAGGGAGGACATACCTCGTATAAATGGCTCTCTCAATATGGAGAGCAATTTTACTATCTGTTAAATTTTGTTTATATCTTTGGTCTTATTAATGGAAATTTTCTAGGCAAGTCTTCATGTGACCTGTCAGCAGATGAGTTCACAGGGCTGGGTTACAGGTGTCCTTGTAGCATACGTTCAACTTCTCCCTCGATGCCGTCCCCAAATGAAAAGTATGGGGGTACTCTCGTGTAGAGCCAGGCTCAAGTTTCCTAGTACCACCTAATTTGTAACTTTGCCTTTCTTTGACATTCACATCTTGATGGAATTAAAGGCTGAGGGTTTTCATAATTTAACTTGCCATCAGCATGCACTGAAACCACAGCAGAAGAACAAATACACAGTGGCATCAGAGCCCAAAGCCTTGTGCATAACTCAGAGGAACTCAAGCAGAGAATGTAATTGCATGCTGAAATCAAAATGATTATTGATCTGCAAATCCTCAACTATATACAAAGAGAAGAAAATGTTCTGAGAACAAAGGATACCCGATGCATCTCAGTGTAATTTCCTGACATTTTGTTGGCATGTGGATTAGATGATAACGGAGGGAAGGGCCCCAACTACGTGACTTTCTCTAAGCCTTACGTGTATCCCCTGGAGGTTGATTTTTCTTCAAATTCTTCCTTAGCCGAACTTTAGATATCTTAGGCTGAAAATTCATGTCCCTGTTTCTCAGCTTCCTCTCGATGAGAAAGACATCTATTGCCATTAGCACTTATGACAGTGTGCTGATATTAAACAACATTCAAAGAAGTAGACCTTTGTGTACATAGAACTGAAACTTGGCATACAGTAGATCACGCTTCAATTTCTTTTTCCTGGAACACTTTGTTAACCTTGTGTCTAAGAGTTTTTGGTGTCTTTTATCTAGAATAAAATTCTCTAGACCTCAGTTGCTCATGGTATCAGTCTGGGTCTGTTGAGGAAACAGAAACAGCACTATAATTTGAATAGAGAAGATTAACATAAAGAATTCATAATGAATGAAAGGGAATTAAACACTAAATGGGTTAAAGAAGACTCTGAGGGTCTACGGATAGCAAGTTCTAATACAACCACAATATCTAGGCTGAGGAGAGTTGGCAGAGAAAGTGCAATAACTTAGCAGAGGGTCCCCCGAAGACTGAACTTCAGACCTCTTCAAAGAGAGCGGAACGGTCATCCTCCAGGATCAAAGAAGCTTGCCAGAGGACACAGATTACAACTGGTGGGGAGGGTGTGGCCTGAAGGTGTGGCTGGCTGGCGCTGATCTATGAGGACTGGTGGGGCTCCTTTGCTGAGTAATAAGAAAGGGGGACCGGAACCCGGAAGGAAAGTGTCTTCTGTGCTATTGCCTGGCAGCGACTCTTAAATTTTTTCTATTGTTGAAACCAACATGCATTGCACCACTGGCAAAGAGGAGTGTTTATGGGGTGTGCCTCGGATATCACAAAGCAAGGCAAAAAATGGACAATTTGGGGCTAAGAGTCAAGAAATGAATAATTGGAGCACGCACACATATTTATCTAGCTTAGGTGTCCGAGGTTTTATTTTTTAATATAATAGCCAATATAACATGTATCTGTTTCTTTCATTATCTCAATCAAGAGTAATAAACTCACATGATCCCTAGAAGTCCAGAAGATAACCCAAATGAATAAAAATAGGATAGGATACACACACACACACACACACACACATATATGCATATATACGTGCATATATATATATGCATATGTATATATGTAGAACTGTAGAACATATGTATATATGCATATATATATATGCACGTATATATATATGCATATATATATATCTGGAGAGAGAGAGACAGTGGTGCGCACTGCAGGGAATATGTCTTGCATCTTAAAAGTGATCCAGGGGCGCCTGGGTGGCTCAGTCGGTTGAGCGTCCGACTTTGGCTCAGGTCATGATCTCGCAGTTCCTAAGTTCGAGCCCCGCGTCAGGCTCTGTGCTGACAGCTCGAGCCTGCTTCGGATTCTGTGTCCCCCTCTCTCTCCGCCCCACCCCTGCTTGTGCTCTGTCTCTCTCTGTCTTTCAATAATGAATAAACATAAAAAAATTTTTAAAAAAGTGATCCAGTTCGCACGTGAGCATCTGTAGTCTGCATACACACCCCTTCATACTGTGTTAGCAATTATAAAACTAAATAATGAAACTGTCTATAAACCAGAGGATTTAGTTTCAATTTTTTTTTTTTTTTTTGGCATGGCCAATGAGAAATGCCATTCTCAGGTTAGCCATGGAACCACAGATGCCACCATGCAATTGATTAGACAAGATTTATCATTTTTCCACTGTTTAAATGTTGTCTGCTATAAGACCGCCAAATAAACAATTCACAGTATTTAACCAGATATATGTATGAGTGGGTTTGGGGCTAATTAAAAGTAATCATTTTTATTTTGTATTGGAAAGAAAGGAAACGAAGGAAGCAAGGCTCCTTGTATTTTGCTATTCTACATGTTATGCCTAATTTAAATTAGGATACATTTTCCACATTGGCAATTCCCTTGTTTATAATTTAAAGAGCAGTGATAATAGTAGCATCAGACTCTATTACAATTACTTTGTGGAGGTAAGAAAAGAAATAGCCACTTAAAGCATTGTAATTACATCAATGTTATTAAATCCTCTGCGTGTGTTTTTAAATGTCAAAATCCCAACATTAATTACCTTTCTGCATTGAAGTGTGAAATGGCTTCAAAGTCCCTAGCTAAACAAGGTTTGTGACTAAATGAGCAAGGGTAAAGCCTGGACCTGAGAGCACCAAAAGCATTTGGCTTTTTGGATTTTTCTCTCCCAAAGGAGAGAAGTATGTTTCACAGAACCATGTGTTTGGTATTTCCCCCACATGGACCGTATTTCGCGTGGCTTTATTTTTCTTTGCAATGAAGGTGAGTTGTTAACCATACAATGAAACCTATTGGACACTTTATATCTTCAGAAGATTTTTCAGGTAGGCATGGGTACAAACCTGAAACTCTCTTCGTCAAACCTTGGGTCCCAGTTTCTGTTTTGGAAAACGTATCCATTGTAACTACACAACCCCAACGGACGAACCGCCAGACTTACCCATGGTCAAAACCCAAAAGTAGTCTTGGCCACCTGGATATTCTTTAACCTCCATGCTTTTGGAGGTTTTCCAGACTTTTTCCTGTGGTTGATTTCAAGCTTCATAGCCTTGTGGTCTGAAAGTATGCATGGTATGATTTCAATTCTTGTATGCTTAGGAAGGGCTGTTTTGTGACCCAGTATGTGATCTATGTTGGAGAATGTTCCATGTGCACTCGAGAAGAAAGTATATTCTGTTGCTTTGGGAGGCAGAGTTCTAAATATATCTGTCAAGTCCATCTGATCCAATGTGTCATTCAGGGCCCTTGTTTCTTTATTGACCGTGTGTCTAGATGATCTATCCATTTCTGTAAGTGGGGTGTTAAAGTCCCCTGCAATGACCACATTCTTATCAATAAGGTTGCTTATGTTTGTGAGTAATTGTTTTATATATCTGGGGGCTCCTGTATTCGGTGCATAGACATTTATAATCCTTAGCTCTTCCTGATGGATAGACCCTGTAATTATTATATAATGCCCTTCTTCATCTCTTGTTACAGCCTTTAATTGAAAGTCTAGTTTGTCTGATATAAGTATGGCTACTCCAGCTTTCTTTTGGCTTCCAGTAGCATGATAAATAGTTCTCCATCCCCTCACTCTCAATCTAAAGGTGTCCTCAGATCTAAAATGAGTCTCTTGTAGACAGCAAATAGATGGGTCTTGTTTTTTTATCCATTCTGATACCCTATGTCTTTTGGTTGGCGCATTTAATCCATTTACATTCGGTGTTATTATAGAAAGATACAGGTTTAGAGTCATTGTGATGTCTGTATGATTTATGCTTGTAGTGATGTCTCTGGTACTTTGTCTCACAGGATCCCCCTTAGGATCTCTTGTAGGGCTGGTTTAGTGGTGACAAATTCCTTCAGTTTTTGTTTGTTTGGGAAGACCTTTCTCTCTCCTTCTATTCTAAATGACAGACTTGCTGGATAAAGGATTCTCGGCTGCATATTTTTCCTGTTCAGCACATTAAAGATCTCGTGCCAATCCTTTCTGGCCTGCCAAGTTTCAAAAGAGAGATCAGTCATGAGTCTTATAGGTCTCCCTTTATATGTGAGGGCACGTTTACCCCTTGCTGCTTTCAGAATTTTCTCTTTATCCTTGCATTTTGCCAGTTTCACTATGATATGTCGTGCAGAAGATCGATTCAAGTTACGTCTGAAGGGAGTTCTCTGTGCCTCTTGGATTTCAATGCCTTTTTCCTTCCCCAGTTCAGGGAAGTTCTCAGCTATTATTTCTTCAAGTACCCCTTCAGCACCTTTCCCTCTCTCTTCCTCCTCTGGGATACCAATTATGCGTATATTATTTCTTTTTAGTGTATCGCTTAGTTCTCTAATTTTCCCCTCATACTCCTGGATTTTTTTATCTCTCTTTTTCTCAGCTTCCTCTTTTACCAAAAAATATGGAACGCTTCACGAATTTGCGTGTCATCCTTGCGCAGGGGCCATGCTAATCTTCTCTGTATCGTTCCAATTTTAGTATATGTGCTGCCGAAGGTAGCACTTGGCCACCTGGATATTAACATGAGGTGTGTTCCATGCATTCTACAAAGTGTCGCAGATAGACTTACTTGTATGTCACTTTTGCAGCTACGCTGGAGGCAGTGCAATCTAGGGATGGGAACTGAGAGGCACTCATGAGACAGGATTACTTCCAAATTCCAGCCGTGCCTTATGCTAGTGAGGGGATCCTGAGAAAGATACCCACTTGCTGAGCCTTGACTTACTTATCTGGGATAGTATTTAACCTGTAGAGGTATTGTAGGGATTGAAATGTATACTCCATGAAAAGCACCCAAAACATGGTTTGGTACAATCGATTTTAACTTTTTTATTTGAAATATACTATGGTTATTTGTATCCCCATTGTAGGAGTAAAACAAACAATGTAACAATGTAGGCTATTTTAGGTCAATCTGAAGTGCATTTTATATTACAAATTTATTTTTCCCCTTTTCATAATTATTTTGTCGCCCATTCTCTGCTGTGTATTACCTTCCTACTTCTGTTCTACTTATCTTTACATTCTGTTTTCTGTAGAAAATATATATGGGGTTTTTTTCTCTCCATAGTAGTCTGTCACTCCCCTTCACTTCAGTGGCTAAGTTTCATCATATATTCCCAAAATGCAGTGGGAAAACGAGTCAAAATGACACAGTAACTATAGTGTCACAGGGGGTGCCATTAACCAACGATGGAAAAAGAGGGCAGCAAAAGTGGGGTCACTGCAGTCACCCAGACAGAATTTCTAAGTAGGAAGTTAGTTAGGTCATGGTCACTTCTATCCGAAGACCTTCTTCTGCCTATTGTCAGGCCCTCTCATCTGCGCCCCCCCCCCCATCTTTCCACCAACCTCTTATTTATATCCAGATGGAAATTCCCTAAGAAGATTAATCCAAAAATCCTCTTCTCCCTCGGTAGGGACAAAAACTCCCATTTATTCCCATTTATTCAGTGCACCTCCTCTTGGTGGTCCTTCAAAAGGAAGGACATGTAATTTAATAATTCTGACTAAGGTGTGAAGCTCTCTGATGTGTTAGCAATTGTAAAGAAGAATATTGTAAACCGAACTAATCTTACAGATAGTATCAGCAGCTCTGTGAAGTATCCACTGGAACCCCAGAACTGCTTTTCCTGTGCTGAAGGTGGACTTTCATCTATCACCTGAGGAGAGAACATGTGGATCTTTCTTAGGACAGTGCTGCCTGCCCGCCAACAGCAGTTGGATTTCTACAGTTTTGCCATGTTGGTGTACCCATGGCAGTGTTTGTGAAACATTCAAATCGTTTCTTGCACTCTTCCCTTATAATTTTATAAGAAAAAGAATTTAAAAACAGGAGAGTGAAAGAGAAGAAGGTGCAATCAAGACAAAGATTGGAATATCCTGTATGCCGAGAGAAGACCCTCGCGGGAATCACATGCTGACCCTAGGTTCAAGCGCTCAGGAAAAGAACGCCAACGAATGCACATTAGTACTCAGATGTTAAAAGAGGACTCTTGTACAAGTTTCTGCCGAGGCCCAAAGAGAGAGCAAGAAGCTGAATGAGGTTTACAGTCACGATGCAGGAAGCACAGAGTTTACATGATCCTTAATCCCTCGCCCACATCTGAGTATGGAAATGGGGAAGGTGAAAGGAATGTTTGAGGGAGCCCTTTGTGAAAGCTGAGGGTACCTCAAAGGTGGAGTGGCAGACGTACTTGCCCTTGCAACTGAAGTCAACCGAAGGACTTTAAGGAGGCAACTTGTAGAGCTAATCAGTGTCCTTGCAGTTTGGAGAACACCATGGATTAGTGTGGGTCTCTCGCCGGGAAATCTAAGGGCAACAGACAGGCTACGGAGAACACAGAAGAGCGGAGCACAGAAACCGGTGGCTGAGTTGGGCAACCACACTCTCAAAGCTTGCAAGAGCAAAAAAACAAAACAAAACAAAACAAAAACAACACACACACACACACACACAACTGAAAAAACAACAAAAAAGAGTGTTTCCCTTCCAGAGGGGGGAAGAGAGAGAGCACAGGCATGCTGCCACAGGTGTATCTTCGACCCTGTCCCAAAGAGTTGCCCGGCGGGGTGGAAAGACTTAGCAGAAGGGGCTGGAGAGACAGCGAGCTCTCTAGGGACTGAAGAAGATGCAAAGAGATCAGGGTTGAGGGAAACATGAAGAAAGTTCTCCAAATAATCTCTGCAAACGCCCACGAGGAGAGTCAACGTGAAACATCTGCTGTGCCCGGAGAAAACTGTAAGATTTGAATCAGCCAGGTGAGAACTCTTCTGTAGTGTTCTTCTTCTTCCTCCCTGATTTCTTCCAACGCTGTGATCCCGTGCAAATATGGAAGTACAACTAGAGCTACAAAGTGGAGGTGGAGATTAGAAGCCCCTGCTGTCCACTGCAGGCAGGAAACTTGGAAAAGTCTCAGACTGGGGAAAAAATGAGCCATCAAATCTCACTGGTTCTGAATCACTAGTCGGTGGACTTTCCCTCTCTTGAAGGAGCCAATGGATGGAAATTGGGCTTTCTGTGAACTTGAAGGGGACAAAATAGTTATTTTTGTTAACCTGTCACGGAAATGTAGCCTCTCCTTTAATTACGGATGCATGTAACACAACACAGAAGTATTAGCAGTGCCTGTGGAGAAAAGAATTACCACAGCAAGCCCAGGAGCATTATCCTTCGAAAGACCCGCTGGCAAGGCTGGCCCGTGGCTAAATCTAGGGACTCTTGGGGTGCCTGGGTGGCTCAGTTGGTTAAGCGGCCGACTTCAGCTCAGGTCATGATCTCACGGTCCGTGAGTTCGAGCCCCGCGTCGGGCTCTGTGCTGACAGCTCGGAGCCTGGAGCCTTTTTCCGATTCTGTGTCTCCCTCTCTCTGACCCTCCCCCGTTCATGCTCTGTCTCTCTCTGTCTCAAAAACAAATAAACGTTAAAAAAATTTTTTTAAATCTAGGGACTCTGATTTCGGGAATATTCCCACCCTTCGCTCAGTGATCAGGGTGGTTCCCTGAACCTGGATTGTTTGTGCAGACAGTGTGGCCTCTGCCGAGCACCAGCTTTGCTGCTCAGAGTCTGGAGTTCTTACATGAGCGGTGGATGGTGCTTTTGTGAGCAGCCCTAGTATAAGCCCGGGACGCTGAGTCTCTGATGGGCTCCCCGGGGAAGAAACAGTGCACACACGTTGCTAGTTTTTGTTTGGGGGAAGGGGGGTCGAGGGAGAAGAGTGCATCCTGGATGACCCCTCAGGGGAGGAAGGAAGGCTGCAGAGGATTCCTTCAGATTCCACCTGTGTCTTTTTCCTTTCCATTCTGGCTGGCTATCTTCTCTGCCTCACTATAAATTAGCTGTGATCACAGCTATATGCAAGTGCCCCGAGACCGTCTAGCGAAATATTTGCATGTGGGGTGGTCGCGGGGACCTCCAACACAATGGTGGAGTTGGCTGACTTACATAACCCACTGAAATACAGCCACAACCTCGTTCTGGGGAAAGAAAGAGGTGGGGTGGGGGCAGGTCATGACAAAACCCTCGTAGGCGAGTGGCTGTGGCGTTCCCATGGTATGCGGCATGTTTGTGATCAGAGGTCAAAGTTAACCTATGCAATGTCAAAAGAATCCATTCCTAGGAGAGTTGGCTCACTCACTGGATCCTCCAGCTACCGTAAGGGAACAACAGCCACAGCTCAGGTGATGATTTGTTTGGCTCTCTCCTTCCTCTGGGCAGGGGGAGAAAGGGCCAAACATAAAAATTAGTTTGTGCCTGCTCTGTCCTCTAAGTGGGAGGAAAAAAGGCCAGAGCAGGGCTTTAGATAAAGCAGAGGAAAAAGAATGAGAAAAAAAAAACACCCCAGCCATTTTTTTTTTCAGCCTAGCTGCTACTGCAGCGGTCCCCGCCCATAGTCCTGCTGAATTCTCCTGGCAGCCGCGATGTGAACCCTGTAAATGGTGAATTTAATGTCAGGGGCTTGCATAAACTTGTAATTCTTTTTTTTTAAAGGAAATTTAAATCACAGCTTTGCATTTTGTGGCTTTTGTATCTGGATAGATGATTTAAAAAAATAATGTAGAACGTTATGCTTTCAATTTCATAAATGCTAGAGGGGTCATCTCAACCAGGGATAGCTGCAAAAACTAAGTGTAAATGGGCCACAGCTCCCTTGCTTTTTGTCACAGGTGGGCGGTTTGAAATTTGAACTCATAATATTGGAAACAAGTCTCCATAACTGATGATTTTTGCTATGGTTTTGGCTATTGGAGTCTCAGGAAAAAAGGAGCCAATGTCCAGATGAAGATACACTTTGGGAATTTTATACAGCATTTTTTAATTTTGCTAATGACTTCTTATAAAATCCGATTTTGACCCTTGGGAGCTGATGGTTTTCTGGCCCCTGGTGGGCAGAGTCGTGCATGGGGCAATTTGGATCCTAAGACCGACAAGGTAAAAAGTGCGTGGGAAAGTCTCGCCCATCACTTGTACTTAGAACACAAGTGCCTGGCTCTACAGTGTCTCAGCTTTGCCACTGTGGAGGAAAAGCTGCTGGCATGTTTGATTTATTGACTTTCCAGATCCTATTTTTCTGGACCTGACTCTCAAATTGAAACCTGATACTGCCTGCCCTGGGCTGTTTCGCCCAGCACTGAGCTGTGCTCAACTGAAAGCAGATATAGGCTCAGGGATCAGAAGTCAGACTCTGGGACTGTTGGAAATTTAGGACACCCCTCTATTGGGTCGTAGTTATGAAAATGTAAATGGATGGTGGTGAGACCAGCTGGGTCACTTGGGGATGCCTAAGGAAAGGGCTTGTTCTCCAATGAGACCGTATATAATGAAGCTTCAGAAGGGCTCTGTGTTTCCGATGAGGACAGTGACTGCATTCCTAACCTGTGATTCCTCTTGAAAGCTGCCAGCTGGGGGCGGGTGTGTGTGTGTGTGTGTGTGTGACCCTCCACCCACCTCTGACAGAACTGACTCTGGAACCCCTTGGGGGCAGGATGTGTCACTGCTGTTGACCATGTTCTGCTTTCCAGATTAGTTGCATTTTGCAACAATGACTTGATAGTCTGACTCAACCCCTCACCTTTCTCCTGCTGCACCCAGCTTAGGCGGTTGGATCATTCAGTGCAGCTGTCTCCAGAAAAGGGCTGGATCTTTTCTAGGCTGCTCACCAGATAAATGACCAGGACGAGAGGTCTGGGGACAGGAGAGGTGATGTGAACCCATTTTTAAAAAATACTGAATGGGGCGCCTGGGTGGCTCAGTCGGTTAAGCGTCCGACTTCAGCCAGGTCACGATCTCGCGGTCCGTGAGTTCGAGCCCCGCGTCAGGCTCTGGGCTGATGGCTCAGATCCTGGAGCCTGCTTCCGGTTCTGTGTCTCCTTCTCTCTCTGCCCCTCCCCCCTTCATGCTCTGTCTCTCTCTGTCTCAAAATAAATAAATGTTAAAAAATTTTTTTAAAAAATACTGAAAAATCAGGATTTCATCCTGACCATTTCTTTACCCTGGCCAGTTCTTGAATATGATGTGTCTTTCCGGTTAAGTCGAATAGAAATGTTATCCCGTGCAAATGCTCGTGTCCCTCTTGCATACAACCCTTCCAAACGAAATGTCTGGGCAAAAAAAGAAATGATTAGGAGAGACTGTAAATTTAGGATCAGCGAGTGGGGCACACTGATGTTCAAACAACCACGAAACCTTGGTATACGGGGAGGCATGGCAGTGGAGGCAGACCATAAATGATCTTTTTTTATTCCAGAACTGCTCCCGGAAGCTCTCCCCTCTTCCTGGAGGAAAACCATGGCGCCTGTGCCAGCGACCGACCGTGAGTGCTTCAGATTCCAGAGGACCGGCAGAGCACTCCCACATGCCCTCTACACTCAGCAGGCGACAGACTAGTGTTGCTGATGGAACTCTTCAGAGCTGGTCACATCGGGCGCTGCCTCTGAAAGGCGCACCTGAGAACCCCCGGGGTGAGAGGCAGCACGGGGAGGGGGTGGGAAGCCACTTTGGGGGCCCCCCCAGTAGCATGTACCGCATGACCAGTGCACATCCTGTGTGGGGCGCCCGAACTTTGTAAGCCCTTTGCTTCCAGGGACACATGTAACCTGGGGGATTGTACCTCTCAGATGGATGTGTGCCCTATCGTGACACTGCCTCAGCCTTGGAGGGCTTGGGGATAGCTTCATCTTACCTACCAGGCCTTGCTGGGCCAGAATCGACTCCTCAGGCCAGGTTTTTTTTTTTTTTTTAGGGGTTCATACAGGAAGTTATGAAGGAAGCCACCTGGGTTTCTAAGAGCTTTGTGGCTCCTGGTCTGTTTGTGTTTTAACTCGCAAAGTCCAGAACCTCCAGAGGGCATATGGGCGACCACTACTGGAGGCTGGCCTCAACCTGTTGTGTGGAGTCCTACTGATGATAACTGTGTAAAGACACCTTGGCCGTGGGCCAAGGGAGCGGGTTATGCAGATGAGTTAAACATAGCAAGAGTGAGACTGTCCTCAGCCTCCTTGCAAGGCTGACCCTTGGCCGACACGGGGGAACTTCAGTCTGGGAGCATTCCTTGCCCTTCTGTCAAGCCTGAGAGTGACTCACCGGGCCTAGAATGTGCCAACAGTGGGGGTTATACTGAGCATTTGCTTGCTTTCTGTGTGTTTGGAATTTTGGTACGCGCTAGGTAAAAGATGTCTATGTGAGTGGCCCCCAATAAAAAGCCTACACTCTGAGTCTCAAAGAGCTTCCCTGGGCAGAAATATCATATACATGTTCCATTTTCACTGCTAGGGAAGAGTGTGCTCTGTGTGACCCATCATGGGAAGCGAAAAGCAAGAGGAAACTTGCATATGGACACATGGTTTCCTCTGTACTCTGCCTGTGCCTCTTCCCCTTGTGAGCCGGCTGTATACCCTGCCCACATCACCGTGTTAAGCCTTGGCCCTGAACACAACTGTATGCAGTGTCCCATGAGAACTTCTAGCACATCTTAATGGGCTGGTGATCTTGGGGTCCCCCAATGCAGTCAGTCACCAATGGAAGGGTCATATTTTCTTATCATATTGTAGATGTTGTGAATTATCTTGAAATTTCAATGATATTGGCCCATTCTTTGAAATGAAGGTAGATATTAGACCTGCCACCAGTTTGTTATTTAATGTGTTGATAAAGAAGCATATACATTATACATTTTAAAATACTTTTGAAATTTAACATTTTTATTATATATTTTTTTTAATTTTTTTTTAAACGTTTTATTTATTTTTGAGACAGAGAGAGACAGAGCATGAACGGGGGAGGGGCAGAGAGAGAGGGAGACACAGAACCGGAAGCAGGCTCCAGGCTCTGAGCCATCAGCCCAGAGCCCGACGCGGGGCTCGAACTCACGGACCGCGAGATCGTGACCTGGCTGAAGTCGGACGCTTAACCGACTGCGCCACCCAGGCGCCCCAATTTTTATTATATTTTGACACAATTCATTTCCTTTGCAATCCTAAGTATTTTATTTGCTGCGATATTCTCAGAGCCTGATTCTGTGATGTCCAGGCATTCGCCAGACCGCTAAAGGGGTCTGCACTAAAGTTTAAGGCTTCTTGCAACAGGTCAGTAGCCTGGGCTAGATGTATTTATCACTAATGGGCAATTTCTTACCTATGAGTGGATAAACATTTAATGCCTTAAGTTTTATCCACGGATAAGGAAGAATTAGTTCTACAGATTACATTCATAGGGGCAGCAAGAGTCAACAATCAAGTCCCTTAATAATTTTATGCCATGCTTGTTCAAGGTGACAGTTACATATGTAATGTATCTTAAAGATGAGATACCATTTGGGGTTTATAACAATGTTGAGCTTTCTAGAACTGTAGCTCCTCCATATAGAATACAAGTTTCTTGTTGAACTTTATTGCATAAAGTCTTAAACTAAAATTCTGAAAAGCTCTGACTTCACTTTCAGGTGTCTCTGTGCTCACAGATTGCCACTTACCTCCAGTTGGTGCAAGGAGAGTCTTCACATTAAATGTTATGGTGCCACCTCCAAAGGTAACTTTATTTTTGTTTTTGTTGGCTAGGTTTTTGATATTTTTTGAAGCCTTGCTTAAGCTCTGGGTTTTTGTTGTTTTTTTTTTGCAATCAAGTTAATGGTTAACACCTTAACATTTATTATAACTTACAGATTTGATTTTAGTAGGTTCACTGGAGAGAGTCACTAAAAGTGTGAAAAGAGGTTATGACAGTAACATCCTGCTCTCTTCTCAAAGATGGACAGAGATGTGTTACCTGCTGGTAAACGCTTTCCTTCACGATGAAACAGTATGGATCAGAGGATTTTCTAAGGGTCTAGAACTCAAGGTTTTCTTTAATCGAATACAAAAATATGCATAGAAAAATAAGTCTATTTTACATTATTTTTTTTTACACTGTTCTGCCTCCGGTTCCTTATCTTTCTCTCATTGTCAACTGCACCCGTGTGGCCCCCACACCTT
This sequence comes from Panthera uncia, assembly GCF_023721935.1. Taxonomy (NCBI): domain Eukaryota; kingdom Metazoa; phylum Chordata; class Mammalia; order Carnivora; family Felidae; genus Panthera; species Panthera uncia. The sequence continues at coordinate 24,636,305 of NC_064817.1, forward strand.
CATAACTTCCCACAGAGCATTTCCAGCATCATATCATCCATGCTGACTGAACCGATGACGGGCCTGAAAAACAGTTCCGCAAGGACATTGGCATTGACGTATCTCAGTAGGAAGAGGGCGCTATTCAGTTGGGCGAATCTGATGTGGTGCCCCCTGTGCGTCATCCTGATGTGGTCGCTGAGTATCTGCTGAGTTCCCCACTGAAGTCCCTGGATGTACGTGACGCACTGTAGGCCTGGCAGGCCTGGAGGAGAAAAAGGGAGAACAGTCTCTATTGGAAATAGCTCATTCAGCATCCTTGGCTCGCTTTTTAAATATACCCATTTCTGCCCCTTCCCACATTAAACAAGAGTTCAAGCTTCCTACTGCAAAGGGCTTTCTAGAACAAGGATAAAATGCCAAACCAGTTCGAAGTTTTCAGAAGCAATGCTTCCAAGAATGAACTATCACATAGTTATTTAATAGTTACTGTGTTTGTAGCCTCACATTTGAAAACTGCTAGGCCGGAGCCAACAGATACACATTTATTCAATAGGACAGTAGAATATCACTTAATGAATCAAGGCTCCAATTTACTGTGCAAATAGGAAGACATTAAAATTGTTTCTAGAAGTGAGCACTCTACATTTTACCTATGGGAAACAGGCCATTGGAGAATGACTACAGGTTTTGCCAGATGACAAATATTTTAGCATCCTCCCTTGAATTTCCCACCAATACAGTGATTAGCCAGCTGATGGTGGTAAACCTCACGGCCACAAACAGTGACTCTTGAGTTGCATCCTGTTTGCCTACAGGCTGATTCTAGTCTCCAGGCCTTTAGTAATTTAAGAGATAACACTGGCCATTTAGCTCATTGTACTGTGATTTCCGTATTGGGGAAGGTTTAAAAAAATTGATTCTAATGATTAACGCAAAATCACTTTTAAAATAATACTAAAGAGGTCTACTAAAGTCAGAGGTCTTTAAAAGGTTAGAAAGTAAACATGCAAACATCATGGATCACCATATGGCTCAAAAGTAACTTTACCGACAGGGAATGCTTGACCTCCTTGCAGTATAGTGTGAAAACCCCAGTAAAACTGAATGAAATACAATGCAGGAAAGATAACGTGCCTGCAAGTTTTATCAAGAAGGTGGTAAGAGGTGGCTGCTTTAAAAGTTCTTTGAGGCTGCATGACAGGTATATTACTGTCAAGTTCCTTAACTTGTATTTAAATAATTGCGAATTTATTGTGCTGTTTAAAAGTTCTCAGTGATGAAGACAATCAATTTTCCTTCCCTTTCCTACAAAATCCAGCAGTTAACTATTTCAATAACACCCTAGTAACCAACAGACTAGCAGGACCAGCCAGCATTCTTTGAAAAATTACTAATAGGCAAGTCATTCCTATTATAAGCAAATGTATCTGATATATTGAGAATTAAATAAAGCCACATCTGTACTCCATCTATACTGGCCATACACATTAACATCCCCTAGTACCTACACTCATTAGCCAGGCTTGAGACCCCGTATTATTGTTTGAATTCCACTGGTGTAGGCAAGAAGAGGCTTGCCTGAACCACCACCAGCAATGTGAAGCTCCTCTAGGTCCAGATTCATGGCTCCTTAAAACCTCATTTTGTAAATTCCCTGTCACTTTCCTCTGCTTTCAGAACTCACCCTCCTTTTACACTGCCCCCTCCCAAAAGACATGCCTATAAAGTAAATTCAGGAAAGAGAAAATGCAGACAAATGGACTCCACAATTAAAAAAAAAGTTTAAACACAAAGATCAGGACACACAAAAGGCTAAACATCAAAGAAAGGCCACACGCTTATTAGCAGGTGCATTTGTTTGAAACACACTCAACTGATTAAATTCAGTGAGAGCATTCAGAAAAGCAGAGAGAGAATGAGAGAGATGGTGTGTGTGTGTGTGTGTGTGTGTGTGTGTGTGTGTGTGTGTGTGTGACCAAAGTATACAAAACAGGGTGGAGGGCAAGAGGGGAACTCGTGGAATACAAACTTCTGGAAGCTGAGCCCCTGCCTTTCTTTATTCCAACATAACATATTCCAACATAACAAGGCATGTGGTTGCTGTTTAACAACACTGACTGAAGGAGTGAGAAAACGCTATTTCACAAATGATCTTAGGAACCACCTTGGGCACTTACTACATATGCAGATTCACAGGCCCTGGACCACAGCTACCAAGTCAGAACCTCTAGGCAAGAGCCTGGTAAGACTTTGAACTAGCCTCTCCCCACACTCCGTGGCATTCCTTATCCACAGCCAAGTTTGGAAAAGAATGATAGCGGCAATAGGTGATGTACTATGATGGCTGGGATGAGCAGAGATCTCTAGGTACGGAAATGTGAGTTCTGAGTGAAATATTATCCTATTAAATACTGCTCTATACCCTTTCAAAAAACTACTGGGCAAGAGGCAAGGACATAACCACAGACTCTTGCTGTTAGGAAAAAAAGGTGTTAAGGGAACACTATAAAAACTATCCCAACTCAAGTTGCCTGGAAACTTTGTGCCCGCTTGTGACCTTTCTGGAGGGACTCTGGTCAAACACAATTCTCGTAGTATGACATACTCAAGAAAAGGTGCTGGGCGGTCCAGGGAGATATTCTCTCATGATTCGGTTGCACCGTGTGGGGCAGAGTGTCCAGCACGTAACAACCTGAAAGTGTTGCAGCAGACATCCTGTGGGGCCCAGGAGACCCACGCTCCACGACTCACTGGGCTCCACGACTCACTGGCGGTTATTGTGGGACTAGGCTACCTAACCTGCAAATGGGGTGGAGTAAGGATGAACGGTAGAGGGGCTTAAGAGGTGCCTAAGGTCTCTGTAAGCTCTAAGAGACAGGGCCCCTGCTGGTGTTTTTTCCCTGCCCCCTTGGTGCAGCTGTTTAGGACCGTAAAAATGATCATTCAGGGGCAGAACCATGAAACACTAAGTCCAGTGTCCCGAATGGCTGTGCCCTCGGGGGATGGTATAGAACTCCTTAAGTAATGTTTACTTTCTTGCCAGCCTCCGTACATTTCTTCGAACAAAAAGTCCTAGTAAATTTCAGAACTGCGTTTCAGGAAGACATGTTGCAGAATTTGCTGTGAACGCGAACTTTTTTTTTTGTTTGTTTTAAAGCTATACTACTGGATTTAAAAAACTAGAGCGTAAGGACAGCCCTGTCTCTTGCAGGCACAAACTCTTCCTTAGTAACAGAAAGGGGTAGAGAGAAAATAAACCTCATCAAACAACCTCCCTGCTCTCTGCTGAGTGTCTGGCAGAAGCCCACCCACTAGGAGTGCTTTCTGGAGCTCCCCCAACTCTGCGGAGTCACTCGCGATTCTTCGCTGGTGCCTCGACACTCCCCTGACCACAGAAAACTCTTCAGTGCCTGCGCCCCGGGTACGCACTGCCCAGCGCTTTCCTGAACAGAGAAAAGCCTGCGCCGAGGCTGCGCCCTTACCTGGGTTAAAGAGCACGGTCCCCTTGAGGTACGCGTACTCCTTGGTACTGATGTCCAGGCTCCAGCACTTGGCAAGGAAGCATTTGATGACTTGGACTTCAGCGGCAGACGGCAAATGCCCGGCCTCCAGCGGCCGTACCAAGTGTGGCGGCAGCGGGGACAGAGGCGGCGGTTCGTCGCCCGCGGTCTCCCGCCGCCTGGTGGTGAGGATCCTCTGCAGCAGGCTGGGCTCCGTGATCTCCACCGTCTCGAAGTTCAAGCGGTCCTGAGCCAGCTCGAGCATGAGCAGCGGCGCCCAGCAGTTGCGCACCAGCACCAGTTGCTGGTCCAGAGGGAGCACCTGGAAGCAGGGTAAGTACTTGACAAAGCGCATCGTCTTCAACAGGCCGGCCGAGGCAGCCTCGCAGACCACCTGTGGACTCTTGAGGGCCACCCGCCGCTGTGCGCCACACTGGGGGTCCCAGAAAGGGGCCGCGAGCTGCGTCTCGGGAGCGGCGTGCGCCAGCTTTGCGCTCATGGGCAAGTGGTGGAGAATGCCGTCCTGCTGCGGGTGGTCGTCCCCGCAAAAGCTGCAGCGGTACAGGAGCGCCCCTGCCCGCCCACCCGGCAGCGCATTTCTGCCCCCCAGGCCCTGGGCGCCGTAGGAGCGATCCCACCACGCGCCCCTAAGCCGCGCTTCGGGCGCTTCCGGCGCCACGTGCGTCTGCTTTGCACTCGTGAGCAAGCTGTAGAGGATGCTGCCCTGCCGCGGGTGGTCTTCACCGCAAAAGCAGCAGCGGTACAGGAGCGCCATGGTCCGCCTCTCCGGCAGCTCCTTTCTGCCCACCGGGGGCTCCGAGCCGCACGAGCAGCCCCAGCACGCGCCCCCCGGCCGCTCCTTGGGCGCCTCCGCAGCCGCTTGCGCCTCCTTTGCGCTTGTGAGCATGCAGTAGAGGATGCTGCCTTGCCGCGGGTGGTCTTCCCCGCAAAAGCAGCAGCGGTACATGAGCGCCCCTGTCCGCCCCCGCGGCAGCTCCGCTCTGCCCACCAGGGGCTCCGCGCCACACGAGCAGCCCCAGCACGCGCCCCCCAGCCGCGCCTCGGGCGCCTCCGCAGCCGCGTGCGCTTGCTTCGCGCTCATGAGCATGTTGTAAAGGATGCTGTCCTGCCACTGGTGGTCCTCGCCCGCCATGGCCCGTGGTGCCCGGAACCCGGATCTGTCCGGTGGCGGCCGCCTGGGATCTATTTATGTCAAGCGCGCACGCACGCGCATCGGCCGTCTCCGCCAGGGCGAGGGCGCGGAGGGGGGCGCGGCGCTGTGCTCTGGTGTGTTCGCCCTTGACCTCAGCGGTTCCGAAGGGGCAGATGCTCCTTAAAAGCTGGGAATAGAGGAGGAACGGAGGCAGGGGAGCTCCTGAACCCTTCCTTCGTCTCATTACACCGTTCCCTGCCTCTGGAAGACAGAGAAGAGAGCAGGGAGCAGGTATTTGGGGGCACTGTTCCAACTCTTTCCCTTGAACCCGGGCATATAATTTGCTCCCTTTATTGGGAGGGCAGAGGTGCCTAATAAAGGAGGGAAAATCTATTTCTGTGCCAACTTTGCATACTTTCATTAAGTGATCAAAGTTTGCATAACTTATGTTTTGCATATGTATAGGGAGGTCTCATTTTCAGAGAACTTGAAAAATACAGACTTTGGACCAGCGCTCTCAGCATTACATGGTAACTTGGTAGAAATGCCCAATTTCAGTCCCCAGCCATACCTTCTGACTCTGAATCTGCATTTTAACGAGGGCCCCAGGGGGATTTGCATGCACCTTAAATTTTGAAAAGCACTGGTCTAGGGATGCTGTCTTTAAAAGCGTTTTTGTTTAATCCATTTGATATTTACCAGCACCCAGTCTGTCATAGATGCTGTGTTAAAGAGCTGGTAGAGTGACCAGGATGTAACAGTGGCTAATGTTTGGGGCTATAATATTGCCAAAATGGGGCTAAAATGTTGCTACAGTGAGAACTTTGGATTCTTCTAGAGGTATTACCTTGGATAGTTGTGTAATTAACATTTCTTCTTCCACCCCTCCTAACTGAATAATGAGAAACACAGGTTTCAGGAAGCCTGGATCCTTTAATCCTCTCTTGCCACGCAGGCTTCTTCCCTGAGTTCTCCACAGGCGCTGAGATCAGTGGGTCTCTCCACATCACCACCTGCCTGTTGTATAACTAACTGTTTCACCACCCAGCTGGGGAACTTCACAATTACGGCCCTTTAGTCCTTAAATTCCTCTTCTCTAAAACGGGAGGTTTGTTTATTGATTTCGAGGGTCCAGGACTGAAGACTAGTGTATACCAGCTGGTATAGGATTATCTTTTTCCTTGTGTAGTTTCTCTGGAGCCTGGCATTCTGAGCCTAAAAGGAAAACCTGGGAGACACATATTTGCATTCAACCTGAAACTTTATTCTGTCTGTGAGCGGCCCTATAACACAGAGGTTAAATCTCCAACCCTGGCACCAGATTGCCTCAATTTTAATTCTGGCCCTGACACTTAGTAGTTCTGTGGCCTTGGGCAATGTATTGGTTTCCCACTGCTGCTGTAACAAATTACCACAAATCTAGTGGTTTAAGGCAACTCAAATTTATTATGTTACAGTTCTGGAGGCCGGCAGTCTGAAATCAGTTTTCACTGGGCTAAAATCAAGGTGACATTCCTTCTGGAAGCTCCAGGGGAGGATCTGTTTTCTTGCCTCTTCCAACATCTACAAGCTGCCTGTATTCCTTGGCTCCTTGCCACGTCACTCTTACCTCTGCTTCCATCTCCCTTATTACAACGGGCAAAGCGAGATGGTTCAGAATAATCTCATCCCAAAATCTTTTACCGTATGAGATAATATATTCACAGGTTCTGAGTATTACAATATGGACATCATTGGGGTGGGGGGCCTTATTTAGCTTTCCACAGGAAAGCCTTAAGCCCCCTGTGCCTCACTTCCCTTATTTGTGAAATGTGGACAGTAGTCTCTGTGAGATAGTCCTCATACATGAGTTACTCTATATCAGGTGTTTGCCTGGTACATGGTAAGTGTAGGCTGTATCGACCATTCTCTCCCTCCCCCCCTTTTTAAGATCATGGGCGATAACTTGAGGGATAGGAGATGATACTACACCATCACCGCCATTATTCCATCTCTCCTAGGGAAGCCCACCCTCACTCTCCACCCAGAAGCGGTCTTTTTCTCTGCACGTCCACGTTTCTTGGCCCAGACTCAAAAGCCCGAATGGGTCATCTGGTCCGCACCAATAATAGATATTGAAAATGTTATCTCATTGTCCATCTTATCATTTGCCATTTGCAATATTGAAGCTACTGTTTGGGATATTGCTATTGCTACATCAGTAGTCTTCCTGCTTGATGAACCCCTACTGTCAGCCTTGCTGAAAGACCCAGCTTACCCCAGTCCCCACCTTAAGTTGCCAGCGATGGTTACTTTTTTTATTATGTTGCCCTATATTATTTTCTTCCTAACATTTATCAGAATCTGATAGGATTGACTGATCTCATACGATGCTTGTTGATTGTTTCCCCCTAGTAGTATACAAGTCTCTAGAAGGCAAGGAATCGGTCACTCTATATCCAAGCAACTAGAACAAAATCTGGCAGACAGTAGGTGCTCCAACATATTTGGTGGCCAACTGTACCTTTATTTTTTTTTTAATTTTTTTAAATCTTTACTTATTTTCGAGAGAGAGAGACAGAGTGTGAGCAGGGGAGGAGCAGAGAGAGAGGGAGACACAGAGTCTGAAGCAGGCTCCAGGCCCCGAGCTGTCACACAGAGCCCGACGTGGGGGCTCGAACCCACAAACCTGGAGATCATGACCTGAGCCGAAGTCAGACACTCAACCGACTGAGCCACCCAGGCGCCCCCCAACTCTTCCTTTAGAAAAAGAGAAGGCTCACAGTTTCAACACAGGGCAAGCATTCCCTCACTATTCTTGCTGCACCGACCCTAGAGGGAGGAGAAATTAGCAAACCCCATAGGACTGAGCTTTCTGGAGGCCTTTTTTGCTGCTCAGAGTGTTACAGGCCCTGTGAGAAAGTAACAAGAGGACTGAGTGAACAATCAAAAGACATGGCTTTGAATTTGGATTCTCCCATTCTAAAGATAAAACATTGAACAAGACATTTCAGCCTTCACACTTGTGAAATGGGGCAAGTTCTCTAAACCTTTGTTAGTTAGCAGGTACAGCCTGTTCTCGGTCCTTCAAGGGTTATTCTTATTTTTTCTCTCAAGGTAGCCCTTGAGAGAAATGTTTGCTGACCTCATTATTACACTGAAAATGTAAAGCAACTTACGTTTATATTCATTTGCTTTCAGAGCATTTAACCATATGTCAGGCTTTTCACCTATGAAACCAGAAAACGTGCTTTAAGCTATTTTAATATATGTACCCTAGCCCTATATGGTTGAAGGGTTTATTTTTATAAAACTCTTCATCTTATCAGTTATATTTTTTTAAATCCGAGTTACTGAAGCCCATTTTTTGTTACTTTAATCATGCACATCTTGCACGTATTTGATGCCTTTGACTTTGCCTTTCAAGCACGTCTCAAACTGAAGCTTCACTTCAGCGCTGAGAACCACAAACTTGTGGCATGTTGGTTATAATCCCTGTTCTCTCCCAGGAGCAGAGTCTTCTGATCTTCTCGAAGTTGCAGTCTTCTATTTGCAACTCTGAAGGACTTTCTAGATTCTTTGGATTGACTGTTGTTAAGGAGGGATGGCCTGCGTGTCCTTCACAAGTTTTCATCCTGAGAAATGTCAGGAGGAGACTGACTTCATCATTCTACTTTCCATTTTTTCCCCTGAACAAATAGCTCCTGAGAAACAAAATCATCCAAACACACCAGTGCAGAAATTTGCACCAAGTAAGGCCAGCCTGCTGGTTGCTACGGGATCAGTGAAGACGTAACCTTCCAAGGCAGGCACGAGCTTCTTCATTGGATTTGTTTTGTGTCCTCAGACCACTGTGACAGCTAGACAAAAGGGCACTCATCAGCTGCACCTGTCATGTGCCGAGTGTGTCCACAACTGCAATTTGGGTATTTACACTGAGTCATTGTTCGGTGACCTTGGTCAGTTGGACACCTGCTCTGCGGAATCCATTATCTGTTCCAACTCAGGATGGGAGTAACGCTGCTCTGCCTGCTTGAATGCAACCTTCGACTTCAAAGTAATGCACTTCTTGCTAAAGGACGGAGGAGTGTAGTACAGGTGGGGAGAGAGCCGGGTACAATTGGAAAACTGACCTTTGCGCAGCAAGCTCCTCTTGACCTAGGAAGGCATGATGATCTGAAACCTGATACGGATTTTCGGTCCAGGTTTAAGAGAGCTGAGATGCCTCAGGATTCAGTTCCTTCAGTAAATAGGTGGCAGGGAGTAACAGTAGTGTTTTCCTTGTTCTTCAAGGTAAATGTTGGGAAATGCCATTGTGGAAGAATAGTGGTTGATAAAATCCAAGAGATAGCCTCCTTCCTTTTCCTTTCCAAGACCCAGAATGTTTAAAGCTCTATCTATGGAAGAATTAACAGGCTTCAGCTGCTGAGTCATGAAACCCCTAAAGAAGATCAACTCATCATTATATATTTCCTCCAGATGAGCTGCGAAGAAGGTAATCCACTGCCTTAAGGGTCACATAGCTACTGAGGGAGAATAATGCTGCTTATACTCACAGCAATTCTGAAATGTTCCAAAATCAACTTTCCAAATCAAACAACCACTCCATTTAAGGAAAACATGTTCATCCAATCAATTAATTTTACTGCATCAACCAATTTTGCATTCAGCCCAGGACCGGATCATCCGATTATCTAATTAATACAGTTGACTGGCAGGTTGAAAAATGCCCCTTCACTGGACAGGCTATTAAAATTGATTTGACTGGTCAATTTGGGAAGCATCGCTCCGTTGGCCCACATAGCTATGCCCCCTAATGGTGATGGTAATTTTATTAGACTTCTGTTTGTATTGGGGTCTGGAACTGTTGTAATATCTCCCTCCCAGGAAATTGCTTTCTTTTTCCCTCCTCCTTGACTTTTCTTAGCAAGTTCCTCCCCACGACTAGTGTGTATCTAGAGTGCCTTGTACATTGCCTGGCATATTAAAAGCACTCAGGAAACACCTGCTTAATGAAACAGTGAATGAAAAGTTTCTTCCACAACTACAGTTCTTTTAACTTCACTAGGTTGCCCAACCTGCTCTCCTTTGCTGTGACTGTGTGGGTTTTAACAGTCTTACCAAATACCAGTCACCTGTTTTAACCACTCTGATTACTAGTTTAATAATCTCAAAAATGAAAGTAAATATATAATCAGTATTTACAAAGTCGTGGAAGGTAAGAAATGATTAACAGTACCTCAAAAATGTGAGCTATTACAGTTAGATTGCAATTTATTTAGGTGAGAAACATCAGACTGTGCATATAATGCCCACTTATATGACAATAAGTGATATATTGCCTAACTAAGTCACATTTGTGCGATGAAATTCTCTGTGCATGTACGTATCAAATGCATTTGAAATAAGGGATCCTACAGTTGATGATAAGTCGTTCAAGTTTGCAGTTAAATGCATTTAACATTCATAGTGCCATAAACCTAATTGCTTTGTGACAAACATGCTTCGTATGACAAACATACGAAGAGTGAAAAATATGTGAATGGATGTAGGTGAATTTCTTTGCAGCAGAGCCAAATGCTGGTCACGAAGAAAATCAAAACTTTTATTTCCAAACGGATGCCTTTGCCATGACAGGTGTGGCTGAGTTATTACAACGAAGCTGCCTTGGCTTGACTTCTTTGAAGCAGGGCACTGGAAAAGTGAAACTGGGAATGAGGGAAGGCCCACGTCAAGGTGCATTAGTGAGGTAACTGCTATGAGCAACAGAAGTGACTCCCCCAGGTCCTCCCCGAATCGCCCACCCAGAGGAGGTGGTGGCGATGTTTATCTGTCAGTTTCCAGCCTCCCCACCCCAGGTTGAATGGTGCCACCGGGTTTCTGCCAATATCCGGGGTGTTGCAAAGCACTGTGAAACCAGCCACGGCCGGCATGGAACTGACCCCCGACCTGTGCTTGGAGTTGGATCAGAGGTATGGAAAAGAAGATACAGGGCAGGGAAACAAAGACATCGGGGAGAGAAGTTCCTAGCCTGCCATCCTTAACTTGCTGCCCTGAGGTCAATGCCAGCCAGGAGGAGGATTGTTACCATTTTGTCCCAAGATGTTCAATTCTTGAGGTAGGTAAGGCTTAAGCAGGGAAGCAGGCCAGAGCATTTAGTTGCTGTTGGGTACCGATTTGTCCTGACTGAGCCTTTATTCGGTGCTGTTACCAGCCATTTTTTTCTCGATTGATCGATCGATAACATATATGTAAGATCGTTTGCGTGTTTTTAAATACTTTGACATTAACCCCAGGTTCTTAAATTTCTCAATCTATTCAAAGAAGTTTAAGCAAAACCAGAATCTTCACACAGGTCTCCTCTTGAGGCTTGAGGCATGGCTGGACGCGGATACTCACACTACATTGCTGGGGCATGTTTCTGGAAGCTTTCTGACCTCTCTTTCAATGTGAGTTCCCCTTGGCTCCTATCCTGCAGCCAACCTAGTAGCCAGTTTTATCAGCTTTACTCTCACAAGGTACCTCAGGTTCAACACCTGTCCACCGCTGTCATCACTGCACCCTGGCTCAAACCACACCTTGTCTGACCTCAGCTCTTGGAATAACCTCCTCGCTGGTCTCCTGCTTCCATGCATTCTCTGCTTGCAGCTAGTTCTCCAAATGAAGAGGGCTGCTTAAAGACAGGTGAGATTGTGTCCCTTTCCATCACACTTTTAAAAAGTCTAGGGCTAGAGGCCCTTGCTTTTCAGATCTTACAGGATCTGGCCCTGGCTGTCTGTCTGCCTCCCATTCATCGCTCACAGTGCCCTACCTACACGGCCTCCTTGATAGTCCTCAAACCCGCAGCCTCTGTCATCTGGATTGCTGAACATCCTCCTTCAGAATATCCCTTGGTTCGTTCTTTTAACTTCTCGAAGGCTTGGCTCAAATGTCACATCCTCAGAGAGGTGCTCCCTGCCCGACTTCTCTTCGTAAAATAGCACGTCTGCCCCTTTTTACGCTTGTTAGCGGCTTTATTTTTCTTCTTGGCCCTTATCATTCAACATATGTATTTATTGGATCATCTGTTTACTGTTTGCCTCTCCCATGAGAATATGCATTCTATGAGAGTAGAGACTAAGGCCTTCACGGCTGTGTCTGGGCACCAGGAGCAGTGCCTGGAACATGGCAAGTGATGAATACTGTGGACTGGTCATTCTCCAGCTTTCCCAGACCTGACTGCCTATCTGGGATTTCTTTTCGATCTCCTGCTGTCTGAGCAAGCTCCTGCATGAACGGTTCCTTCATCGCCTGCCCTATCCAGCAGCCTGGTCCTGTTCTCTGCCAGGTAGAAAATGCCGACCTTCTCAGTAGCTTTTTCCTGTGTTTTCTGGGTCTTTTCCTCTGCCCTGGTTTATCGCTCATGTAACTTACTGTATGCAATAAAAATGTAATTCGACGTTTCTGTTGATTCTGGAACTGCATGTAGTGTGAGAGAGGTGACTTTTGTGTTACTGGCATCTCTTAATTTGCCCGATGAACTTGAATCTCATTAGAAGTACCTCCTTTTCTTTTTTTTTTTTTTTCAACGTTTTTTATTTATTTTTGGGACAGAGAGAGACAGAGCATGAACGGGGGAGGGGCAGAGAGAGAGGGAGACACAGAATCGGAAGCAGGCTCCAGGCTCCGAGCCATCAGCCCAGAGCCTGACGCGGGGCTCGAACTCAGCCCAGAGCCTGACGCGGGGCTCGAACTCACGGACCGCGAGATCGTGACCTGGCTGAAGTCGGACGCTCAACCGACTGCGCCACCCAGGCGCCCCAGTACCTCCTTTTCAAACAGAAAAGGCCGTTCTAAGTGTGTTTACCTTGTTTGGCATATATTAGATGTTAATTTAACATTCTGAATTGCAATTGTACATTGATTTCTTTGGTATCTTTTTAAAGGCCTTTGATTAAGGGCCAATATAGCATAGCGTTTCCCATTGCGAGGCCATGGAGCCCTGACAAAAGGGTGGATTGTATTATGCAGCGTTTCACTCCGTTTGGTTTTTTTTTTTAATCAACACTCCATCAGATATTTGTAAGGTAGGAGGGATGGCTAGACAATGGACATGCTTAGTCGGAATCCACACGTCACCCTGGCAGCAAGGGGGGAGAAGAAAATTGTTCCTTGATAATCACAAATAATAACATTTTCTTTCAGATATCCTCCAGTGATTTTATACCAGAGATAGTCATGGTTCACTGAGTCCTGGCTGCACAACATACGGTTCTCAGAGCAGCAGCGTCAGTGTCATCTGGGAGCTTGTCAGGAATGCAGAATTGCAGGCCTTGCCCCAGACCTGCTGAATCGGAATCTGCATACGAGCAAGATCCCCAGACGATTTGCCCATTAAACTTTGAAAATCACTTCATAAATCTCTGCTCCTCAACTTTGGCAGCTCTTTGGTATCAAACTTGCAAGTCTGAAAAATTCCTGACAGTAGGATTCCATCCCCAGAGATTTTGCTTTGATTTGTATGGGCTGTGACCCGGGTGTAGAGAGTAGGAAAAATTCTCCCAGGTCATTGTTATGAGAAGCCAAGTTTGAGAATCACTGCTCTTAACAATAAAACCCGACATAGTATTCATTATGTAAAAATAACAGTCATAATCATAAGCAGTGTTCGTGATGTTTTGAGATCATGAATCTTCAGAAAGCACAGATGAAAGAAAACATAGCAACTCCCATTGTCACATTAATGGTGATGAGTGTATCGGATTAGCAGAATGAGGAAAGGATGGGACAGAAGTGGTAGGACTTGAAGCTTGGGAGGAGGCATCCTCGGCTGGACCCCAGAAAGCATCAAAATACAGGGTCTTCCATAGCGAAGGTTCGGTATCTAAATTAGTGTGGTGGGCACCCGGCCAGCCTCGAATTTACCTTTGCAAAATTGAGCCCCCAGGAAATCACAGGTGGCTTCCCTGCCCTGTTGAGAGTGCTGACCTCTGCCGCTGACATCTAAGGAATCCATGAGAAAAAAGGGGAAAGGCCAGGTACTGTCACTGCCTTAGCTCAGAGCCTCGTGTTCTCTTGGTGGTTTTATAGCAATGAGCTCCTAACTGGCCTCCCTGCCTCTCGCCGTCCCACTCACTACCCCGTCCGTCTTCCAAATGCTCCCAGAGTGATCTTTCTCAAGTGTGATTCTGATGCCATCAACCCTTGGCTTAAAAACTATTCCGAACACAACCCATTTCGTGAAACCTCTCCTTAGCATAATGGGAAGGAACTAAGATTTAACGAGCGTTACTTGTTTCTTTTGTTCCTCACAACCAATCTGCGAGGTCTGTGTTATCGATCCCCTTGTACAGGTGTAGAAACTCACATTCTTTTTCCTTTTTTTAATGTGTATTGTTGGGGGGAGAGTGGGGGAGGGGCAGAGAGAAAGGAGGACAGGGGATCTGAAGCGGGCTCAGAGCTGACAGCAGCGAGCCCGATGTGAGGCTCAAACTCACAAATCTTGAGCCCAAGTTGGACGCTCAGCCGACTGAGCCACCCAGGTGCCTCTGATAGTCTTTTCCAAGGGGAGAGTATTTAATGGCAAAGACAGAAATCACAATCCCGATCTGTCCGTACTTTCACTACCCTTCCCAGCGTGCTGTACGAGACCCTTCATAATCTTTTTTTCTGTTTATTATAAAAGGCAGTTTATTTGACCTTCCGGTGTTTTGTATTTCTGCTTTTTTGTCAGTAATGAGCAATTAACGGATTGGAAATCTGCTTGATTAAAGAACACTAACAAGTTCATCAAGACACCACACTTGGGAGTATGAAGCAAGAAGTTGAAAAATATTCCCTAACCCAGTGCAAATTAGGCAGCCCTCAAAATTGCACATTTTCTCCCTAGTTTTTGTCCATGGTTTAAAATATACATATACAGAATGACCTTACAATATTGGTAATTAGTATAAAAGTCACAGCCCTGAAGACGTACATGCTACAAACTTCTAAAGAATACATGCCTAGGGGTGCCTGGGTGGCTCAGTCAGTTGAGCATCCGACTTTGGCTCAGGTCACGATCACACACTTCGTGCGTTCTAACCCCACGTCAGGCGCTGTGCTGACAGCTCAGAGCCTGGAGCCTGCTTCAGATCCCTCTCTCTTTCTGCCCCTTCCCTGATCATGCTCACTCGCTCTCTCTCTCTCTGTCAGAAATAAATAAACATTGAAAAATTTTTTTAAAAAAAGTATAGATGCCTAGTCCTCGGGCCCTAGAAACTCATTAATGTGATTCAAGGTCACATACTTAATTCTTACTAGGACAAAAGGTCTTTCCTCTGTTTCTAATTCTAGTCTTCTGCTGAAGACCCTTCATAATCTAACAACATTTCTGGATTCATCACTCAACTCTTCCCCCACCCAGGTTCTAGATGCCTGCGTAGATGTTACACATCCCCCAACCACATCATGCTTCTTGCTGTTTCTTTAAAAATTAATCTTCTTTCACCCTTCTATGCTTTTGAACATGGTTTTTTATTTCTAGAATGTCCCCTTTTAAGGAAGGAACTCATATATAGCCTTTCACATTCCAAGTTCGGTGATATTTCTACGTGAACCTTTTCCAGAACTTTTTCTCTAGGGTTTACCCCTCCGTCTTCCATGTAATCATACTACTTTCCACGTGTTTTGTTAGCTTTTGATCTATTGTTTTGTAATTATTCTGATGTATTTGTCTCCCTATTGTGAAACGTTGTTCTTGAGGGTGCAAATCATGTGTTACTCGTTTTTATAAACGGCCTCTTCTTCGTCTTGGGGTCTGTATCGGTCAGTTTGGGCTAACTTATATTTTATACCAATTAACCTCCCAAATCTCGATGGCCTCCACACAGCAAAGGTGTGTTTCTTGCTTGTGATATCATGGGCAGGTTGTGGCTCTTTCTCATGCTATCTTCCCCCCAAGACCCAGGCTGATAGAGCAAATTCCGTCTGGGACATATCTGATTTTGTAACAGAAGGAAAAGAGCTGAAGTGATCCATGAGATTATAAATTTTCTGCCTGGAATTGACACGCGTCACTTCTACCCATATTTCATTGGCCTCAGAGAGTTGCGTGGCTACTTCTAATATCAGCAGTGCTGTGATACCTGATTTTACCGCAGGAGTGAGCCCTTGAAGTCCCATGGCCAAGTCTGATGTCAGTGAGACGGGGGGATGAAGTTGCTTTTTTTCACACAAACTTGCAGTGTGTTCATTGGAAAGAGTAACTGTCCAATGATTAATAAGATCTTCCTTGAAGCATGAAATCTGAAATAATTCGAATTTCTTACCTTGAAACATTCACCCCCAAATCATAATTCCCAAACTAGACGGCCAACTAAAGGCTCTGCTTTATTGCCGAGTGGTCACGCTTTTGTAAAAACTTGGTCCGAGAAGGCTAAAGTCTGTTTAACAACTGCTCCTGAAAAGGAAGAAAAGGACTTTTCCTGTCAAACGTACACCGTTTGTACTTCACAGGCTAATATCATGGAAACGTGCATCCCTGTGACTCTTACTGTAGTTAATGTGGGGCAGTGCAGGTATGTTTAATTACCACGCAACCTCCCGTTACTCGCCCAAGTGTTCCGTGCACATCCACACGTGCCTTGTTACTCCCACAAGTAGTGTGATGTGCTTTTGAAACATGCCCTGATGATACACAGTTTTCTGTCACCATCGTTCTGAAGATAAATTAGAAAAGGGCTTTTTGCCCAAATACGAGCAATGAACGAGAATAAGACCATTAAAATATGTCCTATACCCAAATGTTGAAATTTCTCTTGAAGCCACTGAGACGCTACGCAGGTCCAGATGTCTGAAACGTCCAAACTCCTGTTAACGAGTATGCTCCTCATGTCCGACCTTTTTTGCATTTTTGAGCAACGACCGTCTTCGAGCAACAGATTTTTATGGAGCACCTGTTATGTTCTGGGTACTGTGCTGGTACGCACTTTCCGTGGCTTCTTTCACTCAGTGCAAGACGCTCGGGAAGTTCTTTTAAAAATCGTCTCTTATTGAAGCAGAGGTGACACACACTGTTCTTTGAGTTTCAGGTGTACAATACGGTGCTTGGACAACGCTATACGTCACGCAGTGCTCGTCACGGTAAGTGTGGTCTTCTGTTAACCTACACTATTAGCATATTATTATTGACTGTGTTCCCCATGCTGTCCTTTTCATCTTCAGGACTTAACTTATTTTACAACTAGAAGTTTATAACGCTTCGCCTATTTCGCCCGTCTCCCCTCCCCTCTGGCAACGACCAGTTTGTACTCCGTATTTATCGGTCTGTTTCTGTTTGTTCATTTGTTGTATGCTTTGGATTCCAAATAGAAGTGAAATCGTACGGCATTTGCCTTTCTCAGTCTGACTTACTTCACTTAGCATAACACCCTCTAGGTTCATGTATGTTGTCACACAGGGCAAGGTCTCATTTTTCCCGTTGTGAATATGCAGCAGTCCTTCTTTATCCTGTCATGAATGGACACATAGGTCGCTTCCGCATCTTGGCTGTTGTAAAGAATGACTGTGATAAACAGAGGGGTGCATATCTCTTTTCAAATTAAGTGTTTTCATTTTCTTTGAGTGAAGACCCAGGAGTGGGATTACTGGATCATACGGCAATTCTATTTTTAATTTTTTGAGGAACCTCCACGCTGGTTTCCGTAGTGCCTGAAGCAATTTACATTCCCACCAGTAGTGCAGACGGTTACTTTCTTCCCACATCCTTGCCAGCACCTGGTATTTCTCGACGTTTTGATATTCGCCATTCAGGCCGGTGTGAGGTAATACATCACTGCGGTTTTGATTTGCATTTCCCTGATGATGAGTGATGTTGGGCATCTTTCCACATGTCTGTTGGCCATCTGTATACTGCAAAACCGTAGTCATCAAAACAGTATGGCACCGGCACAAAAAACAACAACAACAACAACAACTACTATAGATCCGTGGAACAGGAGAGAAACCCCAGAAGTAAGCCCATGATTATGTGGTCAATTAATCTACAACAGAGGAGGCAAGAATAGGGAAGAGACAGTCTCTTCAACAAATGTTGCCGGGAAAACTGGGCAGCTCCATTCAAAAGAATGAACCTGGACCACTTTCTTTCACCATACACAAAAAGATATTCAAAATGGATTAAAGACCTAAATGTGAGACCCGAAGCCATAACACTCCTAAAAGAAAACGTTGGTCAGTAATCCCTTGGACATCAGATTTAGCAACATATTTATGGATATGCATCCTCAGGCAAGGGAAACAAAAGCAAAAATAAACCATTAACACTACACCAAAACTAAAAGGTTTTTCACAGCAAAGCTCTTCAACAAAATAATGGCAAATAAACATCAAGAAAATAAAAAGGCAACCCACTGGATAGGAGAGAATATTTGCAAATGGTATATCTGATAAGATGTTAATATCCAAGACATGTAAAAAACCTATACAACTCAACACCCCCCAAAAAGTAAATAATTCAATTGAAAAGTGGGCAGAGGGCCTTAATATACACATTTCCAAAGGGGATATTTTCTTTCCCAAGTGGCATTTAAGTCAGGCACTGAAGAGTGCTTGGGATTTACTAGAGGAAGGGAGAGCCTTTCAGGTGGAAGGTACAGGTGGACCAGAGCCCTCAGGTGGGAAACCTCTTGGCATGGTCAAGGAACTGAAAGGAGACAAAGGTGGTTGGGACAGAGCGTGAGAGAGAACAAGTGGGCCGCAAGTTGATAATGCCATCACCATTTATGGACGTTGAGTTAATACACATTTTCTGTATCTAATTTGTGAGTGTCGATTTTTGTATTTATTTAAAAGGAACCCCCACTCCCTTTTTTCCTACATATACAGACATAAAAGTTTAGAAGCGAATATCCTGCAGCAGTCTGGCAGAACAGAATTATGGAATGGGCCACGTTTTCCACATTTTTATCAGTCAGACTGAGGAACACATTCTGCAGGTATGTGATCTTTTTTGGGGGGGGAGGGGGTTGATTCTTTCTGTGCTTTATCTTGATGTCAATATAATGATTCTTGAGGGTTTCTTTGTGTTGGTAGTAGTCCCACACACATTTTGAAAGGCAATAAATCTGATCCGAGTAAAGCAGATTTCTATCTTTTGGAGTACTCTACTATCACAATATTGTTTGACACAATTTAAAATTCCCCCTAACTTCAGTGAGAATGTGTACTTAAGAAAGCACTCAAATAGTTGTCTTACGTTCAAATACAGCATTTGAGCAATTAACAAAACTAAAAAGCAACCTACAGAATGGAAAAAGATGTTTGTCAATGGCATGACAGATAAAGGGTTAGTATCCAAAATGTGTAAGTAACTTATCAAAGTCACCCCAAATCCAAATAATCCAATTAAAAATGGACAGAAGACATACATAGACATTTTCCCAAAGACCTACGCATGGCCAACACACACAGGAAAAGATGCTCAACATCACTCAGCATCAGGGAAATGCAAATCAAAACTACAATGAGCTATCACCTCACACCCATCAGAACGGCTGACATCAACCACACAAGAAACAACAGGTGTTGGAGAGGCTGTGGAGAAAGGGGAACCCTCTTGTACTGTCGGTGGGAATGCAAACTGGTACAGCCAGTGTGGAAAACGGTATGGAGGTTCCACAAAAAATTAAAAATGGAACTTCTCTACAATCCAGCAATTGCACTACTAGGTATTTACCCAAAAATACTAATTCAAAGGGATAGATGCATCCCTCTGTTTAAAGCAGCATTATTTACAATAGCCAAATTATGAAAACATCCCAAGTACCCATTGACTGATGCATGGATAAAGAAGATGTGAGGTGTGTGTGTGTGTGTGTGTGTGTGTGTGTGTGTGTGTAATGGAATATTGCTCAGCCATAAAAAAGAATGAAATCTTGTCATTTGCAGCAACATGGATGGAGCTGGAGAGTATTATGCTAAGTGGATAAATCAGTCCAAGAAAGACAAACACTATATGATTTCACTTATATGTAGAATTTAGAAAGAAAACAAATGCGCCAAGGCGGGGGGGCGGAAAAGAGAGAGAAGCAAACCAAGAAACAGACTCGTAACTATAGAAAACAAACTGATGGTTACCAGAGGGGAGGGGATGGGTGAAACAGGTGATGGGGATGAAAGCGTGCACTTGTGATGAGCACAGGGTGTTGTGTAGAAGGGTTGAATCACTATTTTGTACACCTGCAACTAATGCTACACTGTATATTACCTGGAATTTAAATGAAAACTTTTTAAAAATACAGCATTTGATAGCTTTTGCTTCTTCTCATGGTAGTTAGTTCTCATGGTATCTATCAGGACCTTGCCTCATGTTACTTCCTTGGGTATATCTTCTCTGAAAAACTTATTTTCCTTCACTTTTAGATTTTTATTTAAAACTTTTGGAATGTTCAAGTCATTTCACTCTGCTTACCATGTCTCTTATTAAAGGCCTAGTTGCATAAGGTTAGGTGTGTCTGTTTGTGACACTCAGTCATTCCATCCAAAATGATAGTATCTTGAACAACATAGAAGTTCATTTCTATGTCATTTATATTTATTAGCCTAGGGGTAGAAACTTCTTGGCTGTTAAGGCCTCTCCATGTTCCTCAAGGACCCATCATGAACATCCTTCTATCTTCCTTCTCTACCATGACTGTTAGCTTATGGCCATAAGGTCCATAGGTCCAGCCATGGCTGCCATAGGTCCAGCCATCAAATCCACATTCCATTGGGAAGATGAATGAGAAGAGGAATAAGTGGCAAAATGTCTCTTTGAACATGTTTATAAAGAAGCTAACATGCCACCATTTTCTTTACCTACCATTGCACATAAATTAGTCACGAAGCCACGCTTGGTTGAAAGGAAGACTGGGAAGACCACTTTCCCAGTCTTCCAGAAGTGTTTAATATAAATCTAAAGTGAAGGAAAATACATTTTTCAGAGAAGATATACCCAAGGAAGGAACATGAGGCAAGGTCCGGATAGATTATTTATTTATAGATTTATTCTACACAGTCACGTGCTCAGTAGAAATCAGGGATTCTATTACTAGAAAGGAGGGAGAAAATGGACTTTGGAGTAGACATCCAAATCTAGAATAAAATATAGTCCAAAATACAAAAATAAATAAGCGAATCTGTGTGACGAAATGTGCCCTTTCTATGTCTTAACTATCCTTTTTGCCTCCTGCCCTTGCCACACACTACCCAGTCTGTAGGCTCTACCACAAATGCTCAAGCTCATGTATGATTTTGTAATATGTGGCTCATCCAGAGAAGTGTAAGGTACGCGTTTACTCTGTTTTGAAAATAGTGCTTTTTTTACCCAGAGTTCTCATGCTGAGCCCCGAAACGTAAGAGTGATTCTCATTTGGGTCTAACAATTCACAGTCTATCAAAAATGTTATTCAAAGAGGTTCATTTTATTGATGCAAAATTTATAGACACGTAACACAAAATTCCCCATTTCGACCATTTTCCGGCACAATTCAGTGCCTTTTACTGTATTTACAACGTTGTGCGACCATCATCACTCTCTTATTCCAGAACATTTTCATCGTCTTCAAAAGATGTACCCGTTAAGCAGTCACTCCACATTCCTCCTTCCCACCAAACCCTCGCAAGCACTAATCTGCTTTCCGTCTGTATGGATTTGCCTATACTGCACATTTCCTAGAGGTGGAATCTTAAGGTATGTGGCCTTTTGTGTCTGGCTTATTTCATTTAGCACGGTGTTTTCAAGGTTCATCCATGTTGTAGGACCTATACGTACTTCCCTTTTTTATGGCCCAATTTATCCCATTGTGTGGTTGTACTACATACCATCTCTCCACTCATCAGATGGTGGACGCTTGGGTTTTTCCTGCTTTTTGGCTGATTTTCAATAACGCTGCGATAACCATTCATATACAACTTTTTGTTTGAATGCGTGTTTTTATTTCTCTTGTGTATACACCTAGGAGAGGAATCGCTTGGTTTTCTGACGATTCTATATTTAACTTTTTGATAAACCACTAAACGGTTTTCACAGTGCCTGGACTGGTTTATATCCCCCACCAGCAATTTATGAGGGTCACCACTCTCCACATCTTATTTTCTGTTCATTTTTTTAATTGTAGCATGCTAGTGGGTGTGAAATAGTATCTCATTGTGGTTTTGATTTGCATTTTTCTAATGATTAATGACGCTGAGCATCTTTTCATGTGCCTATTGACCATTTGTCTGTCTTTTGTGGAGAAATGGCTTTATGAGTGCCAAGTTTTTAATTGGGTTGTTTGTAGTTTCGTAGCGGAGCAGTAAGAGTTCTTTGTCTAATCTGGACATTAATCCTTATCAAATATATGACTTGCAAATATTGTCTCACATTCCTAGATTATCCTTTCACTTTTTTTGATAGGCGCTTTGATGCATAAAAGCTTTTTTAATTTCAGTGGAGTCAAATGTATCCCTTTTTTCCTTTTGTTGCTTGTGTTTCCGATGTCACTTGTAAGAAACCGCTGCCTAATCCATGGTCGTAAAGATTTACATCTATGTCTTCTTCAAAGAGTTGTATTGTCTCAGCTCTAACTTTTAAGTATTTGATCCTTTCTGCAGTAATTTTTGTATATGGTATGAGATAAAGGTAAAAATCCATTTTTTTTTTTTTTGCATGTGGATATTTCATCATCCCAATACCGTTTGCTCAAAAGGCTGTCCTTTCCCCACTGAATGGCCTTGGCCCCCTTCTCAGATATCAATGGACCACAGGTGTAAGGGTTTGTTCCTAGAATCTCAGATTCCATTGATCTATATGTCCGTTCTTATGTCAGCACTACATTGTTTTGATTTAAAAAAAAAATTTTTTAACGTTTATTTATTTTTGAGACAGAGAGAGACAGAGCATGAATGGGGGAGGGTCAGAGAGAGGGAGACACAGAATTGAAACAGGCTCCGGGCTCTGAGCTCTGAGCTGTCAGCACAGGGGCCCGATGCGGGGCTCGAACTCACGGACCGCGAGATCGTGACCTGAGCCGAAGTCGGCGCTCAACCGACTGAGCCACCCAGGCGCCCCTACATTGTTTTGATTTTAAAAGCTATGCAGTAAGTTTGACATCAAGAAGTGTGAAGGCATCCACCTTTGCACTTTTTTTTTAAATTGGGGTACAGTTGATACACAGGGTTACATGAGTTCCATGTGTGCAACGTGGTGATTTGACAAGTTTATACCTTACGCTATGCTCGCCGCAAGTGTAGCTGCCATCTGTCCCGATACATCACTATTACAATATCATTGGCTGTATTCCTGCTGCTGTCCCTTTTCTTCATGTCTCTCATTTATTCCATAACCGGAAGCCTGTATCTCCAACTCATTTTGGCTATTTGTAGTTTCCTGTAATTGCACGTTCCGTCAGGAAACCGGGACCATCTGCTGTTTCTACAAGTCCATAGCTAGCCCCATGGAATGGAGCATATTCTGGCTTTTAAGGAGTCATTTTGTCATCCCAGCCCCGTAGAATTGGTAAGGTGATAGCTGAGTTACACAGTTGTCAGGGAGTTTGTCTTATTGTTCACAAAACCATGTGCCCCTGGGGTCCTGTTATTATCCCCACAGAGTAACGAGCATGAAGATAGTCTGTACGTGAACTGTTGTGGCAATTTGCCTGAACTATGATTTAACATTGACCAAGACGTGTTGTTGAAACATAACTTTCCTCTCTAAAATCACCCTCATTTCCAAAGATAGCCAAATTGGGACTAATTCGTTTGAAAAACAGGTCCACCTTCAACAAATTTGGCCTCATTATTTACATAAGCTCAGCGAGAATAGTGATTGACCATACAGAGTCTTTAAAACTTCCTTTCCTGGAACTTTTCCTAAGGAATCTCTAGATGGAACCTTTAATAGCCTCTCGTGACCAGAAGCCAAGCCAAACACTTGCCACCGGACTTGCCTGCAATACCTGTAGATTTGAGTGCATTCCTCTTTTGGGGATCTCCAAAATATCTAGAGGCTTCCTGCACCTGCCAGGAAGTGAGATTCTTGACTCACCTGATAAGGCTGCTGGCAACTCTAAGCAAGGTATCAGGCCAACATTTCCAAGGGGCTGTATTGGCTTCAGAAAGTCAACCTTAGTTCCTTCAAGCTTTCTGGTCACATTTGAGTCTATACATGTCTCTCTGAAATAATGACCTTCCAGTCAAAGCCTTGGTAATATAACCAGCGTTTCCAATGATGTGCTATTACAAAGAGAACAGATTCTTATTGAACTTTTGCAACCAACTGTAATTGCCATGAAAGAAAGAAGAACCACTTGAGAGTTTCTGAACTCTGGAGGGTTTAGGCAGAGAGAAAAGTTAAATGTTTCAAGTTGTTCCCAAACGAATATTCTATCATATTTCTGTAAGTCATAGATATATTAAGAGAAAACTTCCTTAATCTGCAAGAGCACGCATTAGAGAACCAGTATTGTTTCACAAAAGAGTCATAAAAACTCTAATCACCTTTCTCAATTCATTTAGTCCCATGTCATTCCGGTCCTGTCTGAATACACCTTTCCCATTAGTCCTGGGAAGTCCTACTCAGCTTGGTTTTACGATCTTAAAGATACCAGAAACCTGTGTTTGTCAAAAGTCCTTCTCAGGAATCTCCTTGAAGATGAAACACATTTTGTAAGAGGATAAGAACAATAACTATAGATGACAAAAGACTCCCCAAATCGTCATGGTTGGAGATCTGATGAGAGCTCATTATAATGCACTTGACAAGGAAATCTGTTATTTTTGGAACACACAATATTTCAATAATCAGAATATCAAGTGATGGACTTATAACAAGACAGAACGTCAGGAATTTTATATATTTTCTAGTATGGTTCTAGCATTTACCCATATAACACAACCTAAGACTTATCACCATTTGTTTGACAGTGCTTCCCATGTAACAACCTAACATGCCAAATAAACAAGACTGCTCAGTCAAAAGATATTCATTCAGAATTTGAATCTTGGGAATTTTGTTAAAATTCTCAGAAGGTTTGGGGTGCCAGCATGGCTCATTCCTTTAAGCGTCTGACTTTGGCTCAGGTCGTGATCTCACAGTTCACGAGTTCGAGCTCCACACTGAGGTCTCTGCTGTCAGCATGGAGCCACCTTGGGCTCCTCTGTCACCCTCTCTCTACCCCTTCCCCACCTGTGCGCGTGCGCTCTCTCTCTTTCTACCTCCCTCTCTCTCAAAAATAAATTAAAAAAAAAATCTCAGCAGTGCCTGAGTGGCTCAGTCGGTTAAACATTTGACTTTGGCTCAGGTCACGATCTTGTGGTTCATGAGTTCGAGCCCTGCCTTGGGCTCTGTGCTGACAGCTCAGCGCCTGGATCTGGTTTCATATTCTGTGTCTCCTTTTCTCTCTGACCCTTCCCTGCTCATACTCTGTCTCTCTCTCAAAAATAATAAAAACATTTAAATTTTTATTAAAAAATCTCAGAAGCTTTTAAAGTACATCCCTAAATGGGATTGCAGACTATTACAGAACGGAATATGTATATGTAATCAAGGTGGCAATAAGGGATTCTACAGGAAGTTATATACTTGTTAAAAGAACTTAGGTCCATTAATATTGAGAAGTTTTGAGTAATCAAAGACCTGATGAGGAAAAAACACAGAAGCTTTCGTTTTCTGGGTGGCTAAAGAAAATGAAAACTAAAACTTTCTTATGAAGAGCAGATCAACAATCGAAGAAAACTTTGACTTTTTAAACAGAAAGAAAAGCAGAATTTTAATCTTATATCAGTATACTTTAAAAATGTATTCATTTCAACTTTAGTCCAGACCACACATAAAATTATTCTCCAGAGATTCCATTCACAAACCTTCTACAACTTTTTCTTTTTTTTAAGCTTATTTATTTATTTTTGAAAGAGAGAGAGAGCGAGAGAGAGTGTGTGCGAGCAAGTGGGGGAGGGGTAGAGAGAGAGAGGGATAGAGGGAGAGAATCCCAAGCTGGCTCTCCACTGTCAGCACAGAGCCCAACTTGGGACTTAAAGTCATGAACTGGGAACTCATGAACTGTGAGCTCATGACCTGAGCCAAAGTCAAGAGTCTGACACCTCACCTCCTGAGCCACCCAGGCACTCCTACAACTCCTTTTCATTCAGATTTTGTCCTGAGACTTTTCTCTCTGAATAACCAGTCTCTTTTTAGGACAAAACCAATTTGGTTTTTTCCCCTCAACAAGGTGTATTCCCATTCCTTATACCTTTCTCTTACATCTCCTACTTTCCTACATACCAAGTTGCTTTCCTTATTTTTGTCAGTCCGAATTATATTTAGCCAAATTCTAACTCTTAGAAACCTTAGTCTGCAGTGAAAATTAAGTAGTAACCAATTATGAACCGTATGTTACACCAGAATTCTTTGGATTGGCAAATGTATGAATACACTTCACAATTTCTAGAAAAATATGCTTTTCCATAAACCATAAAGCGTATTTCCCAACAGACCCAAGTATCTTCAGTTTCTCTGCAATAAGGAGCCAAAAGCAGAAACCTGTGTTCCGTAACCAATGCTTTAGTATTTTATTTGGGAAAGACTGAGATAGCCGATGAATTCGATCCAGTTTCTCATTTAACTTAGCAAAACTTCAAAGTGTCAGGTTACCAAAGATGTTGAAAGCTATTTAAAAGTTGTGCCTCTAAACCTTTTCATTTATTCAGACTACTTGTTCTTAACAATCACCCATGAAAACTTGAGGAGACAGACAAAATTAACCATCTTTTAAAGTAATCCTTTTGCTGACACATTGCAACAGAGATAACGTGAACTCATTTGACCTCTAGTAAACCTTGGTGGAATCCAAGTGTTATATTTAATGCCGGTAACTTTATCAACTTGTCTATCTGAAACTAACACATTTAAATTAGCTTTAATACAGATTATGCTCCACCTGTGTCCACCGAAAGTTCATCAGTGTGTTCGCCTTTGTCAGTTTTTTCCCCCGGGGCACCTGTAGAGAAATCTGAAGTGGGTGATTTAAGCCCAAGGGGGTCTGTGGTTCCTTTCATGTCGATTTGGGAGGTGTTCCATTTGGAACCTTATAGGGAGGTGGCCCAACCGCGTGGGGTGCTCGTTGCTCCTTGACAGTGCGGGTAAGAGGAACAGGAGCCAATGGCACTGGACGCCCTGGGGATGATAAAGAAGCCGGTTAAGCACACTGTGCCTCTGGTAGTGCAGTAACAGGGTGAGGTGGGGGGCACGGGCACAACGGGGCCACCAGAGAGGCCAGAGGCAGATTGGACTAACGTTTCTTTTTTAAAACTTTTTAATCCTGTCTCTCCCTCCTGCAAAACAAGTATTGTTGTTATTTTTTCTTTTGATTGCTTTTCAGTCCTCTGCACCATTTATTTAAAATATGTCCTAATGGGCTTTCTTTGGCAAGAGAAGGAGTATTCCCTATCTTTCTGGGCAAAAGTTCACAAAGAACACAGAAGAAACAGAACCATAACCAAATGAAGGCCACAGCACATCTCTTAGCATGTGTTGTCCCTCCAAAGTTGAGGGGCTTCACCAATTTAAACAAGTAGCTCCCTAGTTTCTACTTCCTGCCCAAAGTAGGAATTTCACCAGCTAAACCAAACAGCTTCCTAGACAAGCTGAAAGAGCCAAGCCAAAACCCTTTATTTGGAGGCAACCAAATGGGAAGAAGGAATCCAAGAAAGCCATTCGGTGGCCATCTTTCCTCTGAGCTCAACACGCATGGCAAGGTGGTCATAAAAATCCTTTTTTCCTTAGTCATGGGTCCTTGGCAATATTCCTTTCCACTTATTCAAAATTCAGCCCAGTGAGCTCTTTGGCGGGATAGAGATGGAACTTCTCATTATACACACACAAATTTAACATAACATAACCTCCACACACACACACTCACACACCAAAACAGGTCTCTTCCAAATTTCCAATACGTTGACCATCATTCAAGTCCCTTGTAGTTTCTTCCCAAAGCCACACCTTTCTAACAGGGAAAGCATGGGCAACAAAACAAAAACCACAAATGAGAAACTTGCATCAGCTTACACTCTGATGGACTCACCCACTCCACACACTCATCAGCTTCCCTAGGTGCTCCTTTCCACTCAAACCGCAAAGCGAAATTGGCAGCTAGTGTGCATAGGGAATCAGCAGGGAGTTTTCCCCAAGACGAAAGTAGTCAGGACAGCTATAGGGAGAGATCCCTCGGACCCTCTCTTTGAGACCACCTAGCCCCCAGCAGCTAACCTCCTGCATCTGTCCAACTTACTATCCTGGAAAATGAACCAGGAGGCCTCTGGTGCACTATCATGGCGTCTTGGGATTCCCAGGGGGAACCGGATGCCACAGGGGCATTGGCTCCTGGCTTGCCTGCCACAACTTGTTACTAAAACCCAAGTTCAACTGCCCGGTGCTCCAAAGGCCAATACTCGAGACAAGTTTTGATTGGGAAGGAATATGAATTTTATTCAGGAAGCTGATCACCTGGGGAGAAGGTGAACTCTTGTCCAAAGCCAACTCCCGTGTTTCCGTCTGGCCCAGGGGTTTTTAAGAGAGTTTAGGGAGTACGGTGTTCTGTAACATGTCTTGATTATGTGCAGGCCCAGTGGTGCCAGCTACAGACGTTATCTCAGTGCTCAGAGGTTGTGCAAGGGGGTCTGGTTCCTTAGTGCCTGGGAGTTGTGCAAGAGTACTCTGTTCCTTCTAGGAAAGAATGCAGGATCTACAGATACACAAAGAAAGGTAGTTAATCAATCACACTGGCTAAGGGTGCTTGCTAAAGCTTAAAGACTACTAGGTTGCCTAGAGGGGCTGAGGCATCTTCAATCTGTCGAGTTGTTCTGTTCTTTACTTTAAAAAAAAAAGTGGAGTATTGAAGTCTCCAGCTCTTATTGTTGAACTATATCTCCCTCCAGTTCCGTCAGTTTTTGCCTCATGTATTTTGGAGCTCTGTTGTTGAGTGTATATATGTTTATAATTGCTCTACTTTCTTGATAGATTGACTCACTAATCCTAATAGATTAATTCAGTTCCATTTAATGTAATTACTGATAAAGACGGACTTACCTCCACCATCCTGCTTTTTTTTCTGTATGTCATATTTTTTTTTTTGTTCTTCGGTTCATCCATTACTGACTTCTCCTATGTTCAATAGCATTTTTCTGGTACTGTTTTGATTCTCTTATTTCCTTTACAACATATTGTTAAATTGGTTTCTCCATGATGGATTACAATTAACGTCCTAATTTACAACAGTCTAGTTCACATTTAATACTAACTTAAATGCAAGAAATTCAAGGGGCGCCCGGGTGGCTCAGTCGGTTACGCATCTGACTTTGGCTCAGGCCATGATCTCACAGTTTGTGGGTTCGAACCCTGTATCGGGCTCTGTGCTGACAGCTCAGAGCCTGGAGCCTGCTTGGGATTCTGTGTCTCCCTCTCTCTCTGCCCCTCCCCCGTTCACTGTCTCTCTCTGTCTCTCTCTCTTGCTCTCTCTCAAAAAAATAAATAAATAAACATTTAAAAAAAAAATCTCAAGAAATTCAAGACGATAGAGAGGTGGCTCATGATTTTAGGACCTGGGGGAACAAGGAACCTTAAGGATGCTTCTCATATGAGTATAAACTGAGAAAAAGCAGGGAGCAGTGTGAAGAGGCAAATCCAAAACAGTGCCCAGGCAACTTGGCAAAAGTAATTCCAAATCAAAGGATTCTTTAAGTGGCTTCAGAATTCAAGGAAAGATAATTTGAAAGGAAAACAGGAGATTCCTACAAGCTCAGGTAAGCAGATTAACAGAGCCTTTTGAAATATGCCTTTGATCTCACTCATGGGTGACTGGACAATCCAAATGGTTTAAGTAAATGGTAGTCAACTCAAATTATTTGTTGAGAGAAGATGATACATAGAATATAAGTAATTAAATACTTAATGGTTGGAATTTTCTATTGTGGAACATCAGTGAGGAAACATTTGTGAAAAAATAGGAAAACAGGTGGGCAACAGTACATTATTTATGAGCAAGGATACGTTATCACATTTTACTGTAGAGAGAAATTCTATACCTTCCTGTAACTTGCTTTTGCAAAAACAGTGGTAACCATTACCTTTGAAAGATTAACAGAGGCATTATGTTTAAAAATACGCATTAAGAGGTTTTTTTCCCTAACAAATTCAGGATGAGTTTTAAGCAAATACCTACAAGAATGGAAGGGGGTACAAAGCCTGTGTTTCCAAATAATATTTGCTTATTTCTAAAATGAGATCCATCGTCATTGTATTTACCATCAAAAACTACTGAAAGGAAGGAAGAAATGAGGGAAGGAAGGAAAAAGGGAGGTCAGGAGGGAGGAAAGAGAAATGAGAGAATTCTCATCCCTGAAATCACTTCTAAGAGATAAATCACACAAAGTTTTTGAATAATTTAAATACAGGTTTTACCTCCCGGGTCAACTATGAAGAGTATGTTGAGGTGTGTTGTTGGTGTTATTATTTAAATGTTTTTTAAGCTTATTTATTTTGAGAGAGAGTGCGCTAGCAGAGGAAAGTTAGAGAGAGAGGGAGAGAGAGAAGTCCAAGCAGACTCTGTGCTATCAGCATGGAGCCCGATGTGGGGCTTGAACTCACAAACTTTGAGATCATGACTTGAGCTGCAATCAAGAGTTGGATGCTTAACCAACTGATCTACCTAGGCGCCCCTAAATGTTTGTTATTCTGTATGTACATGTGTGCTCTCAGAGCCTAATGAGCCAAAGATTACCAGAGCCAGGCCTATAATGTGACAGAATCATATTTATGATGTCAACGAGGTGGGACAGGTGTACCCCAGAGGGTCTGTGGATTGCTGCTCTCAACAGGAAGAAAGATGGAGGCGTGTTTTGTCAGGTTTGGATGCCTGCTGAACGATTCAGTGGAAGGTCTTAGCAAAGTGGGGGCATTTCCAAACTGGTTAGTGCTCCGGAGGCAGGATCAGGGGAAGCAGGGATTGACTTGGGATTAGGGAGTTGTCGTGGCTCAAGGGCAGTTGAGCGATTGAGTATCCCCAATAATAGATGGGAAGAGCGGAGTGTACTTGGGAGTGTCGTTTGTAAGAAGGTAGTAACTGCTCAAAGCAGACTTGAGAGTGGGAAGAGTAGTTGCGTAGCCTTGAGTGAACCAGTATTTCCTGTTAATTTTGCAACTCCTGTTGTCAGCGTCTGCCCTCCCAGCGTGGTTGACAACAGAGCTGCTTTCTCTATTTTAATCCTAGACAGTTTTTTTCAGTCTCAGACAGATTTTTATTCTTTTCAGTGTATATGTTCTGGCCGTCTCTTGGACGTCGTGTATAATTAACAGCTTGTGTAGTTTTAAAGGACGTTCAGTCTTGAAGGGCACTCTTTGGAACAAAAGCATAATAACAAAGTAATTTCTATTCTTTTGGTTAAATTTAAATTATCTTGAAAAAAATGGCTAGGAAGTCAACGTCTCTAGGATCTCCTTTCTCTGTCTTGATCATTGACGCTTAGGGGACCTAAAACAGGAGAGTTAATCAAGTCTGGCCTCCAGCAGCTCTGCTGTGGTTTTTTTAAATCCTTCACACTAGTGAAGAGCTAGTTTCATGCAAAGCTGGGTCATAAATAAACTGGCCCAGGAGATCTGCACACTGTTTGAGGGCAAGGATCTTGTTTTACTCACATCTGTACCCCCTCACAGCTTAACACAAGGCCTTGTCTCTGTGACTCTCGATAAATATTTGTTGGATTGAATCCTGTTTGGAAAAGAACTTTGAGGGCACTCCATAAAAGATTGAGTGTATTATAAGACAAGAAAGAGAGAAATGTTGATCTTAACTGTACCTGGAAGTGTGTTTGTCATTTTAATGCTTTCCCAAAGGCTAAGGGACAATCAATCTCGAGAGACAAAACCACGCTCTTTCTTTCAACAGAAAAGGTGAGCTTCCACCGAGCTTTAGTGAAATAATGGCCTGTCCTGTATGGAATGCCTTCAAATCATGTCTTAGTCATGTTTTGTTTTCCACCAGTCTATCGCAAGTTTAGTTAGCATACTAAGCATTACAGTCGCAAGAACTATATTCAGCTTTTAACTTGGTATTTCTGTTGGGAACATCGGGTATTCCTGAACACAATAAAGTCTGTTGGTAATAACGGCAACCTTGTTATTTTTTTTGTCTTGTGAGAAGCTATGTCTGCGATCTGCAGAACATTAGGTAATAGCTTGTATTTCTTTTGTTATATTTGTTTAAAAAAAAAGCCTTTTTTCCCTTCAAACCTGTTTATGTAAACAGTGGGAAATTGTTTTGAATTGATCCTATATATCCACAGTATACAGGCATTCTGCCTCCATGAAATTATGCCCAGTGTTTCCATCACCAAAGAGATCTCTGAATTCTCTGAGCTCTCACATCTCTTTGTATATTCCTCTCTCATTGAACACACCACTGGGAAACTGTCTAATCTCACACACACACACACACACACACACACACACAATACATAGAATAATGAGGTTAATGTGAATAATGGATGCAGATGAGAACGTCCTTTGGGAACGTCAGGTCTTCCAGTTTCGTGTGGGGAAGCTTTAAGATTAATTTGGGTCAGTTATGGTGAAAGGCAATTTTGATGCGGATCCTCCTCAAAGTTGATTCTGAGGCAAGGACTTGGGTGCGTGCAGGTGGTTTATATTTGGGAATTCTTCTCAAGAGTAAATGAGCAAGTGAGAAAGTGAAGGGAGAAAAGCGCCCACTCCCTCCAAAAACATGGTGCATTGATGATCAAGTTACCTCCGTGGGCACCTGGCGCCCGATCCCTTTAGGGAATTTGCTGGTTAACCGTGTGGGACATAGCGCAGAATTCTTCCACCGGCAGAAGGGGGAGCTGGGGTATTTGTCTTTGAAGTCTCATTCCCTATCAGTTGACAGTTAAGAAATAAGGGTTACTACACAACCACACTTCTAGCTTGGTGCTGCGGGCGGCTAGTCGAACTCCTAGGTGCTGGGGAAATCCCTCCGACAGAGAAGGACAAACACAGAAGCTCAAGGTGAACGTTTGACACCGGGGTGGGAACTGTCTCCGTGTGCAGTTGCAGGTGAATTCAGGCGAGCTGAGTATCTGGGGAGGGACATCAACAGAGTCTAAGCACCATGGCACCCAAGCCCCAGGGAGCATCATGGCACCCAAGCCTTGGGGAGCATCATGGCACCCAAGCCTTGGGGAGCATCATGGCGCCCAAGCCCCAGGAGCATCATGGCGCCCAAGCCCCGGGAGCACCATGGCGCCCAAGCCCTGTGGAGCACCATGGCGCCCAAGCCCCGGGAGCACCATGGCGCCCAAGCCCTAGGGAGCGTCATGGCGCCCAAGCCCTGTGGAGCACCATGGCGCCCAAGCCCTAGGGAGCACCATGGCGCCCAAGC
>NC_064817.1:24669334-24785359 GCF_023721935.1 Panthera uncia
GGAGCACCATGGCGCCCAAGCCCTAGGGAGCACCATGGCGCCCAAGCCCTAGGGAGCACCATGGCGCCCAAGCCCTAGGGAGCACCATGGCGCCCAAGCCCCGGGAGCATCATGGCGCCCAAGCCCCGGGAGCACCATGGCGTTCAAGCCCCAGGGAGCATCATAGCGCCCAAGCCCCGGGAGCATCATGGCGCCCAAGCCCCAGGAGCACCACGCACCCAGGAGCACGGCAGGGCTGAGGAGTGCAGGCCCAGCTCCCGCAGCCCCAAAATGCTCCGTTTCTGCCTGCCGGTCTCGGCTTCGGCTACCACGAGGGCCTTGTGTGCCAAGGTGAGACTTTTCCAATGGTTGATGGAACTCTTGAGGCTAATTGAGAAGTGGAATAGTATGAAGACATGTGTATCAGGAATCGCTTGGAAGATAAACACTGGAAGGCAGGACAGCCAGATGTGGAACTATTGATACAGTTTGTGCAATAGTTAATCGGGTTTTGAATTACACGTGGTGTAAGCAGAGTGGGTCACAGCCGGAATGGAGAGAAGAAATATTCTGGGCAAGGTTTCAGGGAAACGTGTTAAATGATCATTTGTAAGGTCCTATGGTAGAGAGGGGGCTGAGAAGTAATAAGAAGTTAGAAACTTTCTATTGAAAGTAGGTAACTTGTTTTGAGCCTAGCTCATTAGGAGATTCACAGAAAGCCAGACAGTATGCGGCTAGGGGGCGTGCAGAGAAATTCTGAAATAAGGTTTTGTCCGGTCAGTTCAGAATTATAGGGACATTAAGACCTGTCTGACTCTCTCCAGTCTCATTTCCACCTCTGGGACAGACCTGGTTTGAGTCATGGTTCTCAATTTTGCTACCCATTTGAATTATCTGAGGAGGCTTGTAAAAATCCCGATGTCCAGGCCTCTCCCCAGGCCAATTAAATCAGACTCTCTAGGCGTGACATCCAGGCTTCAGTGGTTTTTAAAGCTCCCTGGATGATTGCGAGGTGCAGCCATGTTCGAGAACGACTGGGTTATAGTCATCAAGTATGAAATAAGCTCCACTTTCATATGCAACATTCGGTCATCAGTTCTAATTCTGGCTTTGTCCCAGTAACTGGGTTTTTGCTTTTTCCTGGAAAAAAAAAATTACCTCTCTAATTCCACCAGTCTGGTAACTGCTTCCTGCTGCCTTGATAACACTCCCAGTACCCAAATCCTCTATTTTTGCCAGGCTTCCCCAGCCCTGACCAGTACCTGAACTTGAGTGCAAAGGTTGAAGCTTTCTTGGCAGCCGTTTCTGATGTCCATAACCTGCCAGCCTGAAGGTGTTCATGCCTCTCCCTCCCCGCAGGAAGCCTCCACGCTCAGTGCACCTAAGTTCCTTCCAGGTTCACAGCTAACGTAAGGTGTGTTTCTCCTGATTTTTTTTTTTTTTCATCAGGCAATAAGAATCCACTATGTTTCCCTTTTCTGGAAGAGCTGAGTGACACTTGAGATTTTTTTGGAAAGGTGACGTTAAAATGTGTAGAACACTTGCTATCAAGGAATTGAAGCAAGTTGACAAGGCAGACCACCTCTTCCAACCTGCCCCCCGGCCCCCGCCCCCTGCCCCGCTGCCACCGAAGACGTTGACCCTAAAAGGTATGGCCACTCGGAACTTCGTGATCTTTCTTTGTCAACAAATGCATCCGCTTATCCTGCATCTCTGTCAGAAGAGCCTCTTCCCCTCCAGCTTCACTTTATGAGATGTTTCTCTCCTTCTCCAGTCTAATCCAAGTCCTCCTGCTATGGACCCCATGCTTTGGTTTTCTTCTCAGTGAGCTTACTTCAGAATTCACTCACGTTTCCCTCCGTTTACTTTGAAAAAAAAATCCAACAATAATCTCTTTGGTCTGATATTTTCCTCCAGGCCGTATTACCCTTCCTCCTTCCCTTTACTGCAAAAAGTGTTAAAAGAGTGGGCCTATACTCCCTGAATTCGCTCTTTCAATACATTACAGGTAGACCTAGGACACTCTTCTTTACTGGAACGATTACAGGGATTCCCAGGGACCTTCCAGATCCCAAAACTAAATACGTGTTTCACTAATTGTTTGATGTCCTCCCTACAACATTTAACAATTTCACTGAACCTGCCTTTGAAACCTCTTCTCCACCACACACAGGGATATCACTGCCTTGCTTCTCTGGCCGCTTTGTGTTAGTTTCCTTTACGGGCTTAACTCCCTCCGCTCTTGCCTCCGACCTTAGTTTTCACCACGGTCCCAATCTTGATGCTCTTGTAAACTTCATATATTTTCCATGAGTTAACTCCCGCATACTGTTGATTACAAGCCTGTCCCACTCTACTGAGCATGCTTGGGACAAGATCTCTCATGCTCTCCTACTTGCAAACTCCAGTTGACATTCCCTCCTTCTGGAACGTTTTTCACTTCCAGGCTTCTGTATCCTCCTGTGTCATACGCTTTTTCTCTGAACGCTTCTTCTTTCTCTTGGACACAGTTTTCTTTTCCAGCTTGCTCCGTGGGTCTTGTTCTGCCCCCGGCTTCTGAGCTGGTACAATTAACTGGTAGCACCTGCTGAGGGAATCTTCGTGCCCAGTGTGAGGGGAAAAGCACGTATCGTGGAAAGAAAATGAGTTGTTTTTTTTTTTTTAAATCCATGTACATTCTCTACGGCTTGTGATTGAGAAGTCACATACAAAGATATTAATTAAGGAAGAGGTAAGAGGGTGACACTGGCATGACCCGTGGTGAAAGGGTGGAGAACACTCTGTCAGGCTTAGTGTCCGTGCAGACACTTTTGGAACCAAATGCAGTGGCAAAGTCACTGCTTCCAATCCTCAGATTTTTGTGAACCGCACTGAGTCATGGCCGTTAAGAGACGACTAGGGCGCAACAACCAAACGTATATAATTTACCATTTATTTGTGAGCTGCTTGAAGACAGAGTTCGTTCTTCTTTTATCTCTGAATTTCCAACATCTAACATCCGGCCCTGATCGTCGTAAAAACAAACCAAACAAACGTTTTGAAAGCAAATGCATGAGTCGGAAGCCCTCTGAGCCGAGCTAATGAGACATTTGTGCTTTTCAACCTGTACAACCTTCAGAAGCTCGGCAGTTAGAGAAGTAGGTAGGTGCGTCCAGAGGCTGATAATTTGCAGGGCGGGCCCAATGGATGGTGCAGCATATAAAACCAAAACAGATGTTTTGAAATAAGACGGGTTGGGTGCCAGCGATAGAAAGAAATATACCTCTGATAGGAACACGGGTGGAGCAGGAGCAGGCTGTGGTCAGAAGAGGAAATTCAGCCTTTCCGTTCTTGGATGAGGGCAGTTCGGAGTGATGAGAAGCCTCAGTTTGTGACTGTTCCAGAGTCCATTAAAGCTGTGAGGAAATGAGGTGAAGCAAGGATCTGTGATACCAGTGGCTGGTGAAAGAGTGAGAGCAGAGGTGGAGAAGAGCACCGTGATCCAAATGCTAAAGAAAGGGAGAGAAGTTTCTACCCTAGACTATGGCACAGTGGTTAAGGGAACAGACTGTGGATTCAGAAGTTGGGTTTAACTCTTACTTCTATTGTCTACCAGCTGTGTGACCCTAAACAAGAGACCTTGGGCAAATTACTTGACCTAGCCACACCTAAATCTCATCATCTGTACAAGAAAATAGCGTCTGTCCCTTAAGGTTGTCATCTGGATTAAATGAGATAATGCAAGCAAAGTACTTAACACATGATGGCTACTACCTACTAAGCCCTCAGTAACTGTGAACTGAAAACCATAGACAACTGGCAGGGAGGGCTGGGCAGCACCACGAGAGTTGGTTTGATTTTCAAAATAGGAAAAGTGAGAGTAGGGTATTTAAATTCATTCTTCTCACTGAGTCCAGCTAAGTTCCCCCCCCCCCCCGCCAGGGAACTAAAAGAAAAACAATCTACCAGTGTGATCCCAGAAGTATTTCTAGTAATTTTTGCAGAGTAAGTTAAAGGCTGGACTCAACAGAAAATAAATTCTAAGGCAAATGCGCATTGCTAATCCTCTACGAAGGCGTGCCGTCTCGAGAATCAAGAGTGAGAGAAGGCGGTAGAGAGGCAGCCCGTGAGGGCAACTATGAAGAAGCACGCTACGCACTTGGGCGGAGCTTTGTGAGCTAGCCAGATGGCTGCATGCTAAGCTTGCCAGATGGCGTCAGAGCAGTACTGCCCTTAGACCCACGCAACAGGGATGCTTGCCTTGAGCCTTGTGCGCGTCTCTCTCCGCACGCACGCACGCACGCACGCACACAGTTAAAAGAGCCACACGTATGCCTCTTTGACTAGAGGTACAGCTGTCAGTAGTTCCGGCACAGCCATAGTATGTGGCTAAACACCTCCTGTCGTGACTGACACCTTCGAGACCCCCCAGGGTGATGTCTCTCAACATCTCATGCCTTATGTTCCCAGTTACGGGTTGTCCCACTGCCATCACTGGAGATGGAGTTGTTCCCTACTTACGTCGGCAGGGAATATTCCAGTGGCTTAAGCACTTGGGCACGAGAAAACAAAACGAAACAAAACAATGTGCTTACTGTATAGTCTCCCTCGGCCTGAATGAAAGAAAGTCTTGCATTCCCTAATTAGGAAGAAGTCTGAAGGATACTCCTTCGAACCCCACCTCTATCTTTCTGTAATTGTCCCAGAATCCCGGGGAAGCTTAACCGTTCATCATACGAGGAAAATGTTATATGCCTCAGCCCTTTGGTGTCTCTTACTTTGGTACCTCATACTTTAGGCGTGTGCTTCTGCCTACACGAGACGAGTGATGGAGGCAGGTGTTCCCACCCTTGTCTCCTCAATCGTGCATCCCCCCCCCCATAAGAACCTCACTACTTCCCTTAGAAGACAGCTTCTCTCACCAAAGAAAGCACACTGTTCCTGCCCCCCTGGGGGCAAGGGCAGGGACCTTAGGAGGAAAGCATTTTCTTTCCTCTTACTATGACACTATTTCCAGCAAAACAGTACTAGTGACATAAAGGAGCGTAGCAGCATTTTATCCTTCTAGAACTTGATTTATATAATGGGATCCACCACATTATCTGTGAATGGCTCCGTCACACTGATTCCGAATGGGTAGCACCAGCCCCAAATGAATTCTTTCTGATTCCAGGTTTCTAGGTTGATAGAGGAGGAGTGTGGAGGGAGGCATGAGACATAGTTGTTATTTGCTAGTATCTGGTGGGTTTCCAAATGATGTTTTTCCCGATTTTTCTGTCAATTCCAAAGAGTTGGACCTGTGTCCGTCTTGTTCAGCACCGTATCCGTGACGCCTGGCGCAGGACCTGGTGTGTGGGAAATGAAAGATAAATGAAAGTTAGATAAGTGAATTAATAAGTAAATGAATAGAAATGACGATAATTCTCATTGGTTACCAGTATAGAAGTAGGGCCAAATAATAGAGATGCAAAATTTGATTCAACGTGTTCAGAAAACTTACTACAAAGTAGAAATTAATAGGTGTAATCAACTACATTGTGATAACACGAATTCCCCCACAAAAGCCCAATAACTAGGGAGTGAGTGGAGGTAACTTAGAGAAATGTTTAAATTGGGACCAACAATACCTATAGTCCTTTTGATGTCAAAGACATTCTTCTCAAATGCTTTCTTCTCAAGAAACAGAAAATAAAGTACAGTAAAAGCTTGTATTGTGAGTAACTTGTTCTGTGAGTGTTCTGCACGATGAGCAAAGATTTGTAACAAATTTGAACTTGATAGACAAGCGATGTCTTGCAATATGAATAGTACATGTTGCTGAACATCACACGATAACAACTGAGCCAACGGTTCTTGAAATTCGCTTTGATATACAAGTGCTTTGGATTACAAGCATGTTTCCAGAATGAATTATGCTCGCAAACCAAGGTTTTACTGTACTCCTAAACACAATAGTTACGTATATTTTCTTTTACGGTTTTCGCGTTGTATGCTACCGTATAATTTTCTTGTTCGTTTCTTCATCAAATGTACACTTATTCTAACAGGATTTGGAAGTTACATAGACATCTTAATACAAAAAAATAAAAATTTCCACGACAAATATTTTCGTTTCCATACTAGATGTAGCCCCCAAAGCAAGATAGATTATATTTTGTAAAGGTCCTAGAACAGATTCATCCTTCTGTTTGTTTTGCTTAAAGCGAGTATATCCAAAATTAAACAACTCTCTGTTGTTTCCATGTATAAAAACTTTTAGATACATGAAAAATCTCTGAGAGTTTTTCACTACAAATGGGTAAGTTGTTACCAATTTCTTTATGTCCATGATTTTCAAATTTGTTTATCCATTAAACCCCTTGCTTAAGGGCACCTGAGTGGCTCAGTTCATGAAGCATCCGAATTTGGGTCATGTGATCATCTCACAGTTGGTGGGTTCGAGCCCCATGCCGGGCTCCGTGCTGACAGCTCAGAACTTGCAGCCTGCCTCGGATTCTTGCGTCTCCCTCTCTCTATGCCTCTCCCTCACTTGTGTTCTCTCTCTCTCTCTCTCTCTCTCTCTCAAAAATAAATAAATACACATTAAAAAAAAGCTCTTGTTTGAATGAAATTTTGTAAGGAAACACCACATATACAAGAGGTAGAAAGCATATCACTCTGGTTGTGATAGGGTTGCAGCCCTGATAACTGCTCATTACCTGGGCCATTGAGGGCAATTGGGGTTGGAAGTGGGTTCCACATTCCCTAGGGATTCACTCATATTTCTCACGTTTTCTTTATCTGTTCTCTTGGAGGGCCCAGAAAACAGTCAAATGATTGAAAAGTGGATCCACTGCCTCCCAAGTAATCATTAGGTAGCAAGTCCTTTTTCCTCTCAATTGTGTGAAGAAATGGTATCTAGAATTCAATCTGAGCAACAGAATCTAAGTCGTCTCATTTCTAAAACCCGTTGGTATCATTTCAGCCTTTTAATGAGGATACATTACGTTGTTCAACAAACATGTTAACTCTCCTGTAGCCTTCTGATGAGGAGATCTCAGGAAAAGGAAGAACATTGTATGTCCTGTAAGCCTGCAGAAAAGAAATGTTATTCAGGTCCGGAAATTTAGTCTATCCACCACAGATGCTCATTGTGTCCTGTCTTCACACTTAGACTGAATTATCAACATTTGTTCTGGTCTTGAATCTCCTTACTCCACCAACCATCCCATACCCATCACTTGAGGAATATTGAATAACCTTTCTAATTGTATTAGTTTCTAGCTGGCTCCTTTTTTCCCCTCCAGAGTTTTGAAACTCCCCCAAATGGAAAATGCAGTCATTAACAAATGTTTTGATATATGACCAAAAACACCAGGCAAGAATGTCAAAGATACTTTGATCTCTGCCTTGTCTGTGTGTTGTTTTTTATTGAAGAATGATATACAGGCAATATTCTGTTAGCTTCGGGTGAATAACATAGTGATTTGGTATTGATAAACATTACGAAAAGCCACCCAAACTAGCTCCCATCTGTCACCACACAAAGTTATTATATTCTTGACCGTACGTGTTATGCTGTACATTACATCTCCGTGTCTTACTTATTATTTAACTGGAAGATTGTACCTTTTAATCTTCACCTCTTTCATCCATCTCCCCGACCCCCTGACCTCTTGTAACCATCAGTTCATTCTCTGTATCTATGTGTTGCTTTCCGTTTTATCTTTTTTGAGGATTTGTTTCATTTTTTACATTACACGTGTAAGTGAAGTCATATGGTATTTGTCTTCGTCTGGCTTATTTCACTTAGCATCATCCCCTCTAGGTCGATCCGTGTTGTCACAAATGGTAAAATTTCATTCTTTATTATGGCTGAGTGATATTCCATTGTGTATGTATGCCACATCGTCCTTCTCATTTCGTCTACCGTTGGACATTTAGGTTGCTTTCACATCTTGGCTTTTTTAAACAAACAAACAAAAATGCTGCGGTGCACATAGGGGTACATATGTCTTGTCAAATTAGTGTTTTTGTTTTCTTTGGATAAATACCCAGAAGCGGAATTGTTGAATAATAGATAGTAGTTCTATTTTTAGTTTTTTGAGTAACCTCCATTCTGTGTTTCCATAGTGACCGTACCAATTCACATTCCCACTAACGTTGCAAGAGAATCTTCCCTTTTCTGGGGCGCCTGAGTGGCTCGGTCGGTTAAGCATCCGACTCTTGGTTTCGGCTCAGGTCATGAGCTCACGGTTTGCGGGTTCGAGCCCCACATCAGGCTTCGCACGGACAGTGCAGAGTCTGGCTTGGGATTCTCTGTCTCCCTCTCTGCCCCTCCCCTGCTTGCTCTGTCTCTCAAAATAAGTAAATAAACTTAAACGTTTTGTAAGTAAAAATAAAAATGAAAGGATTTTTCCTTTTCCTCGCATTTTTACCAACACTAGTCATCTTTTCTTTAATCCTAGCCATTCTTGACAGAGTGGCGTGATGTCTTATTGTGGTTTTGATGTGCATTTCCTGATGTTCAGTGATACTGAACATCTTTTCCTGTGTCTTTGGCCATTGATGTGTCTTCTTTGGGAAAATGTCTATTCAGGTCCTTCCTCTGCCCATTTTTATTTATTCATTTATTTACTTATAAGATGTTTATTTATTTTGAGAGACAGAGAGAGAGAGAGAGAGAGAGAGAGAAAGGGGTGAGCAGGGGAGGGGCAGAGAGAGAGAGAGAGACAGAGAGAGAGAGAGAGAGAAAATCCCAGGCAGGCTCTGCACTGACAGAAAAATGTTGCTATGGGCAATGTCAGTGAAATTACTGCCTGTGCTCTCTCCTAGAATTTTTATGGTTTCACATGTCACATTTAGGTCTGTAATCCATTTTGAGTTTATTTTTGTATATGGTGTAAGAGAGTGATCTGTTTTCATTCTTTGCCATGTCGCTGTCCAGTTTTCCCAACAGCATTCATTCATTCATGCAGGGCTCAATCTTGAGAACTGTGAGATCATGACCTGAGCCAAAATCAAGAGTCAGACGCTTAACCGATTGTGCCACCCAGGCGCCCCTATTTGTTTTTTATTTATAAGATTTTAATTTCAGTATAGTTAACATACAATATTATATTAGTTTCAGGTGTACAGGATGGTGATTCAACACTTCCATACCTCGCCCAGTGCTCATCACCAGTGCAGTCCTGAATCCCCATCACCTATTTCACCCATCCCCCCACCCACCTCCCCTCTGGTAACCCATCAGTTTGTTCTCTGTAGTGAAGACTCCGTTTCTTGGTTTGTCTCTCTCTTTTTTTTCCCTTTGCTCCTTTGTTTTGTTTGTTAAATTCTGCATACGATTGAAATCATATAGTATTTGCCTTTCTCTGACTGACTTATTTCCCTTACATTATAGTCTCTAGCACCATCCATGTCCTTGCAAATGGCAAGATTTCTTTCCTTTTCATAGCTGAATGATACTGTATTGTATATGTATACCACATCTTCTTTATCCATTCATCTATCGATGGACATGGGCTACTTTCATAATTTGGCTTTTGTAAACAATGCTGCAATAAACATAAGGGTGCATGTATCCCTTTGAATTAGTGTTTTTGTACTGTTTGGGTAAATCATCAGTAGTGCCATAACCCTCCATACTGTTTCCACAGTGGTTGCACAGTTTGCGTTCCCACCAACATTGCAAGGGGATTCCTTTTTCTCTACATCTTCACCAGCACTTGTTGTTTCTTGTGTTGTTGATTTTAGCCATTCTGATGGGTGTGAGGTGATAATTCATTGTGGTTTTGATTTGTATTTCCCTGATGCTGAGTGATGTTGAGCGTCTTTTCCTGTGTCTGTTGGCCATCTGTAGGTCTTCTCTGGAGAAATGTTTGTTCATGTCTTCTGCTCATTTTCCTCTGCCCATTTTTAAATCAGATTTTTCTGTGTGTGTGTGTGTGTGTGTGTGTGTGTGTGTGTGTTTATGGAGTTTTATGAGTTCTTTATATATTTTGGATGGTAACCCTTTATGGGATATATCATTTGAGATTATTGTCTCCCATTCAGTAAGTTGCCTTTTAATTTTGTTGGTGGTTTCCTTTACTGTGCAAAGCTTTTTAGTTTGATATAGTCCCAATAGTTTGTTTTCGGTTTTGTTTCCCTTGCCTGAGGAGACAGATCTAGA
Source organism: Panthera uncia (assembly GCF_023721935.1). Classification (NCBI taxonomy): domain Eukaryota; kingdom Metazoa; phylum Chordata; class Mammalia; order Carnivora; family Felidae; genus Panthera; species Panthera uncia. The sequence continues at coordinate 24,679,446 of NC_064817.1, forward strand.
AAAATGTTGCTGTGGCCGATGTCAGAGAAATCACTGCCTGTGCTCTCTTACAGAATTCTTATGGTTTCACATGTCACATTTAGGTCTATAATCCATTTTGAGTTTATTTTTAGATATGGTATAAGAAAGTGGTCTGTTTTCATTCTTTGGTATGTTGCTGTCCGGTTTTCCCAACACCATTGAAGAGACTGTCTTTTCAACGTTGTATATTCTTGCCTTCTTTGTCATGGATTAATTAACCATAAAAGGATGAATTTATTTCTGGGCTGTCATGTTCTATTGACTGATGTGTCTGTTTTGATTACTATAGTTTTGTAGTACAGTTTGAAATCTAGTAGCATGTGCCTCTGACTTTGTTCTTTTTTTCTCAAGATTGCTTTGGCTATTTGAAGTCTTTTGTGGTCACATACAAATTTTAGAATTATTTCTTCTAGTTCTATGAAAAATGCTGTTGGTATTTTGATAGAGATTGCATTGAATCTGTAGATTGCTTTGCATATTGTGGACATCTTATCAGTATTAAGTCTTTCAGGGGCGCCTGGGTGGGTCAGTCGGTTAAACATCCGACTTCAGCTCAGGTCATGATCTCACAATCCATGGGTTCGAGCCCCGCGTCGGGCTCTGTGCTGACAGCTCAGAGCCTGGAGCCTGCTTCGGATTCTGTGTCTCCCTCTTTCTCTGCCCCTCCCCTGCTCATGCTCTGTCTCTCTCTGTCTCAAAAATAAATAAAAACATAAAAAAATAAGCCTTCCAATCCATGAGCATGCAGCATCTTTTAATTTGTTTGTGTCACTTCAATTTCTTTCATCAAAGTCTTGTAGTTTTCAGAATACAAGTCTTTCACCTCCTTGGTTAAATTTATTTCTAGGTATTTTTTGATATAATTATAAATGGAGCTGTTTTCTTAATTTTTCTTTCTGATAGTTCATTATTAGTATATGAAAATGCAACAGATTTCTGTATATCAATTTTTTATCCTGTACCTTTACTAAATTCATTAACTAATTCTAATAGTTTTTGGGTGGAGTCTTTAGGGGCTTATATATATAGTATCATATTATGTGTGAATAGTGACAATTTTGCTTTTTCCTTTCCAGTTTGGATGCCTTTTGTTTCTTTTTCTGCCTAATTGCTGTGGCTAAGAGTTCCAATAGTATGTTGAACAAAAGTGGTGGGAGTGGACATCCTTGTCTTGTTTTTGATCTTAAAGGAAAAGCTTCAGCTTGTCACCACTGAGTATGATGTTAGCTGTAGGCTTGTCACATGCAGCCTTTATTATGTTAAGGTATGTTTTGCCTGTACCCACTTTGTTGAGAGTTTTTATCATAAATGGATGTTGAATTTTGTCAAATGGTTTTTCTGCATTTATTGAGGTGATCGTATGATTTTTATTCTTCATTTGGTTAATTTAGTGTATCACACTTATTGATTTGCGGATGTTGAACCATCCTTGCATCCCTGGATTTAATCCACTCAATTATGTATATGATACTTCTTTTATTTATTTATTTATTTATTTATTTATTTATATGTTTTATTTATTTATTTAACATGATTTATTGTCAAGTTGGCTAACATACAGTGTATACACTGTGCCCTTGGTTTTGGGTGTAGATTTCTGGGGTTCATCGCTAACATACAACACCCAGCGCTCATCCCAACAAGTGCCCTCCTCAATGCCCATCACCCATTTTCCCCTCTCCCCTTCCCCCCCATCAACCCTCAGTTTGTTCTTTGTATTTAAGAGTCTTTTGGGGTTTGGCTCCCTCTCTGTTTGAAACTCTTTTTTCCCCTTCCCTTCCCCCATGGTCTTCTGTTAAGTTTCTCAAGTTCCACACATGAGTGAAAACATAATGTCTGTCTTTCTCTGACTGACTTATTTCACTTAGCATAATACCCTCCAGTTCCATCCACATTGTTGCAAATGGCAGGATTTCATTCTTTCTCATTGCCAAGTAGTATTCCATTGTATATATAAACCATATCTTCTTTATCCATTCATCAGTTGATGGACATTTAGGCTCTTTCCACAATTTGGCTATTGTTGAAAGTACTGCTGTAAACATTGGGGTACATGTGCCCCTATGAATCGGCACCCCCTGATACTTCTAATGTATTACTGAATTCAGTTTGGTAATATTTTGTTGAGGACTTTTGCATCTATGTTTATCAGGGATATTGGCCTGCTTTTTTGTTTTTGTTTTTGTTTTGTTTTTTGGTATTATCTTTGTCTGGTTTAGGTTTCAAGGTAACGGTGCCCTCACTGGACGAACTTGGAAGCATTTTCTCACTTACACCAATGGATAGAACATCCAGACATAAAATTAATAAGGAAACATTTGGCTTGAACAACACAGTAGACCAGATGGACTTAATAGACAAATACGGAACATTCCATCCAAAAAATAGCAGAATCCACATTCCTCTTAAGTGCACCTGGTGCATACTCCAGGATGGATAACGTGTTAGGCCAAAAGGTGGTTTCTCAAATGAGTGGTGTTCAGGAAAGGTATCAGGGCAGAATATCTAAATTTGTGGGTTATCACCACCTAGAGAGCATTTAAAAGTCACAGGACTGGATGAGATCACCTAGGGATAAGGTGTGGTTACAGAAGAGAGACGAAGACTCTGTTCCTAGACACTATTACTTAGAGGTCAGGAAAACGAGAGTGGGTTATCAAATGAAACTGAGAAGGAGCAAGCCAGTGAGGTACAGGGAAAATCTGGAATCCCAAGTGAAGGGAGAGTTTCAAGGAAGGGTATCATCAAGTGTGTCAAATGTTACTGGGAGGTCAAGTAAGGTAGAGACTGCAAATTGATCATAGGGCTTGTTATTAAGTAGGTTGGTTACTGGTGACCTTAATAAAAACCTGTTCAGAGTAGAGGGAATACAAGTCTGACAGTAGGAGGTGAGAATGTGGAGGCTAACGCTTTCATGCTAGTCCGCTTTCATAAGGGGTGGAATAAGAGGGGCATGACTTCACATGGATGATTTTTTAAGTGGGTCCAAATGTAACATAGTTTACGGTGGATAAGAGTGTCTAGATAATTACCATGTTCCAAGGACACATTGTTAAGGAGCTCTATTGTAATTAGAGTTTTAAAATCAATAAAAGTTATTTTCTATCTTGAAATATAAATGTCGTGTATTAAATGATGAAGCAGAACCAAGTTAATATTTAATTCAATATGAGGATAATCTTTGAGGTCAATTCCATACATTTAAATGAAGCAAAAGACTAGCTCCAAAGATAGCTTAATAACTTTACATCTTTGAGAGACATCTCTAAAATCACAATAGCTGATATAGCTATCTTCAGAGCTAGTCATTTAATACGTGGCATTGACCTACTTTCCTCTTTAATTATTTAAGAGTTACTGTTCAGTTGAATTTTGTCCTTGTGTGTGTACAGTGAAGGACTGTAACTTGTACATTTTTTAGTTAAAATTGCAGAGTTCATATAACAAAAGGATCTGTTGCACATAAATGTAAAATAAATCACAGGATACTGAATTCATTTTTTAAAACATTGGTTTTCCAGTATGAGGAATTTAGATTACCATTTGATTACTATCTTTCCCCAATTTTTTGATGTTAGACAAATCGACTTGCAAGTTATGTACTAGAGTAGTAATTTACATCTAGCACATGCATTTATAAAGATTGAGATGTCTCCTACTTTATGTTCCCTCAGTAAATATAAAGTGTTTTTGCAGCTGGGGTGAAAAGAGAGTCCTCTTTCCCATCAACAACGAGGCTATGTTACCTGTCCAAATATGCCAACTCTACTGTATGATATTAGGCATTATGGTTTTTGTATTTAAAAGCTTGACTTCTTTTCCCTTTTACTCAAGATTATCTAACTCTTGATTTACTGGCGGGTAATGACAAAACATTGCCCAAACTGCCCAACTGGGACCAGAGCAAGAATCCCACTAGAACAGCAAGCATTGTGTCTCCCTTTAACAAGCACTGGCTCAATCTCTTGTAAATTTGCCTAATAGTCTCTTATGAATTAGACAGTATTCCCAGTGATAAAGAGAATTTTCACGAAGGCCAAGAATAGAGTAATGGATTCAAACTTTTGCAAACCATCAGGAACTCTGACAGAAACCACATAATAAACTCTATCAAGTTGTTTCCAGTTTGGCTCTGAAGACAAAACTAAGTAGAGATGTATTTTTAAAAAAAAATAGAAACATCTTAAAATAAACTCAACCCAGGACAGGCAAATGATAGTTAACTATGATTAATGATCCCTGGAGGCATCAGGATTCTGGATTTCAAGTGATATTACAAAGTGGTATCATCAAGACAGTATGGTAATGGCGCAAAAACGGGCACATACATTATGGAACAGAGTAGAAAACCCAGAAATGGACCCATAAACATATGGCCAACTAATCTTCAACAGAACAGAAAAGAATATCCAGTGGAAAAAAAAGGTAGTCTCTGCAACAAATTGTGTTGGGAAAACTGGACTGTGACATGCAGGAGAATGAAACTGGACCACTTTCTTACACCATGCAAAAAAATAAATGCAAAATGGATGAAAGACCTAAATGTGAGGCAGGAAACCATCAAAATCTTGGAACAGAACACGGGCAGCAATCTCTTTGACCTTGGCCATAGCAACTTCTTACTAGACACGTCTCCTGAGTCAAGGGAAACAAAAGCAAAAATGAACTGTTGGGACTTCATCAAGACAGAAAGATTCTGCACAGCAAAGGAAACATCAACAAAACTAAAAAACAACTTCAGGAATGGGAGAAGATATTTGCAAATGACACGTCTGACAAAGGGTTAGTATCCAAAGCCTATAAAGAACTTATCTAACTCAACACCCCAAAAAACAACCCAGTGAAGAAATGGGCAGAAGACATGAATAGACACTTTTCCAAACAAGAAATCCAGGTGGTAATAGACACGTGACAAGATGCCCAACATCCCTCATCGTCAGGGAAATACAAAGCAAAACCACGATGAGATACCACCTCACACCTGTCAGAATGGCTAACAGGAACACCAGAAAAAACAACAGGTGTTGGTGAGGATGCAGAGAAAGGGGAACCCTCTTGCACTCTTGGTGGAAATGCAAAATGGTGCAGCCAGTCTGGAAAACAGGAGGGAGTTTCCTCAAAAAGTTAAAACTAGAACTACTCTATGATCCAGCAATTGCATGACTAGGTATTTATCCGAAGGATACAAAAGTACTGATTCAAAGAGGTACACACACCCTAATGTGTATAGAAGCATTGTGAATATTAGCCAAACTATGGAGAGAGTCCGTGTGTGTGTGTGTGTGTGTGTGTGTGTGTAACTCAGCCATCAAAAAGAAGGAAACCTTGCCATTTGCAATGACGTGGATTGAGCTACTGTGTATTATGCTAAGTCAAATAAGTCAGTCAGAGAAAGACAAATACCATATGATCTCACTCATATGTGGAATTAAAAAAATAAAACAGATGAACTTATGGAAGGGGGAAAGAAAAAGACAGAGAGAGGGAAGCAGATCGTAAGAGATTATTAAAGATAGAGGACAAACTGAGAGTTGATGGAGGGAGGTGGGTCAGGGGTGGGCTAGATGGGTGATGGGTATTAAGGAGGCCACTTATTGTGATGAGCACCGGGTGTTGTATGTAAGTCATGAATCACTGGGTTCTGCTCCTGAAACCAATATTGCACTGTATGTTAACTAGCTAGAATTTAAATAAAAATTTGAAAAGAGGGGCGCCTGGGTGGCTCAGTTGGTTAAGTGTCCGACTTTGGCTCAGGTCATGATCTCGCGGTCCGTGAGTTTGAGCCCCGTGTCGGGCTCTACACTGACAGCTTAGAGTCTGGAGCCCGTTTCAGATTCTGTGTCTCCCTCTCTCTCTGACCCTCCCCCATTCATGCTCTGTCTCTCTCTGTCTCGAAAATAAATAAACATTAAACAAATTTTTTTTAATCTGAAAAGAAAAAAATGATCACTTAGTCACAGACTCAATAGATGTGCATATTTTTAAAACCAATTTTGTACATTTTCTTTAAGTTTTATTTATTTTTTTTTTGAGGTGGGGCAGAGAGAAAGGGGGAGAAAGAATATTAAGCAGGCTTCATGCCCAGCGTGGAGCCCGACATAGGGCTTGGTCTCACTAACCACAAGATCATGACCTGAGCTGAGAACCGGAGTTGGATGCTTAACCAACTGAGCCACCCAGGTGCCCCCTGTATGTTTCTGAAATGTTTGTTTGTTCCTAAAACAAACACCCATGATCTCAGTCCTGGTGGGAGATGCTAACTTCTCTAGCATAACTCAAAATTTTCATAAATGTTAATTTATAGGAAACTCTTATAATCATAGCAAGCATAATACTGAAATTAATAAGTTGTAACCTAACTCAAAGTATATAGAAGATTCTCTTTTTATTCTCATTTTCATCTCTAGGATGTTTTGAGTGTCAGAGGATCTGCATGAGGTCAACAGCTAACATGAAATAGGTGAATTTGGAAATAATTTAGAGACAAGCAAAAATAATGATAAGAATGAGGTCTTGGGAAGTCGGTCCTTTTAAGAAAGAAATTGAGTGTGTTCCCCCCCCCCCCCCGCCGCCAAAGGCAGGGTTTTAGTTTATTTTTATTATGCTTGTTGTGGTATACGAAAATGAATATACTACCAGGTAACATTTAAAATAAGCAAAACAAGGGGTGCCTGGGTGGCTCTGTCAGTTAAGTGGCTGACTCTTGGTTTTCAGCTCAGGTCATGATCTGAGGGCTTTGTGAGTTCAAGCCCTGTGTCGGGATTCTCCCTCCCTCCCTCTCTCTGCCCTTCCCCCACTTGGACTGTCTCTCAAAATAAATTAATTTAAAAAATAAAATAAGCAAAACAATCAGCAAATGGTGCATAAGGGAAGAATAAAAACTAAGACAAAGAGGTTAAGCGTGAGCTAATAAGCACGTGGAATATAGCCCGAGAGGCTCTGTATAGTATATTCTCACAAGAGGTAGACCACCCATTTGGCCCTATGCTCCTCTGCTTCAAAGGCAAAGATGTAACGCAGTAAATTACATCACCACAGTCAGGCTTTTTAGAACCACCCTACCTTTTCCCAGTACGGAGGCCAGAGAAATAAGATGCTGCATTGCACAATTATCAGTGCCCTCAGCAACCTCCTTTCAGTGAACATAGCAATGGCTTTCCTGGGGTGCTCCTTTTAAATTTCCTTATCGAGTGACTGTGACATAATATCAAAGAACATTCAAGAGAAGCATTTCTCGGAGAGACTAAAACCATGTGGGGCAGGAATGTCTCATAGTTAGTCTGACACAATATAGAATAAGGATTTAACCTGAGCTGTCCAGTATGGTATCCATCAGCCGTGCAAAGGTACTTACAATTTACATTTAATTTAATTTAATTTAATTAAAATTAAAGATCATTAAAAACTCAGTTCCTCAGTTATACTAGCCACATTTCAAGTTCTCAGTGGCCATTTGTGCCTGGCCCTATGATATTGGACAGCATTGATAAAGAATATTTCCATCATTGTAGACAGTTCTGTGGAACAGTTGCTGATAGAAAAGAACGTACTGAATATTTTTTTCAGACAAGCCTGTCTCAGTGAAGCTTGTGATAGTTACTGAGAAATTGTGAGTTCAAGGTTATGCTCTCATAACCACAAATAGGGCAACGATTGTTTGTTAAAGTCAGAACCGTGGCTTTAATAGGCAATGCAGAGGTCTTACTAATTTCTTCCCAGGACAGGAATGAATGGTAGTGGGCTTAATGCTTATTGAACAAGGCTGGAGAAAGGTAGTTTATAGTAATAAAAAGAACAAGATGATAGGACAGGAAGCCATGAGACTACAAGGGACAGTTAGCTATCATGAACCTGTGCCCTCCTGCCCCTTGAAATGCTATGAGCTTGAAGATTTGACTGTATACCTATTAATAGTTTTCAACAGTGATCATTATCTCCACTTCTAGAAGTTTTATCACCAGCCCAAGCAGAATGTCTTAGAAATACAGAGTCTGCAATAGTCTACAGATCTATTGCAACTGATTTTGTTAACAGACTCATCAGAATTTACAAGCGTAGATAGTATTTGAAATCCATTTAATTTGTCCAACATGCTTTCTACAAAACAATCCTTGCAATCCTTTTGGTATCGGCTCTGCATCTACTTTACAAAATACATAAGCCAAAATGGCATGTGTTCCACCTGTGTTCCCTTATAAACATTGTCAACGTAGCAGCCAGGGTGAGCTTCTATAAATGTGTGTCCCACCTCCCTTGGAATAAACGCCAAAGTCCCTATAATGGCCCTCCAGGCCCCTCCACAATCAATGTGGTTTCCTCTCTCGCCTCCTCTCCTGCCACTTGCTCTGGGCTCTGTCAGCTCCAATCACCCTGGCGTCTCTGTTCTTTTTCAAACAAGACACGCGTGATCCTGCCTCAGGGCCTTTGTTTTAGCTGTGCGTGTTGTCTGAGCCATTCCTCCCCAAGACCTCACTTGATTAGCTCCCTCAGCTCCGTTGGAGTCTTTTTAGAAGCTTCACCTTCTTAAATGAGGTCATCTCTGAGCCCTCTATTCAGTGCTGCTGCCTTCCCGCCCCTGCCCAGGACCTCATTCTTATCATTATTTTTGCTTATCTCTAAATTATTTCCAAATTCACCTATTTCATGTTAACTGTTGACCTCATGCGGATCCTCTGTCACTCAAAACATCCTAGAGATGAAAATGAGAATAAAAAGAGAATTTTGTATATACTTTGAGTTAGGTTGCAATTTATCAATTTCAATATTATGCTTGCTATGATTTTAAGAGTTTCATATCTCGTCCATCTAGAATCTAAGTTCCACAAAGACAGAGCTCTTTATTCTGTTCACCAGTGTATCTCCAGCACTAAGGAGAGTGCCTGGCACGCTGTGGACACTAAAAAAGTATTTGTTGAATGAATAAATGGCTTCATAAGAAATCCTCTTTCTAAACGTAAAATTGCCCCAATTTCAACCCTGGTTTCTAGCCATTTCCAAATATCAGGTCACAAAATTGTATATTTATATAGTTGAAAAGGCCCTTGGCAATGATATGTATATAAGTATGTATATACTTGATGTATAGAAGTATATATGTATATGCTTTAGGTATATAAGTATACACACACACACACACACACACACACACACACACAGAACGTCTTTATGTATATAAGTAAACCGTGACCCAGAGAGATTAAGTGACAGCACAAGGCCAAACAGCTAATTTACAGCAGAGCTATGGGACTACAGATTCTTAATCTATCTACAAATTATGATTTTCCAACAGTAAGTATACTCAAAAGAACATGCCACTGTCTGAGAGTTACCAGAAAAGAGATGCTAACATATTTTCACCTAAAGCAGCATCATTGCACTACGTGCATTTCCTCAGCAGCAGCCCAAACTTGAATTGAACAAATTTAAGAGTCCTTCTTTAACATAGTTAATGTAAAAAATAATAAAAGAGTCACGTAACTTGAGAAATACATCGTATGACCCCTCACCAAACTATAGTTTTTAAATATAGTGAGTGCTTTACTTGGAGTAAAAATTAAGTGTCTCTAGAAAAAAATAGGCTCTAATAGTAAAAACATAAATTAAACCTTGATCATTCTCTACTTCCTTTATATTTTCTGTCACCTGGGCTCTACTTTATTCCCTTGCTGACAGCTGCAGTCTTAATGTGCATCTTTGAGAAAATAGGTGCTTTTTGGTCCAAACCACTTTTATCTTTGGCTTATTAGAAGCATCCATATATCATAGCCTGGGGAAAGAAGATAAAATAGGGCATCCTTCTTGCATATAAATCATGGCTTGTGGATCATCGCTGTTAATTAAAAATCCTTGCAAGGCTAAATTCAACATGATGGAAGCTTAGGACATCCTTGCTAGAGGACAAACCTGGAAGGAAAAGTGTCTTCAGATTTCTGTGAGAAAGAAAGTAGGATTGGGTCATTATGAATCCTGGCTCTGGAGTTAGGGTTAACATTTCTTACGCCTACTGTACGCCCCGTAATTTGTTGCTGCCCGGATGTTGTGTTACTTTTTTGTTTCAGTGGTGTTTGCTTGTTTCACTGTTCTGTGGCAACATCATCGTTTAATATTTTAACTAGGGACAGGAAAGACACAGCCTTGTTCATACAAGGTGTGAATTTTACAAGGTCAGAACAAAATGAGCACAATTTTCACCATCCCGTTTTAGTGACACGTTCAAAAGAGAGGTGCGTTAGCCTTGAGTCTGGTTTGCATGGTTATTTGATACCCTTATTAATGCATAAAGGAAAATGGTGAGTATACATGTCTTTTCAAGTATGAATGAATATTTATTTTAGGGGTGTGATTACTTATGCTCCTGGTCGGTGCCAGTCAGGTCAATAGGATTATATTCCAGAAATTGATTTTTCCCCCAATGAGTAAATAATGAAGCAATTTAACCTCATCTGCTTCCTAATCTCAAGCCTTTCACTGGTACTGCGAGCAAAGGCAGCTGCCTTAGCTTGAGGCGTGCTCATGCGCGAGGCCAATAAACACCTTTGGGTTTTCGATGAAGGTCATGGAAAGCCGATCATTTGGGAAACGTGTAGAATGGAAGTGCATCTTCTGGTCCTTGCAGCCATCAATCGTGGCTTGCACAGGTGTCTCCACCTATGTCAAAGGGGGAACACATTACTGCATTAATCATGGACGTGATTGCTGCCCTGAGAATTTCTTTCATTTATTTTAATTTAAGTGTTTATTCAGACACTGGCATGGAAAGAAAACAGCGCTTAGGTGGAAATGAAAATGAAAAGACAGGTGGAAAGTAGTAATCGCTCAGATTATGAATTATCTGGGCTTGCTTTATACCATGCTGCTTATTTTACTACTGCACAAGCTGTGGCTTCTTGAAGGGTCCTAACACACCTGGAAATCAAAGTTACCCTCAAAGATTTGCCTCTGTTGTCAGGGATGTCATCACCTCGTGGTCAAAATAGTCCTACTTTCTTTCTTTGTGATTCGCGTGACTAATAATAATGGTGGTACCCAACATTAACACACATGTACTGCGTGCCAGGTAGGGCACTGACACTTTACCTGCATTATCTCATTTAATTATTTTAGAATTGGGCACCTAGCTGGCAGTGACTTCAGCACTCAAGGTCAGGCCCTTCAATTCCAGAATCCGGGTGTTTGGGCCCTGGACTTCACAGCCTCCTGTCCCCACTGTTGCTGATAAAAACACAAGAAAACTCACTCTCCTCCAAGTCGTTCATTAGCTGGTTATACCTCCTGTGCAGATAGAGGACTGTTTTAGAGAGGTACCTTTGGGGGCTTCCCTTGCATTTGAGGAAATAAAAGATTAAAGGGCTGAAAAGGGTTATAAAAAGTGATAACTTAATTGAAAATTACTTTTCATTTCCTTCCCCGATGTTTTAAAAATTGGCACTCTCTTTCCTATATGCTAAAATTTAGAGCTTGGATGCAAGTTTGATTACTCCTTTAGTTTTAGTTGTCCGGGATTGTTAATGAAAAAGATGTTTACGATATTGAAAATTTAAAAATGGATAAGCCCGTCTTTTCTAGCAGACAGCATTTCAACATATGGGGTTAAGGTTAAGTGGCCCCCACGAGGAAACTGTAAATTCTGAGAGAGGAGAAATGTGTAAGCAGTCTTAACAAAAATATCTTTCTCATTTATTCCCCCAAGCGTTGGTTGAGCGCCCACTGAATGCCGGATTATGTGCTAAGCATTAAGACCTATCAGTTTTAGGTTAATTCCTCCTCTTAACTCTTCCCCCCGAACCATTAGACTTTGCCCAAAGTCTGATTTTAATTTTCTGATGATTTGTCTTCTCGCTAGACTTCATGGTTGCTCGGTAGACAATCACAAGTGCCTAATAGAATGGAATAAGCTGATCACAAAAGGACAAATACCATAGGATTCCACTCATACGAAGTGTCTGAACTAGGCAAAATAACAGAAACAGGAAGTAGAAAGGTGGTTGCCAGAGGTGGGATGGGGGAAGGGGAGTGGTAAGCTAGACCTGCGTTTTCCTGTCTCCACTGTAGTTGGGTTTGAGCGCGTGTCTGAGGAATGGTCAACGTAATGTAAGCAGACAGGATAGGTGACTCTTCCAGGACTGGCTCATAGAAACCTTCCACTCATGCTCCTTTCTCTTTCCCCGTCCATAAGCTATATAGAGAGGAGTCTGACGAACTCAAGGAGAGCATACCTATAAGATGGGGAGAGCTCTGCTCTTTGAATGGAACACAGCCACCCCCTCCCTCTCGTCAACCCTCATTGGAGTGGAAAGGAAGAAAATATAATAATTTTTTGTTGTGTTAAGCCAGAGTTTTCCGTATTTACATATTGTTAGGGTATATATGTTCATATATGTTAACCATAAACATATAGGTTTATTTTACCTTAACAAATACAGAGAAATGAATGAGCATGCCTATAATCAAGGGCTTCTCAGATTAATTTTCCAGCTTTGGAAATATCTTTATCTTGCCTTTTGGAAGAGCCTTTTCAGGGTCATTGGGTAGTTGCAAAATATGAAAGATATTTTTCTGACAGTTGCATAAAATGCAACTCAAGAGGAGCTATGTGGGAGCTATGTGGGAGTGTTATGTTGGGAATCTGAAAATCATTTGCCTCCACATATGTAAGATAAATCAGTCCCAAAGGGTGTAAAAATAAAAGACAGAATTCAAGTTCCTCGGGGGGCTTGCAATCTGGTGGGGAGGAGAAGCTTAGTAGAGACTCACAACTCTGTCTCCTGACTTCTGGAGCAACTCTCCTCTCTCGGTACTTTCTCCCAGACAGTCTTGCCTGGGGTTTTACCATCTATACGTTGACCCCTTTCAGTGTATGTCCCTGCCCCGGAACACTTCCTCCAAGATCCAGGGAAGTCTACCCAACTGCTTACCTGACATCTCAGTTGGATGTGTCACCAACATCTCAAAGTCACCATGTCCAAAAATGAACTCAGACTTGGCCCTCAACAAAGCTGCCTCTCCTCTGGTGTTCTCAACACAAAAAAAGTGGTACCACCATTCCCCCGACACAGTTGTGCAAGTCTCAAGTTGGTGAGTCATTCTCAACGCCCTCCTTTCCTCATCTCACCTGTGGAGTCCTGTCAATTTTCCCTTGTCGATATTTCCCCGATCCTTCAGTGCTCTCCATCTTGGCCTCCGTTTTATTCCAAGCACATGGCAAATGCTACCAAACTAGGTGCCCCATCTATGTTCCAATATATTTTTTATCTGCAGCCCAAATCGCATCTGGAATGACATTTTTAAAATAGAGATATGGAGAGGCTCCTGGTTGGCTCAGTCGGTTGAGCTTCCGACTTCGGCTCAGGTCAGGATCTCATGGTTCGTGAGTTCAAGCCCCACATCAGGCTGTATGTTGACACCTCGGAGCCTGGAGTCTGCTTCGGATTCTGTGTCCCTGTCTCTCTCTCTCTCTGCCCCTCCCCTGCTCGCACTCTGCCTCTCTCTCTCTCTCTTTCTCAAAAATAAAATGAAACATTAAAAATAATAATAAAATAGAGATACGGTTATGTATTCTCTTAATTGAATGCCCTTTGATGACATCCCATTTTCCACAGGGGAAAATAAAATCCTTAACAATTCCACTGTCCTTGAATCTTCTGGCCTTCATCTACCTCACCACCGCCATCTCACACTGATCTCTCCATGGCTCCATCACCCTGGGCTGTTTCTCGAATGTGTTCCTTGCCATATCAGGGTACTCTCCCCATTCTATTTTGTCTGCACAAAAACACCATACCCAAAGGAATCTGGCCCTGGCCTTCTGTTAGATATCGGGTTCCTTTTCCTCTTCTTCCACAGTAACTTATCCTTGCAATTAAATATATAATTATAATTAGTGATTTAATTGTGGCCTCCCCCGTTCGACCGTATGCTCTGTGAGAACAGGGCTACTTGTTGACTGCTGTGTTCCTAGTGCCCAGTATGGGGTCTGGCACGAGGCAGATCCTCCCTCAGTCAATATGTGCTTAACTAATTAAACACGTGATGCAATATGGACGTTTCGGAAGCAGAACTAACCATAGTAGCGGCGTCAGAGATGCCTTCCCGGGGCTTCTTGAGGAAGGATCAGTAAAAGTTGGCCAATAGAAGATGATGATTAAGATCTTCTGGGAAAATATACCTGCGGCCCTCGCTGTAAGTCAGGCGGGGAGGTAAGCGTTTACATGGCGCGACTCCGTTTTACATCTGAAGAAGCTGAAGCCCAAGGAGATTGAAGAATTGCCCAAAGTGACGGAGCCAGGATTTATATCCCGATGTGTTGACTTCAGAGGCCCTGGGATGTTACGACTGTAGGCCTTTCTCTGTGAAGCAACTTCAGAACTTGAAAAACGGTAATAGCCTATAAAAATCAGCAGAACCACGGCTCTGGTTTCAGGCCCTGTCCTAAAAGACACCAGAAGCGGATTTATAATCCTTGGGACCACGGCAGACTGAGGATTGGAGATAGTTGCCTTTGCAGTATGCGGTGATAGGGCCTGAATGAGGGCGCCCTGCATTGGGTACGTGGGGACGGCTGAATACGACCGGCCTGTTGGGAAGAGAGGCTTGCTTCACTCATGAGACAAGAAACAGGGGCCGGCGAGTGATGGTTCTTTGTTCCTGGAGCGAGGGTAATGGAGATAAGGGTCAGGCTCAGCTTGTAAATTCTCATCAACAAAGTGACCTGGTGGGCGGGGGTGTAGGGGTGTGTGGGGGGGAGCACCTGGGTGGCTCAGTCGGTTAGGCTTACAACTCTGGATTTCGGCCCAGGTCATGATCTCACCGTCATGAGATGGAGCCCCGGGGGGAGCTCCATACTGAGCAGGAGCCTGCTGGAGATTCTCTCGCTCCCTCTCTCTCTCTGCCCCTCCCCCCACTTGGGCGCTTGTGGGCTCGTGTGTGCTCTCTCTCGAAATCAATAAATCAGTGAATCAATCAATCGATAATAAATACAGAAGAAAGTGACCTCAAAAAAAAAAAAAAAAAGGAAAAAGAAAAACAGAAAGTGATCTCAAGCCAAATCACTCTGGAAAATATTTACCAAGCGGGAAGTCTCTGTGAAAAGGGACAGGGTCCTCTTCTAGGAAAGGAGACCAAGTGAGGATGAACAAGAAAGCAAGGTGAGAAGTGGAAATGACGACGGCTCTGCTTTGCTTCGGTTCTTCCCTGGAGTTTATTTCCTTGGCCCGTATTTTGGAATATTAAAAGGCTCAAGAGGGGCGCCTGGGTGGCTCGGTCGGTTAAGCATCCGACTTCGGCTCAGGTCGTGATCTCGTGGTCCGTGAGTTCGAGCCCCGCATCGGGCTCTGTGCTGACAGCTCAGAGCCTGGAGCCTGTTTCAGGTTCTGTGTCTCCCTCTCTCTCTGCCCCTCCCCTGTTCATGCTCTGTCTCAAAAATAAATAAACGTTAAAATTAAAAAAAAAAAAGTCTCAAGAGGTTGGGAGAAACGGTCCGTCCAGTGTTCGCCTAGATGTTGCTTAAGTAGTGTCTGCACTTCCTATGACTTCCTGTGCCCCGTTTACCAAGTTCAGGGGCCTTTGTAGTTCGTGTAGTTTTCTCCGGCACGTCTGGGTTTTGCACTGTTTCCCGACACGCAGGACGGTGATTCCTTAAGTCAGCGTTCTTCCCTCCACCTCCACGAGTTAAATAACTCCTGTCAGCTACTATGGATTTTCAAGATGTCAGAGGAGGAGTTTTGACTTTAACCGTCCATGAGATTGTATCAGTCCTTTTTGAAACACTGGCCTGGCAGTGTGTGGGTAATGACCCAGTTACGGTGTTATTGGATATGGTTTTAACACAAAGCTTGTGAAAGGCATTTGGCAAAGACTCTTTTCTGTGAAGCCCAACTGGAAATGAAGCAGAGTTCGCTCGTCCCGTGGCTTTGTTCACTCCTGGGTCGTTAAGCCTTCTGTTACTTTCAAGGATGTCTCTTCTGTTTGTTTGTTTGTTCTACTCCTATAGGCAGCATACCAAAAAACATAAGAGAAAT
This sequence comes from Panthera uncia, assembly GCF_023721935.1. NCBI lineage: Eukaryota > Metazoa > Chordata > Mammalia > Carnivora > Felidae > Panthera > Panthera uncia. The sequence goes on from NC_064817.1 coordinate 24,695,483, forward strand.
GAATCACTGTTTTCCATAACTTAGAGCCCTCTACTAGAATTCATGGAGAAGGGAAAGATTTATTGAAACAGGTTGTTCTGGTACAGTAAATTGGTTCTCTCACTGATTCTGGTCCAGGGGTGATCTATAGGCCTAACTGGGTTAGGATTACCCGGTACTTGAAAACTATAATTTTAAAATATCTCTTATTTCTCCCCACGAGCCACACATTGTCTGAGAATGCTTGTCACTCTGTGTATCAATTTCATGTCAAATATGTGAGAGTTGATTATGGTTTTTAAAAGCCTCCCTTCCAAGTGATGGTGGCAGTTCAATTCAGAGTAATCATGTGCCATAGAAGTGGTTCTAACTCCATTCCTTTCTAGAAGATGGAGCACGGAGAGATTATAAGTTTTGAGCTGCCCTGGAAAAACCAGGAATATGATTCATGCTCTGTAGAAAGCACACTGGGGGGCGACTGGGTGACTCAGTCCGTTGAGTGTCTGGCTTTTTATTTTGGCTCAGGTCATGGTCTCACTGTTCGTGGGATCGAGCCCTGTGTCGAGCCTCACATCAGGCTCCTCACTGTGGAACCTGCTTAAGATTCTCTCTCTCTCTCCTTCTACCCCCTCCCCTACTCATGCTCTGTCTCTCTCTCGTCTCTCTCTCTCTCTCTCTCAAATAAATAAAAATTTAAAAAAAAAACTAAAAAGAAATCCACAAGCTGCTGCTTGTTTTAAAAGAAAGAAAGAAAGAAAGAAAGAAAGAAAGAAAGAAAGAAAGAAAACAAGCACGCTGTTGCCTTGACTTTCCTAGACTAGTTTCTCCTGACTTACTGAATTGCCTACATCTCTGCTTTACCTTTTATGGAGAACAGAGCCCAGGCAAAGTTGAATATTCTAGCATATCTGAACGTGCCACCCTGATGTCATTTACATGGCAGAGAGGGGGAAGATGTGGAGAAGATGGAACACAGGTCGGGCTGTCCTCCTCGCTCTACTCCAGGGCTGCCGTCTCCGGCTGGCCAGACAGGGCCTGCACCGCACAAAGGTACTGAGCCCAGAAATCCAGCATGCATTCTCTTGCCAAGCCGCAAAGCTTCGCCTGGAATTGTATTCCCCCGGAGGAAAGGGTGCCTCTTTTCCACAACAGGCAAGTACAGCTTACTAACGGAGATGCCAGCGGGGGTGTGTTCAGACCAGAGGGGGCCTTATTCTAAATCACCCCAGACTACCGTATAGACTCATAGGATCTCGCCCATTTCTTTACACCAGACCAGCAGTCCCACTATCTAGCAGGTTACAGCACAAAAGAATCCCAGCTTCTGTGTGATGTAAGCTGATGTCTTAGATCCGATTCCTTAGAGGCAGAGCCTGAGACAGAGAGTAACCACCTGCCCCTCTTTGCTCCGGACCGAGGGATTGCCTGGGATGCGGGACTTTCAGCGCTAGAACTGGGAAAGTCCTGGGCAAATCGGGATGATTTGGCCACCTTATCAAGTGACATAGTGAGGGGGTATCTTCAGGCAAAAGGAAGCGAGGGGAGCAGCCTAAGGCTGGCCCAGAAAGCTGAGACAGGAAGTAGCCTCAGCTGGAGAATTGTTTCGACCTGGTCTGTGGGGGATTCTGAGAGACGAATTGGTTGGTTCCATCTTGAGGCAAGAGAGCCCATTTCTTTAACGTTTGTCAGCCAGTCATTGGCCGGTGGTTGTGCCTGGGCGGGGGGGTGGGGGGGGGTGAAGGATGTGTAACTTCCTGAGTAAGGCAGCCCCCCTAGGCAAAGAGCAATGAGGGCAATTCTGCAGAGAAGGGGGCAGCTGTGGGCCATTTGCAGCAAACTCTCAGAGTGACTAGGGAATGGGTGTCGCCGCCCAGTGAAAGCAGTATGCGTGGGGCCCAGCATGTACTGGACCCTGTTATTCACACCTACACTGCTGGCCTAACTCTGACTCCAGGTAGCCCAGTAGAGGACAACACAGCATTCATGTCACTTAGTGCCACAGAGAAAGAATGCTCTGGAAAAGCGGATGGTCCTTGGGGATCCGATCAGGAGTAAGAACATCACTCTTGGCCGCAAAGCCCCCATATCCTTTCATGCAGAAAGCATGGTGATGTCATCTCCCCCAGGAGCATAACTCACTACAACTGCTGTGTCTCTCCTTGTCTCCACAGATGGTGGGGACAAGAAGAGTTCATGATGCTCTCCTCGTATCTTGGAAAACACCCAGTGTCCCTGATAGGGTGGCCAACTCGTTCTGGTTTGCTTAGGAGTTTGCTGCTTTTAGCAAAGACAGTCCCACATGCTGGAAAACCCTTCAGGCCTAAGCAAACCAGTACCGTTGGTCAGTCTGCTTCCCAGAATTTCAACCAGTGAATTGTTAGCAAGGGAGAGGATTTTCATCCCCTAGATGGTATCCAAGGTGAAAAAGTCCATTGATTGCATTAAAAATCTGGAATCCTTTAGGTATTGTAACACTAAATTATGTTAAATGCCAATAAAACTCTGACTGTTGGAAGGTAGAATAAAAAGAAAGAACTACAAATAAATAAGACAAAGGACATAGGGCAATGAAGTCCAAACTGAGATGTCTGGATTCAGTGGAGCACATAAGTGAGAGATCGTTGGAAGACGAGTGGTTATTGACATGACTGGAGATTCAATTTAGGAATATTAGTCTGCAGGTAGCATGTAGAATGTAGGAGAACATAGAAGTCCCAAATCAAGTAAAATATGAATTTATTTCTCTTTGGGTGACTTTGTCTAGTGGGTTGACAGGAATATTAGTCACACCGTGTTTCTTTTGGCCTCACTCTGATCTCATCTTTGAAATTCCAAAGACATTCCAGAAGCTGGGTATGTTTGCATAATATATCACTGAAAGGAAATATGACACACTGGGAGGAATAAACATTTCCTCTGAAGAGAAGAAATGAATTGTTGAAGAGCAAAATGGCAAGGGAGGTAGTTAATCGCACGCCCTTTTGGAAAGTTTGAATTTTGAACGATGTGAATGTATTAACAATTCACAAATTAATAATACAATTTAAATTAAATAGCCAAAAACAAAAAAGAAGTTAGGAAGAAGACAAGACCCAGGATGAACCAGACTGAGCTATATTTTACAATTATGCATTGAATTTTTCAGGCTGAAATGATTGATTCTGCGTCTGACTTTCTTTGTTTATATTAATCAACAAATAACTGATGGATGTAGTTTGATTTTGTAAGTAATATAAATATGAAATGACTTGAAGTTTCTATGTTTTTTTCCTGTGTGAAACAAATAAGGGCAACAAAAATGAAAATAAAACACATATACCTAGAAGTCACAATTCAATTTAAGCAGGGTGATATGATGGAAAGCACGTGGTTTGGGGGGTGAGTCAACTGGGTTTAAACCCTAGTTGTATCTTTAATGGCTATTGGCTTTTGGGACAGGTTAGTTAACCTAATTGAGCCCATTTTCTTGTCTGTAAGTGGTAATTATAGCTACCTCAAAGGGCCACCATAAAGATTCAATCAGAATCTATATGTGCAAATTCATGAAAAGAGGAAAGTTCTCCTTCCTCTGTCAAAGCATCTATACTATGCTCTGCAGATGGTGATACATAAATATGAGCTAAGTAATAAAATACGTAATTGTGTGATGATATTTAATTTGGCGTCAATACCATAGCGCATTGTAAAGAACTCTATAGTCCTTTCTGGTTCTAACATTTTGTGTCAAATATTACCGGAAGGAAATATGACACATTGGGGGAAATGAACATTTCCTCTGAAGAGAAGAACTGAATTGTTAAAATGTCCATATTATCCAAAGAAATCAAAAGAAAGAAAGAAAGAAAGAAAAAGCTTTGCTAGTCCAGCTTACCAATTTACATAGAAGCTTGAACATGAATATTTAGTGTTACCCTAATAAATGTGAACACTTCTAAATTGTGTATCGTCTCTGGACCAAGGTCAAGTGGGCGTATCTAAGCCTCAAAGAAGGAATTTCCATAAAATTATGAGAAACTGAAGATAGTGTTTTATAATAGAAGCCTGGAGATACTTAAATGATAGTTTTTAACTTACTCTGGAGAAGGGGAAAATACTTCTTGACCACTACAGGAAAATGTGTTTTATTCCTAAGGAATTGGACCATTTATATACTTAAATAGCATTATTCACTTTCCTGTTAGGAAAATGAGAATGTTTATTTTTAGAAGTGTGTTAAGTCTCCAAATATTTTGGGATTTTCCATCCATGTTTCTATTACTGACTTTGAGTGTTAATTCCACTGTGGTCTGAGAGCATACTTTGGATGATTTTATCTTTTAAAATTTGTTAAGTTCATTTTATGGCACAGAATGTGATCTATCTTGGTGAATGTTCCAAGTGAGATTGAGAAGGACATGTATTCTGCTGTTGTTGGGTCAAGTGTTCTGTAAATGTCAGTTACATTCAGTTGATTGATGGTGCTGTTCAGTTCAATTATACCCTTACTGATTTTCCATTTGCTAGATCTGTCAGTTAGTGATAGAGGAGTGTTGAAGTCTCTAACTATAATTATGAATTTTTTCATTATTCCTAGTAGTCTGATCACTTTTTGACTCATGTATTTTGATGCTTTGTTGTTAGGCACATACATATTAAGGATTGTTATGTCTTGGAGAATTGACCCCTTTACAGTTACATAATGCCCCTGTTTATCTCTGGTAAATTTTCTTGCTCTGAAGTCTGCTTCATTTGAAATTAACACAGCTACTCCCGATTTCTCTTGATTAGTGTTGGCATTGTAGATCTTTCTCCATCCCTTTGCTTTTAATCTATCTGTGTCTTTATATTTATAGTGGGTTTCTTGGAGACAACATCTAGTTGGGCTTTGTTTTTCTTAGCCATTCTGACAGTCTCTGTCTTTTAACTGGTATATTTATACCATTGACATTTCAAGTGATTATTGATATAGTTAGTCTAATATCTACCATATTTTAACTGTTTTTATCGTCTTTGTGTGTGTGTGTGTGTGTGTGTGTGTGTGTGTGTGTATTCTACTTCTTTCCTGAATTCTTGGGTTTTGAATATTTTGTATGATTCCATTTCTCTCTTCTCATAGCATGTCAGTTATACTTCTTTATAAATTCTTTTAGTGTTTAGCCCTAGAGTTTGCATTATCCATTTATAACTGATCTAATACACTTTCAAATAACACTATTTCACTTCACGGGTAGTGCGATACTTTATAAAAGCATATGCAATGTCTCCATCCTGTCCCTTATTACACTGCTGTTGTTCATTTCACTTATGCATAAGCTATACTCCCCAAATACATTGCTATTGTTATTGTTTTGAACACAGTGTTAACTGTTAGATAAATTAGACTAAGAAAAACTAAAGATTTTATTTTGCTTTCATATATTCCTTTCTGTATATAGATCTATGTTTCTGATCTATATAATTTTCCATACACAAAAATAAATTCAAAATGGATTAAATACCTAAATATGAGACAGGAAGCCAATCAAAATCCTAGAGGAGAACGCAGGCAGCAACCTCTTTGACATCAGCCTTAGCAACTACTTACTGGACATACCTTCTGAGGCAAGGGAAACAAAAGGCAAAATGAACTATTGGGACCTCATCAAGATAAAATGCTTCTGTACAACAGAGGAAACAATCAACAAAACGAAAAGGCAGCCTTCAGGATGGGAGAAGATATTTGCAAATGACATATCAGATAAAAGGTTGGTATCCAAAATATATAAAGAACTAATAAAACTCAACACCCCAAAACCAAATAATCCAGTTAAGAAGTGGGCAGAAGACATGAATAGACATTTTTCCAAAAAAGACATCCAGATGGCTAATAGACACATGAAAAGATGCTCAACATCACTCATCATCAGAGAAATACAAATCTATATAGAGAAATATAAATCTCTATAGAGAGCAAAACTACAATGAGATAGTATGTCACACCTGTCAGAATGGCTAAAATTAACTCAGCAAACAACAGATGTTGGTGAGGATCAGAACAGGAACCCTCTTACACTGTTGGTGGGAATGCAAACTGGTGCAGCCGCTCTGGAAAACAGTGTGGAGGTTCCTCAAAAAATTAAGAATAGCGCTACCCTATGACCCAGCAATTGTACTACTAGGTATTTATCCAAGGGATACAGGGATGCTGATTTGAAGGGGCACATGCTCCCTGATGTCAATAGCAGCATTATCAACACAGCCAAACTATAGAGAGAGCCCCAATTTCCATTGACTGATGAGTGGATAAAGAAGTTGTGGGGTGTGTGTGTGTGTGTGTGTGTGTGTGTGTGTATTATAGAATATTACTCAGCCATCAAAAAGAATGAAATCTTGCCATTTGCAACACGAATGGAGCTCAAGTGTATTATGCTAAGCGAAATAAGTCAGAGAAAGAAAATTCCATATGATTTCCCTCGTGTGGAATTTAAGAAACCAAACAGATGAATATAGGGGAAAGAAAAAAATAGGGAGGAAAACCATAAGAGAGACTCTTAACTATAAGCTAAGGAGGGCACTTGTGTTGAGCACTGGGTGTTACATGTAAGTGATGAATCACTAAATTCTACTCCTGAAATTAGTATTACACTGTATGTTAACTAACTAGAACTTAAATAAAAACTTGAAACTTCAAAAAAAAAATCTGAAATCAAGAGGGCATCAGGGTTGGTTGCTTCTAAGGCTTCTAGATGGCCATCTTCGTTTTGTATCTTCACATACTCTTCCCCTCTATACATGTCTGTGTCCTCATTTCCAGTTGGAAATTTCCAGTTGGAACTGGTAAACTCCTACCAGTTGTAGTAGTTTAGGGCCCACTCTAATGATCTCATTTTAACTTCAGTACAGCTTTAAAGGCCTTATCTCCAAATACATTCACTTTCTGGAGTCCTAGGGGTGAGGACTTTGACATATGAATTTTGGAGGGACACAGTCCTGCGTATAACACAATTATTTTACGTTTCTAGTCTGATGTTCTAAAGTCTCTACCATATCTGAGTCTGTTTCTGTTGCTTTCTGTGCTCTTCACATTTTGTTTTTGCTTTTCAGCATGCTTGTAATTTGTTATTGGAAGGTAGACGTGATGTGTTGAGTAAAAGAAACTGAGATAAATGTGCCTTTAGTTTGAGGTTTTATGTGTATCTGGCCAGGAATGAGGCTGTTTACTCTTGGCTATAGTTGTATAGTCGGGGACTAAAATGTTTTCTAGTGTTCTTGGTTTTGTTCCCCGTAGTACCTTTGGGTTTCCTAGATATTCTTTCTTAAATTGGGTCTGAGGCTTGTAGTTCTTTCAGCTGTAAACCCCTGTTAGTATACAGAGGCCAAATTGATGTGGTGTTAAAATGTGGGAAGGGGAAACGTCCTATTATCTTATGATTAGTGTTCAATCTTCAGTGAGCCTGTGACGTTCAAAAGTGCTTCTCAGCCTTCTCTTTCTCCTTCGGCGAGACAGGAAAGCTAGAGGGACCTGAAGTTGGGTATTTCCCTTCCTCTAGATCAGTTAGACTGTGGTAGAATCTGAGTGGGCTAGGCTCTGGTAAAATATTTTCCCTTGGGGGCAGGCTGTTGTTAATGAAAACAGAATGCTCTCGGCTCATTTCAAAGTCATTACTCTCATACCCTCACCACCTGTAGCATAAGGGGATTTTTCTATGATCTTCACCCTGAGATCCTATCAGTCTCCTAGAGGTAATTCTCATAAAATCATGGAGGTCCCTATTAGACTGGGCCCCAGGCATTTTACCTCTTGATCTAGCCCCCAGTCAATCTCGAGCCATTATATTTTCTTTCAGTAGGAGCACTTAACAACTACTGCGTTCATCTAAGAGCTTCTGTTCATGGTAAACTGTGATTTTATTTACCCTGTATGTTTTTAGTTTCCAGGCCAACAGTTTGCCCTGTGACCTCAGCTCTGTAATGGATCTAAGAAGAGTTGTTGAATTTTAGTGTATTTACACTAGTGTAGTTTTCTGGTTGTGAAGATAGAAGTGAGGACTTCTAAGTCTTGATATGTTGGACTAAAAACCAGAAATAAAATTTTTTTACTCTTGGGGTGCCTGGGTGGCTGCGTCAGTTGAGCGTCCGACTTTGGCTCAGGTCATGATCTCGCAGTTCGTGAGTTTGAGCCCTGAGTCGGGCTCTGTGCTGACAACTCAGAGCCTGGAACCCTCTTTGGATTCTGTGTCTCCCTCTCTCTCTGCCCCTTCCTCGCCCATGCTCTCTCTCTCTCTGTCTCTCAAAAATGAATAAACGCTAAAAAATTTTAAAAAAAGTTTTTACTCTTGAAAATTAAGAAAAATAAGCGAAGAGAAGAACGAAGTCATGCCATAATCTCATTACCCTGAGATACGAAGTTAGAATATTTTTTCTACCGCTGAATTTGTTTTATGCAATATTTTAAATATGCAGAGAAGACAGAGAATACTATAGTTACAATTAACCCTTGTTCACTGTTTGCTCCATTGTTTTCTGGGTCTTTTCTTTTTAAGAAATACAGTGTGATGAGAGTTCATACTTTGCACACTTCTCAATTCGTCTTTCTTCTCACTCCATAGAGATAATCATCATCCAGATTTTAATCTATATTTTTCCTTATACTCTTTTGGTGCCTTTTTTATAACATATGCATGCCATTAAGCATTACATAAACAGAATCATATTGTATGGAACCTTCTATAGGTTGCTGTTCTCAATCAACATATTGCTTTGGTGATTTACTCATGTTGAAACATGCACATAGTTCATTTGTTTTAATTATTTCTGATTCTTGTACGGTATGACCTTACCCACTTTGCTAATGCCTCTTCCTGTTAGTGGACATCGAGGTTCCTTCCCGTGTTTGCTCTTACAGGCAATGCTGCAATGACCATTCTTCTATGTGTCTCTCTGGGCATATGCGAGTTTCACCTGAGTCTGTATGGTGTAGATCACAGGAGCACAGGCCTCAAAAGCGGCACTGCCTTAGTTCAGATTTCCACCTTAATACTTAGCAGCACTGTAATCATAGCCAGTCCGTATGTTGGAGCCCTGTTACTCAGTGGCTAGAATGCCAAGCTGAGGATTTACTACTTAATGGAATAGGCAATGAGGAATCATTGGAGATTTCAAGCAGGGAGTGAGAATATCAGATTGACAGTGAGATTTATCTGGAAACACTGTAAACCACGGATTGACCTTAAAAGTTGCGAAATTGGGAAGCCAGCCCTCTCCACCAGAACTTCTGGATGTGTCACCTGTCTAAGTTCTCAGACCATGAACTATTTCAAACGAGATGGAATTCTGGTGGAAATAATCTGGATAAATAAAATGAGATTCTCATTTTCTGTTTGTTTTCAACCTGGTGGTTATCCTTCTTTTTTTTCTTAAGTTATCTTCCCCAATTTTATTTTCTGGCATCCCGATTTGGGGTCCCATAATGCATCTTTATCCTCAATTATGCTTCTTTCCTTTCTTTGTCCTCTCTTCACAGTAGGAGCTGAAATCACTCACACCAAGAGAATTAGCGTTGATCACCCCCCCTCCGATAATTCATACTTTGAAAACTTCATTCTTTTATATCAAAGTAACACATACACGTGGCAAATAATTAATACAGAAGGGATTACAACGAAAAGGAACCATCTCTAGGCCTAGCTGGTCACACCCAGCTTCTCCAGGGACCACCTCTTTAACCTTTTTTAGTTCTTTGGAAGTTTATCTTAGTAACTGTAAATAGCTTAACATGCTTATGCATTGATTTCTTGCTTTACCAACTTTAAATTATATCTATTTGCTACCATATATGAAAAATGTAAATTTCCAAAAACAAAATTAACCTCAATTCCTCACTTCTTCTATTTTTTCTTAATTATGCTAACTTTAGCATTTCCTATCGATTGCTTTATAACTTTAAGTAATATCCTTACAATCCACCTTCCTTATATCTTCCTTCTAATTTATCTAAACTGTAGTATTATTTTTTTCTATTGCCTGCTTTTATAGCTTTAAATAATGCGTATTAAACTCTATTTCCCATCCTATCAGCTTTTAGCTGTTATCTCGCTGCTGTCCACCTTCCACGCCTCACCTGTTACCCATTTCCCTTTATTTTACATTGCCAAGGCTCCTAAAGCTTTCATTCCAGCCTGCAGTCATATTTATGTATTTCACGCTTTATCTAAAGATTATAAAAGGGAAACATTATTATCATGATGAAAATGTCATTCACTCTTACATCAACTAGTACTTACTTTTCCAGGGATTGAAGGTCATCAACCCTGGGCCTCTTAAAGGGGAGTGTTCCTATTATCAAGGTGAACTGTAGTCTCGTTTCTTATAGTTCATCGTTTGCTTCAAATCAGATCATAATTTTCTTTAGCTTCCTACTAGATTGGCTACAATTTGAAAGCCTAACAGCACCAACTGCTGTACAGGGTGTGAAGCAACTAGAATTCTCAAACCTGCTGGTAAGGGTGTTCATTCGTACACCCACTTTGGAAAACAGTTTAGCAATATCTATTAAAGCTGAGCATGTACCTAGCCTGTGATCCAACTCCGCTACCCTCCCATATACACCCCAAAGAAATGCGAACATATATTACCACAGACCTGTGCCAGAATGACCATAGCAGCACTCTTCATATTAGCTAAATCTGGAAGCAATTCAAATACCTAGCAACAATGGAATAGTTTAACAAATTCATGCAGTAAAGTACTATACAGCAATGAGAATGTGTTGCCGTGAGCAACACATGAATTATGATATTGAATAAAAGAAGCCAGACCCAACAGAGTAATATAGTATATGGCGAATTTGTGTAGAATCAAAATACAAGAAGAAATATTCTATAGAGTGTTAGAAGTCAGGATTGTGGTTACCTTCGGGGATGCAGGTAGTGACCAGGATCACAAGAATGGTGTTGGGGTGCTGAGAATACTCAATTTCTTCATATGGGTGGTGTTTGCTTGGATGTGTCCACTTTGTGAATATTCATCAAGCGGTACATCTACAAATTATGGACTTTTGGGGCACCTGGGTGGCTCGGTCGGTTAAGCGTCCGGCTTCGGCTCAGGTCATGATCTCACAGCCCGTGAGTTCGAGCCCCGCGATGGGCTCTGTGCTGACCGCTCAGAGCCTGGAGCCTGTTTCAGATTTTGTGTCTCCCTCTCTCTCTGCCCCTCCCCTGTTCATGCTCTGTCTTTCTCTGTCTCAAAAATAAATAAACATTGAAAAAAAAATTAAAAAAAACACAAATTATGGACTTTTGTTATGCACGTTACACTTTTATTTTAAAATCTAACATTAAAATGGTTCCTTTAGTGGTCAAATAAAAAATGGCTTGTTTTCATTGGGCTCAGAAATAACTTTTTAAAATGAGAGCACACATTTTGTTTTCGTCTTCATATTTCTATTTTCTGAGTTTTCTAACATGAAAATTAACTTGTTTTATTACCCTAGAAGGTTATTTTATCAATTCCAAAAAAATTATGAGTCCATATCATGCTCCTCAAACTTAAACCATTTTAATATGCAATTTGTAGTGGATTGAACTGTATCCTCCCAAAAGATACATCTGCCCTAGTCTTCGGTGCCCGTGAATGTAACCTTATTTGGAAATAGAGTCCTTGCTGATGTAATTAGGGATCTCAAGATGAGGCCATCCTCGATTTAGAACCTGCTCTAAAATCCAGTGGGTGGTTGCCTTTATCTGAGAAAGGAGAGAGAGATTTAAGACTTAGACATGGGGAAGAAAGTCATGTGTCGACAGAGGCAGGCATGGGAGCGACGTTTCTGTAAGCCACAGAACACCAAGGATCATCCGTGCCGTGAGAAACTGTGAGAGAGGCCTGGAACAGATTCTTCTTCAGAGCCTTCGGAAGGAGCCAACCTTGTTGACGCTTTGGCTTCAGACTTTGGACCGCCAGCATTGCGAATCAGTTTCTGTTGCTTTAAACAGCCAAGTGTATGGTAATTTGTCGGAGCAGCCTTAGGAAACTAATACACCATCCCTGCTCACACACACATTCAGACAAAGGTGCACTTACCGTAATGGCCTGTTTTATTCTCAGTGGCCCCCACTTGAGTGCTCAACGTGCAGTAACGTGATGTTACCAGATCTTTATTGTTTTTATAATACCTGAAGAGCCCGTGGTGATTGGGAAAGTTTGTACCCACTTCCTACGTCATCTCTCTTTGGTCCCGGTTTTCCATGGCCCTACAGACTGCATCAAGTTAGTGGTTCGTCAAAGTAACAGCTGTAAGCATCTCAACTTTCCCATCCCATGACACATTTCATCGTTTTCTTTTTCATGGCAGTTGATAAGGCAAAAGAACACGGGGTACCTCTTCCTGTAATTTGTTTTTTAGTTAGAGTCCTAATTAGCATAAAGGGAGTTGGAAAGGAATTTCTATGTGGAATACTTATTACCAAGGTTAAGAGACACTATGCTTCACATTTAATTGGTTTATAGTGTTGCGAAGCTAGCCTTCAAGGTCACACAAGTCTTACTTATGAACACAAAAAGAAAACGCTGCCAGCTGCGTTAAGAACACCAAAGTTGCTTTTTCTTCTTGATCGGTGAGGAGTTGTCCCTTGCCCAAAATGCTAAGTTTGACATATCTTTAAACGTTCTTTTGAGGGATAGAAGAAGCAAACTTGACCCTGCGGTCAGAACAAATGAGTCGATTGCCAGTGTGACATCTTTTGGTTTCCCGGCCTCCCCCTCACCCAGGCACGAACCAATCTGCCCGTCGTTGGGCTTACACTGACAGGGCAGTAAGACCACTCTGGTGCCTGCCACAGTCTCCACCATCCCCCCTCGTGCAAGAATGTGGTAGTCCGGGCCGTTGCTGCCAATGAGAGTGACTGGGTGACGGGTGAGCCCCACTGAGTAGATTAACCCCATACTGTCTCCTAACTTTTCCTAATCTCCCATCCACCACAACCCATTCTTTATACAGAAGCCAGAGTGACCACTAAAGCATGCATACATGTATTGATTGATTCATTTAATTTGTAAAATTCTCTGCTTTTTAAAAAAAAATGTTTATTTTTGAGAGAGAGAGAGAGAGAGAGAGAGAGAGAGAGAGAGAGAGAGAAAGAGGGGTTGGGGGGAGGGAAGAGGGGAAGAGAGAGAGGAAGACAGAGAATCCCAACCAGGCTCCACACCGTCAGTGCAGAGCCTGATGCAGGGCTCGTGCTCCCAAGAATCGCGAGATCATGACCTGAGCAGAAATCAAAACTTGGATCCTTAACCAACTGAGCCACCAGGCACCCCACCACTTAAACATTTAAATGAGATGTTCTACTCCCTGTCAAAACTCTCCAAGGGCTTTCTACTACCTTTATAATAAAATCCAAACACACTACCTGATCCCATCCCCGTCTACACACTCTCCTTGTTTCCAGCTTAGCACTGGCCATTCCTTCTGCCTGCAGTCTTCTGCCCACAGATATTCCCATCGTTGGATTTTTCTCACCAGTCAGAATTCAACTTAGTGGTTACTGATTACAAGGAGCTTTCAGAAGAGGTGCCCCATCTGCATGGGAAGTCTGTCTATACAGCATAACTCAGTTTTATTGTTTCTGAATTTATTAATCATTTGTTTGTGGACGTGATCTGTGTCCCCATCTCTTTCACTCTAAACTAGATTTTGAACTCCATTAAAATAGAGACCTTTTCCGTCTTGAATTCTGCCTGTCCCTGAATTAGTTCTTTATAAAATATTTGTGGATAAATGAATAACTATAACCATTTTGATAAATGCTACTATGAACATAGGTTCTTGGTCAGAATTATCCTTCATTTGTCACCGATAATTCACATCCTCTTAAAAAGATACTCTTGTATGTAGTTATATATTTTGGTCTATGACTACTCTATTTGTTATTTATGGCTAAGTAACAAATTACCCCCCAAGTTAGTAGTTTAAAACTGCAAGTCAGTTATCTCATAGTTTCTGTGGGTCAGGAAACCCAGAATGGCTTCGCAGAGTGCTCTGGGCTCAGGGTCTCTCAGGCTGTAATCAAGGAATGGGCCAGGGCCCCAGTCATCTCAGGGCTCCAAAAGGGAAGTGTATGCTTTTGAACTCAGCTATGGTTGTTGGAAGGATTCAGCTTCTTACAGCAGTGGGACTGAAGGCTGAATCAGACTGGCTATGGGCCGACCCTTGCAGCCGCTCCTAACGTGGCATTTTGCTTTATCAGAGGGAGAAAATGAGAGAGAGCAAGAGACCCTAAGAAACACAGAAACTAAATCATTTTGTAGCCAAATCTTGGAAATGACATCCCGTGACTTTTACAGTATCCTGTTTGTTGGAACTGAGTCAGTAGGTCCAGCCCACATTGAGGGGAAAGAGATTTCTTGTGAGTATCAGGAGGCAAGGATCATTGGAAACCTTTTCAGAGGCCCACCTGCCACAGAAAATACCTCCATATTTGTATAAACTGCCTATCTCCTCACTGTGTCTTGTTTTCATAGAATTTTCTACTCTTGGGGGCCAAAGCTGTGCTCATCATGTCCACTTTCTGTCACTTAGCAGTTACTCTTGACAACTTAGCAATTTTGAGTGGGAAGTTTCAGTTTAAGATGCCTAGGCAGCTAGGACAAACAGCCAGTCACAAAACTGCAGTAAAATATGGGTATCAGAACTGTAGGTACCAAGGACTGGGTATTATTAGAAGAGAAATGTATAGGAGCGCCGGGATGGCCCAGTCGGTTAAGTGTCCGACTTCGGCTGAGGTCGTGATCTCGTGGTTCGTGAGTTCGGGCCCCGCATCGAGCTCTGTGCTGACAGCTCAGAGCCTGGAGTCTGCTTCAGATTCTGTGTCTCCCTCTTTCTGTGTCCCTCACCCACTTGCTCTCTCTCTCTCTCTCTCTCTCTCTCTCTCTCTCTGTCTCAAAAATAAACATTTAAAAAATTAAATAAAAAACCAAGATAAATATTCATTCTTTCTTTCAAGAAATATTTATCGAATGATTCTATGTGCTGGGCACTGTTCTAGATGCTGGGATACGTCAATGTACAAAACTGGAAAAATAAAGCTTGTTTCCATGAACCTTTAGAAACTAATGTAGAGGGCAGGTAATACATAAGATATAAATAAAAATACGCAGGGTGTTAGTGCTGAGGAGAATGAGAAGGATATAAAGTACCAGATTGGGAGGGGGTGACATTCTAGCTCCATTAGAACACTGTCCTCTCAATCCAACACCTTATATCCCCTCTCATACTTTTTTTGAGAGAGGGAGAGAGAGAGACAGAGAATGAGAGAGAGAGAGAGAGAGCATGTACTCGAGCAGGGGAGGGGCAGAGGGGGAGAGAGAGAGAGAGAGAGAGAGAGGGAGAGAGAGAGAATGTTAGGCAGGCTCCACACTCAACATGGAGCCCGACCCCACAATGCTGGGATCATGACTTGAGCCCAAATCAAGAGTCAGATGCTCAACCAATGGAGCCACCAAGGTGACCCAGAACCCTTCTCATTCTCCTTAGCACTTAGCGCTGTATCCTCATTGAGAAGATGCCCTTTGAACAAAGACCTGAAGAATGGCCTGCAGATGTCTCTGGAAAACCGCCCAGGTAGGTGAAGTAACAGCTACAAAGGAGGGACCAGGACCAATGTATGGCAGGAAATTAAAAAGTTCACTGTGTCTGAAATGAACTAATAAGGGGAAGTATGGAAGGAAACGAAGTTGGAAAGGAGGGGCCAGATCATACAAGGCCTTGCGGGCCGTTGTTAGGACTTTGATTTTTCTTGTGAGTGCTGTGGGGAGCGTTTTAGATCTGCTGTAAGAAGCCACCGGGGTCATGTTGGCTGCCATGATGAGAGAGAGTCCGAAGGGAACTTGAGGAGAAAGAGACACGCACTTTATGTGGCTGCGGCAATATGCCGGGCTGGAGATTCGGGGCGCTTCAACTAGAGGAGTAACAGGGGCAGTGAGTGAGAAGTGATCAAATCCTGGGTGTGTTCTGAAAGCACGTTTGAGAGGATCCATGGGGCGATTGGATGGTCGAAAAGGGAGTCCTGTGTGGCTCCAAGGTCCTTGGCCTGGACCAACAAAGGTTGAAGGTGCCTTAAACTGAGATGGAGAAGTCAGTCCGTGGCAGAAGCAGGTTTAGGGAAGGAACATCTGGGGATCAGTTTCAGACATGTTAAGTTTTTAAAAGCCTTTCTAGACATCTCAATGCAAGTGTTGAGCCGGCAATAGTCTGGAGTTAGAAAAGAGGTTTAGTCTGGAGATAGATACTGGCAAGGGCTTAGCATAGGGTAGGTATTTAAAGCAGAAAGAACGGAAGAGATCACCTAAGGAAGGAAGGTACCCAGAAGAGACAGGATGTGAAAATAAGAACATCAGAGGCAAGAGCATGACTCTTGAACCAGCAGTGTGCTCAAACTAGGTCCAGTTACTAGGAGCATGATAGGGATTTCTTGCTGAATAGATGGCTCAGCGCTCCCAGAAGGGTCTTGCTCGAGATTTCTTCTAACCGGGACTGACTTGAGTCAGATCAGATCTTCCTCCAGCCTTCAATCTGGCCAGCCCCACGGCGAGCTTCACTCCACAGCTGGGATTCAAGAAAGCCCATTATTTCTTTTCTTCTGACTTTGACCTCGGTTTCCTCTGCGTGGGTGGTTTTCAAAACTCATTGTGCATAATAATTCCCAGAAGGGTTTGTAGTTTCCTTCCTCCAGAGTCTCATCCTGTAGGTGGGCCTGGAAGTGTTCACTCTTAGCAAGTACCCTGCTTAATCTTGATGGGGGTGCTCTACTTTGAGAAAGGTAGATCGCCATTAAAAAAATACTAAATATTTTATTACTCTAGAAGTATAAGTTTAATTACCCATAGTGGCTATTGACCTTAGCTTTCTAATGACGATGTAGTTACTTCATAAAAACTGTCATGGATTTTAAGCTCAATCATCTGTAGTCAGTTAATTAACTGCTTGAAAAATGCATTCAGAAAACAAACACTCCAACTCTATTGCTTGTATAAAATTTTTGAAAAGAGTACCAAACAACGATCATTGATTCAGAGAGTTAAGTTTTGAGCACACAAGAAGACATTTGTATCTAAAGACTGGTGTGATAGGGACATCTCTGATCACCCATGCCCAGTTTTGCTCTCCTTCCGGATAGACAGGAGCATTACACTTTGGAGGGGCCATGTCATTAGTTCCGGTCAAGGGATCGTGAGCAGAAATACTGGATGTCGCTTCCAGACCAAAATATTTCAGAGTTCACCTTTGACCTTCCATAGTTTCGTCCTTTGCCACAGCAAGTGTGGAGGAGGTGTGGCATTGAGTTGATGAATATGGAAGATCAAAACAGTCTGCATCTTTGGTCATCTGAGGACAGTGTTTCTGAGTCTCTGTATTCACAGCAGACTTTGTGAGTGCAAAATACATTTTGCGTTAACCCACTGAGATTCTTTAAATTTTTTTTAACATTTATTTATTTCTGAGACAGAGAGAGACAGAGCCTGAACAGGGGAGGGGCAGAGAGATAGGGAGACACAGAATCCGAAACAGGCTCTAGGCTCTGAGCTGTCAGCACAGAGCCCGACTCGGGGCTCGAACTCACGGACCGTGAGATCATGACCTGAGCCGAAGTCGGACGCTCAACCGACCGAGCCACCCAGGCGCCCCAACCCACTGAGATTCTTATTTGTTCGTTTGTTACTGTGGCCTAAGCCTATCCTATCGTGACTCATCACCTGCCATTGTACCATAAGATGTCTATAAAAGTATAGATCTGGAAGAGATTTGATCATTGTAAGTTTAGAACTCTGACTTTCAGACTTTACATCACATATTGAAATGCTGTCCTTGCTACAAAAACAATCGAATCACCTCTCACATAACTGTTCTATGTCTCTCTCGTGTCTATACTTTCAAGTTGTCTGTGAAATGTAACACGAAACTTTGCTGCCTGCGTGTCCCCGATTATCCTACTTACTTTGTTGATATTTATATTAGGAAACTGAAACAGAGTACATCCCATTTTTCAAACACTGCTCCCCTGAGGAGTTGTTTCCTGTCCTTAGCTCTTCTCCTACCCCTCAGTAGGCCCATTCACCAGCTCACCTTCTTTCTCACTTTCCCTTTTACACAGGCCAGGCTGGGTGGCTACCCCACATCTCCCTTTGCCGCCCCCACGTGCTTCTGGAATATTCTGTGCATACGTCTCACCACATGATATTAAAATTTGCTGTTTACGTATTAGGCTTGAGCTCTTTACCCATAGGGCCTGTATCTCATTTGTGCCCAGTACATAGCACCTAGAAGGCACTCAGTTAATGTTGTTGAACTGAACCTAAGTGCTTGAATCAGGTATGTAGAGGCTGCATGTGTCTCCTGAGATAGCATCTGTTTCGTCATCAACTGACTTACACCCGTGGAGAAATTCTCTGGTTTCTCAAGGGTGGCTCTTATTCCAGGTCTCAGGTAATGCCCCAGCTTTCTCTAGTGGCCCTCATAGGAAACGCTTATATTTGAAAGGAATATTAATAGTTATTAAAGACACAAAATGCTAGCTGACTGTTCCATATCAATGTGTCAAAAGAATCATAAAAGCATAGAGGACGCGGCCGCTTTTTAAAGTAATCACTGTACGCAGTGAATACTGGCTGATTTCTAATTCATGAAATTCCTATCATCCGTCTTCTGAAAATGAGTTGGGAATCTAGTTTTGTAGACACCCTAATTTTATTTGATTAGTTTAAGAAGCAAAAGCGCGAGTTAATGGTGTATTACCATTCCCATGTACTAGAAAGATGTGTTAATGAAATATAATTGTCAACTATTCCATATGTTAATGGGAAATACATGTGAGAATTTGATATGCCTGCTTGCTCTATAAAATATCGTGAAGAGGCTCAGCACAGAGCGCGACGTGGGGCTCAAACTCACAAACGGTGAGATCATGACCTGAGCTGAAATCAAGAGTCAGACGCTCAACCGACTGAGCCACCCAGGCACCCCTTAATTTCTTTCAAAATAAGAAGAAAAAAATGAAAATATAATAATGAATATATAATAATGAATCCATCCTGGATTATATTGATCTTTATTCCAATGTAGTCACAAAATATATTTTAATAGTTGTGTGTGTGTGTGTGTGTGTGTGTGTGTGTGTGTGTGTAGAAGAAGTAGCCTACACAGGCAAAAGTGCCTAGAGCCCTAGAATATCATAATGCAGCCCTGGTGATAATTCTCTAAAAAGTGTGATATGCAGAATTTTCCAGAAGTTACTTGTGCATGAGTATCTTTTTGTACAGTTTCTCCGAGGACCAGGGTTAAGAACATGTGGAAATATTTATGTGGTGAAATGAATACTGGAACAAGAGCTACAAGAATTGGATTTTACTGTTATCTTCTGCCAACAAACCACGCACCTTTGAGTAAAGCCATGCAACATCCCTGGCCCAGATTGTTAAGAAAAAATGAGGCTGTTCAATTGGATGTCTTAAATATGTTTTCTAGCTTCAAGGTAATATTATTTCATCTTTTGAATATCCTTGCTTGGTTTGCTGGTTTTTTAAGTTTATGCACATAGGTTAGAACATAAATTCTGAGCGAAAGTGTATTACTCTAGGCCGAAAGTCAGAAATAAATGTTTCATGCCTGCTTTTGGCCTTAACGAACTTCTATCAAGACCTGGTAGAATTAACATCTACCAAATGTTTGCCTCTCAGACAAGAAAAACAAGAAGACATTTGGGGGTATTCCCATCTTGAATGTGTTCTCTACTTACACAGGAAGTGATTAAGCTGAAAGTCTTCTCTCCCTATGATGGGGGGTGGTGCTGTGTTGGGAGTGTGGTTGGTCAAGAAGGAAAAGACATGTGTCTCTCAGGTTTTAAGTGTGGGTGACCCCTTGGCTAGTTGAACTGCCAACTCACTTTTTTGGCAGGTGGAGTTTTTGGTTATTTGTAGGATACCAGAATGGAAATGCCCCACAGATGGTTCTATACATGAGTCTAAAATTCAGGAGAGCGGCTAGGTCTGGTGTCTTATAGTTGGGATTCTTCAATGTAGTGGAATCGAAGAAATAATCCTAGCGAATAAGAAAGTGAGAAGGATAGTGGGCTTAGGATGTAAGTAGGGGAAGCGTCACCTTTAAGGAGGAGTTATAGCAAGATAAGCTCCCAAAAGGGGGACAAAAAAACCCCCAGAGAAATACAAGAACTAGAAGAGGGTATCATTATAGAAATAGAGCAGAGGGTATTATAATGGAAATGGAGTAGAAAGATTTAAGACAACAAGAAAAAAGAAAACAGGTACTCATACTCATTGCAAATGAGACCATGAATAACTAAAACTTTCCTGGAAGTCAATTTGGCCTTGTGCAGCAAAACCCCCAAAATATTTACAGCCTGGAACCTGATAACTCGTTTTTCAATAATTTACGCTAAAGAAAGAATCACAAGGAAATTGTCAAAGGCTTACATTCAGGATGTATCTAACACCTCGATATATAATTTAAAAAAAGATTAAGAATATAGAGCAAATATCCAACAGTAGAAGAATGGGTCATACGTGACACTCCATCCCATTTTATAGAATATCATGCAGCAGTTATAAGCATTTTCAAAACCTATTTAAGGATATGGGAACATCTTCACAGTATGATGTTTTATGAAAAACAGGTAAAAGCTACTGCGGAGAACTGTGCCTACGTATCTCTCTGCCTGGTGATCAAGGTATATGTGTGTACATCAGAATGTTAGCGATGGTTATCCCCATTTAGTGTGATTACAGGTGAAGTTAATTTTCTCCTTCGTGTTTTCCTGTATTTTCCAAATGTCATATAATTGCTATGGTCTGAGTGTTTGTGTCCCTCCAAAGCTCATACGCTGACACTCTAACCCCCACAGGTGACGGTATTAGAAGGTGGAGCTTTGGGAGGTGCTGAAGTCTCTAGGGTGAAGCCCTCATGAATGGGATTAGTGCCTTATAAAAGGGGCTTCACAGAGCCCCCTCCCCTTCCTGCCGTGTCAGGATCCGATCAGATGCCTGCCACCTGGAAGAAGGCCTTCGCTGACCGTGCTGGCGCCTTGATCTCGAACTCCCAGTCTCCAGAACGGTAAGAGATAAATTTCTGTTGTTTACAAGCTACTCAGTCTGTAGTATTTTGTTATGGCAGCCCGACTGAATGGACTAAGACAGTAATGGACAGTAAAATCACCAATTCTACAGTCAGGATAAAAAGATTACGTTTTGAAAGGAGAAAGCAATTAACGGTGTCCAAGACAGAGGGAAGTCTGGTTAGGTAAGACTGGAACACGTGTATTCGATTTGGCACTTGGGACATGATGTATCCTAGGCAAAACACTTTCAGTGGAGGCATGAGGAAGGCCGGTTTGAGAGCTTAAGGAGTAAAACTGAAGTGAAAACTCAAGAAAGCCAGTTTTTCTGTGCTTCCAAAGGAGCGGAAAGTGGAGTGAGATCAGCTGGATGGTATTTGAATAGGATGCAGGTGTAAGGGCCTTTTAAAATGAAAAGGTCTTCAGGTGTTTATAGACTGAAGGGAGGATCCAATAAAGAGGTCGAGAAAGATGACTGACAGAGCAAGGTCAGGGCAGATACGGGAGATTGAGTTGGGCCACCGGCACGCGTTGGCCTTGAACTGGGAAGGGACGTTGCAGACTTCTGGAGTGAGGGAAAGAAAGGAAAAACCAATGAATATAGATATGTTTACAGAGAAATTGAGTGAGACCTCCCTGATGACCTCAATTTTTTCACCGATGTAAAGGCAAGGTCATCTGCTGAGAATGAAATCAGCAGTTGTCGGGAGGAAGGACTTGGGGTAAGTATTGAAGTTCCGGGACAGTCGTGGGGAGCGGAAAGAGAGCTGACCAAGACTGAGGAAAGTGACAGCAAGGTTGTACTGGGAGGCTCGCCACACCTGGACACGGTAAACGTGTGGGACCATGGCGTGTGACTATTTTTACATTCCTTTAACAGAGCGAAGCCAGCCGGTGGGAACAAAGTGGTGCGCAAAACGAACAGCAGGAAGTGGTGAGCAGCAGGCAGGAAGCTGAAAGTGGGGCGGTGTGTCAGCCATGACAAGATTCAGGGCCTGAGCTTCTGCACAGGGAGCTCAAGCAGTGGCAGGCCGTTGTGTGGGACAAGGCGTCTCCGTGAGTGTTCGGATCTAGATTCGGGCCAGGGACGAAGGCGGGGCGCCGGCCCTTGGGGTGAGGTGATGGATAACCAGGTGGCAAGTGGATTGGCCACAATGGGCGGGGACTGAGGGCGGAG
This sequence comes from Panthera uncia, assembly GCF_023721935.1. Classification (NCBI taxonomy): domain Eukaryota; kingdom Metazoa; phylum Chordata; class Mammalia; order Carnivora; family Felidae; genus Panthera; species Panthera uncia. The sequence continues at coordinate 24,717,713 of NC_064817.1, forward strand.
TGCCGAGGCCACTGTGCCAGGAGAACGAGATCCCGGGAGAGGATGACAAAACCCTGTCCAGAAGCAACCCTGATGAATGCGTCCAAACGCCAGCTCACCGCTTGAATTGGTGGCTCGCTGTGTGGGAGGCCGGGCAGCCTCTGTGAACGTGGCTAAAGGGGAGGAGGTGGGGGCCTGAGGAAGGGTGACCGCGAAGGCCGGAAGAGAGCAAGTTTGCTACCCGAACAACTTAAGGTGGAGAGGAGTTTGTTAACGCCGGAGTGAGGTTTCAACAGGACCCGTGGTTGAATGGGGCCAGTTGTTAGAGAAGTCAGTTTGTGAGTTCCAGCCCTGCATCAGGCTGTCTCCTGTCAGCGCAGATCCTCTGTCCCCCGAGTCTCTCTCTCCCCCTCCCCTTCTCTCTCTGCCCCTCCCCGCCTCAAAAAAATAAAAATATAAACAGGAAAACAAAGTTAACCAAGGAATGTATAGGGGCCTTACATGCCCTCAATTTGTACCAAGTGGTTTGGGGGCCTTCGTTATAAAAAAAAAAAATCTCTAGTATCTTCACTTATTGTATTTCTACTTTCTAAAAGCCATGAAATCTCCTAAATTTTGTGTTCCGAACTCACATCCATGTCACGTTTATCGAATATGTAGTCGAGGAAAAAACTCTGAGTTTTGAAGAGCTCCGCTTAGGTTGTTTTTTTTATTCCCTCCCGGAAGAAGATCTATATCTGGGTTCCCCCTCCCAGTTATTTAACTTGGAAAGAGACAGCCAATCTTAGAAGGAGATTTTTGGGGTTGCCTGAGTGGTTCATTTGGTCGAGCCGCTGACTCTTAATTATGGCTCAGGTCACGATGCCAGGGTCGTGGGTCCGCTTGGGGTTCTCTCTCTTCTATGCCCCTCTCCCCCGCTCGCTCTCAGTCTCGCTCTCTTTCTCAAATTAAAAAAAAAAAAAATAGCTTCCGTGTGGCCAATATCTAAACGCTAGTCTATCCCTCTGGTTGGAAAAGCCTCCGTTATGCATCGCTTTTTCCGGGCTTCCTTGGAGCTGCGGCCTGGACGTGTGACCTGGGCCTGACCTATGAGCTGGGCACACAGCAGACTCGGAATCGGTGACTCGGGGGACAAAGAGGCTGGGACAGAGGCATTTTGTTTTTCTGGCAGTAACAACCAGAAGAATGCGGTATTAGGAGAGGGTGGCAAGAGTTGACCGCTCGCTGTGCCAGCTGTGACGGCCGGTACACAGCACGACTGAAACGTAGCTCTCCTGACGCCAGTGCCACGGGGTGGTTTTGACCGTGTTCCAGCCCGTGGGGCCCTCCTTGCTCCTCGCCTTTTCCCGAGCCCATTCCTCAAATCCTCCCCGTGATTTTGTGACCTACTACGTGGCCTTTCAGCCAATTCCTTTTCTCTTAAGTCTGCCAGAGTTGGTTTCTGGTGCTGGCAACCGTGAACCCCGGTGGCAACTCGGAGACAACTCACGCTAGCTGCTGAGTGTTCTGAACATAAACTTACCCTGTGACCCAGCCATTCTCCTTGTAGGTTTAAAGCACCCAGAAATGCAAACATGGACTAGGATGTCCGGAGCAGCCTCGTAATCAAAGACAAAAACTGGAAACCACGCAAAAGAACATCAACATTTGTCCACTGTGGGAAAATAAATACACAGATCGTGGCAAATGGTTCGAACACCGTACAAAACAGTGACAGTGATGAACTGCGATTTCCACAATACAGACGTGTCTCAAACCAAATGCTGAGCGGAAGAAACCAGACAATGAAAAAAATACATGCCTGTTAGTTCCATTTATGTGAAATGTAAAAACAAGCAAGATGATATTACAAGTGAGAGTAGTGTTGCTTTCGTAGAGGGGAAAGTAACTCGGAAGGGGCACAGCGTGAGGATTTCTGGGTCTCTGGTCACGTTCTGTTACTTGACCTGTACGGTGATATTGTGGCCGTGCCTCGTTTTGGGTAATTCAGACATTGCTCTTAAGATCAGTGACCTTTTCTATCTGTGGTTATCAACGGAAGTGCCTATGGAGCAAGGAGAACGGAGGCTGAGACCGATCAAATAAACTGCCCGACATCCTATGAATGTTCGCTTAACCAGGCTGCCGGATGCCCACTCCCAAGCTCTTCGAATCGCCCCCCGACATTCTTGGCAGGAAGGCCTTACGAGCATCCTCGAGTGAAAACGTGTGCATTTGCGTATTTTCTCTTAAGTATTAAGTATTTCTGGAAGGATCGCCAAGAAACTGGTAACACTGATTGCTTCTGGGAAAGTGAGCAGGTTGGCGGAGGGACAGAGGTAGAAGAAAGAATTTTACTGTAGACTCTATAAATCATGTAAGTTTTGAAGCATGGGAAATGTGTATTTTATTTATTTGTTTATTTAAGTGAGAGGGGGAGAGAGAAGGCACAAGCAGGGGAGAGGAGCAGAAGGAGAGAGAGAAAGAATCCTAAGCAGGTTCTAAGCTCAGCACAGAGTCCGATATGGGGCCCAGTCCCACAACCCTGAGATCATGACCTGAGCTGAAATCAAGAGTTGGACACTCAACCGACTGAGCCACCCAGGCCCCCTGTATTGTGCATTTTCAAATACATTTAAAAGTCTTCATTTGTCCTGCAACCAGGGGAATGTATGAGCAGTGCCTAGAGGTGGAGAATTCAGGATTTTTCAGGGACTCAGTTGATGTGTTCAATTTGGGGGAACACGGTTTTCCTTTGTGTTTCAGGCTCTTAATCTTGACAGTGACGTAAGATAGGTCTTAGCTCCTTCTTGGCACTTGTAGGAGGTCAGTGGCATGATAGGTGAGCATGGAAAGCTGCAATTTTTTTATGATGACGAGCACCTCGCCCGTGTGGCATAGCACTAGAACATGACCCTCTCCTCCACCTGTTTCTCCCCTTTCCTAATTAATTGTATCCGCTGATTTTCCATGTCTCGCCCCTCCTCATTCCAGAGCTCACAAACACCCGTTACCCACAATTTGAAGAGCCTCTCCAATTGGAAGGTGTGCAGCCTTAGGCCTAGTATTTTGTGTGTGTGACCAAATTTTAAAACATGTAGACAGTGGGCAATAGGGCCTCCCTGTGTTGACCATGCAAAAGAATAAGTTGTGTGAAGCACAGGGATCCCTTCTTTGGAGAAATTCCTTAACAGAATTCGAAACATCATGAATGAATGGACCGAGTGAGATCAGGAGCCCTGCCCGTACACATTCAGTATTTGGAAGGACCCTTGGCTTTGTTTTGTCCTGACAGTCGGTCCCCAGGGCTACCAGAGAGGCAGAGTTAATCTCTAGACCACCCATTTTACTATGGAACTCAAGGAACGGCATATACTTTGGAAAGCTCGGTATGCATTGTTTTGATTTTTTAAGACCTCATGTAATACCGCAATACATACGGAGGCGAACAGCACCATCTACAAATTAACCGTCCTTACCTGAGCATGCTCTCTTTTTGCATTCGCCAGTCCTTCAGGTAGCCACACAGCTTTACATGAGTACAGCATACACACGTAAAAATACACTGGGAGAGAAATCAGTTACAGTCATCAGTAAGATGTACATGAAGGTAATTTTTAACCGATGTTGAATGGGAACTGCAACGTTTCAAGGACATCAGAGCGACTGGCAAGCCTATGGTAATAGACGAAGCTTTTTGTGGGAAAACATGTCAAGATAGAACAGTCAAACCGGCAGAATTTTAATACTGGACTACCTTAGCATTTTCAGCATTGCTTTGGCATTTTATTTATTTATTTATTTTAATTTTAACGTTTATTTATTTTTGAGACAGAGAGAGACAGAGCATGAACGGGGGAGGGTCAGAGACAGGGAGACACAGAATCTGAAACGGGCTCCAGGCTCTGAGCTGTCAGCACAGAGCCCGACGCGGGGCTCGAACTCACGGACCGTGAGATCATGACCTGAGCCGAAGTCGGCCGCTTAACCGACTGAGCCACCCAGGCGCCCCAGCTTTGGCATTTTAAAGTAGGGCTCAGTGCCAGTGCCGGTAATCTCGGTTATTTGTTAATATCGGCACCTTGTCAAAAGTGAACTTTTTTTCTTTAAATGGTTTTAAAGATGTGTTGATTCGTTTCAAATTTTTTACTGAGGTGTGAGAGATACGTGGTAAGGCACACAAATCTCAAGTCTTCAACTCGAACTTCTGTGCATGGGTGCGCGTGTGTGTGGGAGATGGAAATACACACAATCCACAAAGTCAACTTTACGAAAACGAATCTTAGTTACTTTGTGAAGTAATAATTAATGGTAGTAACAAGGTGAAAAACACTTGTAGTTCTTCAAAGCCCCTTTATGTACATTATTTTCACCAAGGGTGGCAACCACCTGTGAGAAGGGTAAAGGGAACGTTATTCATGGGGTGAAATCGAATGAGGGACAGAAAGCCTAAATGAGCTTGTATGAAGACGTGTTTCTTCATTTCAAAAGTGCTGATACATATCAATAATGAGATACTGACCTTGCAACGTACCGTTCTCCTTTGCCGTCTCAATTTATTTATTCCTCTTTGGAAACAATAGCGAATATCCTCTCTTGTGCTCACCCCCTAGTATTCACAAAATGAAATCAGTGCACAATGGATCTAAATATTTTCTTGAATTAAATCCAACCATCTCAAAATGAGCACAAGATTGAATATTCTCCAGTGGCTTGTGACATCAGCTGAGCGACGTGAGTGAATTACAGGGCTATCTCTTACCCAATATGTCTTATTTAATTTTCGGATTCAGGCAGGCAAATTGACCATGTATACTGGCTTGTGTCAGTAGCTAATTTTAGATCACTATTCTAATTGGAAATGGCATGCCCCTTTAGCTTGTCATGTGAGAATTCACATTTTCTGATTAATGTGATTCATTTATATTAGATTTGACTCGACAGAATGGCAATGTGTAATATAGGAGGCAAGTATGGCAGGATTTCTCTCTCTCTCACTCAGTCACACTCCTTATAAATGATCCAGTCAAGGCATCAGGCTGCAGTGTCTTCCATTTAATGAGATAAATTTTGAACTCACACCTATTCTGATGTGGCTTCCGTGGTATTTGCATACAAGTCAGGCAACCCTTATCAGAGGGGGCAATTTTATCCGTAGTCGCATATTTACATTCATTTATGGCAAATGGACAACCCGCTGTGATAGATAGGTTGCTCTTTCGTTACTGTTGTTGTGTGTCTAAACTGCAGATTGGATAAAGCTGGACATTCTTGTTTCCGATGCAATTTAAGGACCGTGATAGGAATTGTGTAAGTAGTATCTGATGTTGGGATTAGTCTGGAAAAATTAACAACTGGTGAAATGAGACTCATAACTAAAAATAAAAGGAAATGTTTGAAAGACTAAAGGGAAGACATACCAGGTTAGGAATTCCTGCTACTAAAAGGAAAAAAAGACTTTATTTTAAACAACTTAGGAGTTTTATATACTCTATGCCCTTCTTTTTATTATGTTGAAGTATGTTCACTCGAAACCTACTTTGTGGAGCCTTTTTGTTTGTCATGAGAGGGTGTTCTACCTTGTCAAATGCTTTTTCTTCATCTATTGAATGATCCTGTGTTCATTCCCTTTCTTTTATTGATGTGATGTTTTATCACATTGATTGATGAGCAAATATTGAACCAGTCTTGCAACCCAGGAATAAATCCCCCTTGATCATAGTGAATGATTTTTTTTAATGTGTTCTTAAATTTGGTTTGTTACTATTTTCAGGAGGATTTTTTGCATCCATGTTCATCAGAGATCTTGGCCTGTAGTCCTCTTTTTTTGTGGTATCTTTATCTGGTTTTGGTATCAGGGTAATGCTGGCTGGCCTCATAGAATGAATTTGGAAGTTTTCCTTCCTCTCCTATTTTTTGGAATAGTTTGAGAATAGGTATTAACTCTTCTTTCAATGTTTAGTAGAATTCGCCCGTGAAGCCATCTGGTCCTAGACTTTGGTTTGTTGGGAGTTTTTGATTACTAATTATTTTCTTGCTGGTCATCGGTCTGTTCAAATTTTCTACTTCTTCCTGTTTCAGTTGTGGGAGTCTGTATGTTTCTCGCAATATCTGCTAGGTTGTCCAATTTGTTGGCATATAGTTTTTCCTAATATTCTCTTATGATTGTAATTCTGTGGTGTTTTATTTCTCCTCTCTCATTTGTGTTCTCATTGAGTTCTGATATTTATTATTTCCTTACTTCTGCCGGTTTTAGGTTTTGTTTATTGTTCTTCTTAGCAATGATAGGTTGTTTATTTGAACTTGGTTTTCTTGCTTATTGAGGTAGACCTGTATTGCTGTAAACTTCCCTCTCAGAACTGCTTTTGCTGCATCCCCGAAGTTTTGGACCACTGTGTTTTCATTTTCATTTGTTTCCATGTACTTTTTATTTCTTCTTTTATCTCCTGGCTGATCCGTGTGTTGTATAAGCAGCATGTTATTTAACCTCCACGTGTTTGTGGCATTTCCGGAGTTATTCTTGTGGTTGACTTCCAGTTTCATAGTGCTGTGGTCAGAAAAGATGCTTGGTATGGTTATGATTTGAATCTTGTTGAAATTGTTGAGGCTTGTTTTGTGGGCTAACGTGTGATCTGTTCTGGGGAATGTTTTGTGTGCACTTGAAAAGAAGGTGTATTCTGCTCTTTTAAGATGGAACGTTCTGAATATATATATTAAGTCCAAGTTGTCCAGTGTATCATTCAAAGCCATCGTTTCCTTGTTGATTTCCTGCCTAGATGGTCTGTCCATGGATGATGTCAGTGGGTGTAAAAGTCTCCTACTATTACTGTATGATTATTGATTAGTTCTTTTATGTTTGTTATCAATTGTTTTATGTATTTGAGTGCTTTCAAGTTGGGTGCATAAATACTTAGAATTATTATATCTTCTTGTTGGATTGTCCCCTTGAGTATGTTACAGTGACCTTCTTTGTCTCTTGTTATAGTCTTTGTTTTAAAGTCTTTCTTGTCTGATATTAAGTACTGCTACTCCAGTACTCTGCTACTCTGCACGATAGCTGTTTGTCCATCCCCTCAGTTTGAATCTGCGGGTGTCTTTAGGTCTAAAGTGAGTCTCTTGGGTGTGTGTGTGTGTGTGTGTGTGTGTGTGTGTGTGTTTGGTTCTTTCTTTTTTTTAATCTTTATTTTTTTGAGAGTGAGAAAGACAGAGTGTGAGCAGGGTAGGGGGAGAGAGAGAGGGAAACATAGAATCCGAAGCAGGCTCCAGGCCCTGAGCTCTCAGCACAGAGCCCTATTTGGGCTCAAACCCATGAACCGCGAGATCATGACCTGAGCTGAAGTCGGATGCTTAACTGACTGAGCCACCCAGGCGCCCCTAAAATGAATCTCTTGTAGGCAGCACATAGATGGGTCTTGATTTGTTTATCCATTCTGTCACCCTGTGTCATTTGATTGTAGCATCTAGGCCATTTACATTCAAAGTAGTATATGATAGATGTGTACTTAATGCCATTTTATTGTTTCTGAAGTTATTCTCTGATCCTTTCTTGTCTTTCTTTCGTTGATGGTTTGTTGGATTTCTTTAGTGATCTACTTGGATTTCTTTCTCTTCATCTTCTGAATATTTATTAGTGGTTTTTCAAATATGGTTACCGTTAGGTTTATATATAACTTCTGCATATAGCTGTCTATATTAAATTGATGGTTGTTAAAGTTTGAACCCATTCTTTCCTCTCTCCTTCCTACATTTTAGGTATATGTTATTATATTTTATATCCTTTTATTTTGTGAGTTCCTTCACAGATTTTTTACAGAAATACTCATTTTTACTGCTTTTGTGTTTCTCACCTTTATACTGTCACTTTTGGTCTCTTTACTCAGAGAGTTCCCTTTGATATTTCTTGCTCGTTTAGTAATCAAAAACGCCTTTAGTTTTTGTTTGCCCGGGAAACTCTTTACCCCTCCTTCTATTCTGAATAAAAGCCTTGTTGGATAGAGTATTCTTGGCTACAGATTTTTACCATTCAGCACTTTGAATATATCATGCCATTCCCTCCTGGCTTGCCAAGTTTCTGTTGAAAAATCTCTTGCTAGCGTTATGGATATTCCCTTATAAATTAATTACTTCTTTTGTCTTGCTGCTTTTAAGATTTTTTTCTTTATCACTATATTTTACAATTTTAATTACAATATGTCTTCATGTGGGTCTGCTTTTGTTGATTTCGATGGGAGTTCCCTGCCCCCTGATCTGGATGTCTGTTTACTTTCCCAGATGAGGCAAGCTTTTAGCTATTATTTCCTCAAATAAGTTTTCTGCCCTCTTTTCTCTTATCTTCTTCTGGGACTCCTATAATATGAATGTTACTACATTTAATGGAGTCACTGAATATCCTAAGCCTATTCTTGTTTTGCATAATTCTTTGTTCTCTCTTTTGCTCAGCTTTATTGCTTTCCATTACTCTGTCTTCTAGGTCACTAATTCATTCCCCTGCTTCTTCCATCTGGCTGTTCATTCCATCAAGTGTGTTTCTCATTTCATTTATTGTGCCCTTTATCTCTGCTGTGTTGTTTCTTATCTCTGTGTTAAGGGCCCCTCTCATGTCTTCCCCTTCTTTTCTAAAGTCCAGTGAATATCGTTATGATGATTGTTTTAAATTCTTCATCAGGCAGCTTACTTACATCTGTATTGCTTAGATTTCTGACCGTGGATTTGTCCTCTTCTTTCATTTGGGATACATTTCTCTGTCTCCTCATTTTTTTCTGCCTCTCTAGAGGTGTCTGTTTCTCTGTGTTAGGAAAGTCAGCTGTGTCTTCTGGTCTCGAAAGTAACGACTTTATGAAGAAGAGGCCCTGGAGTGCCCTGCAGTGCAATGTCACCTGTTCGCCAGAGCCTAGCACTTCAGGGCGGTGGGTATCCCATGTGTTTTGCTTATGCTCTGCTGTTGCATCTGAGTCACTTTTCCTTTCAGTGCAATTGTATGTACTGACTCTCTGCCTGTTGTGGGCTGTGTCTACTCTCGGTGGTCGTAGTGGGACCCAGGCAGGCCAGCTCTGAGGCAACGTGCACACTGGGGAACTTGGGAACAGGACAGTGATGTTAGCAAAATTTGCACCGGGTCGCTAGTCCTGTGCCAGATCCCCTGAAGCACTGAGGCTGTGCCTGGGTGCAGCTGGGGGCACGCGGCTGGGCACGGCCCTGGTGATGGCTGGGCGCAGTTGAGCCTGGCACGAGATGGTGCCTGGGCGTGCACGGCTGGACACCGTGCACGGTGGCAGCCGTGCACCTGGCGGCTGGGCACGGCACAGCAGTGAGGGCCCAGCGCCAGTCTTGGCTGGGTGGGGCGTGCGTGGGGCTTTAACCAAATTGCCCTGAGCCCAGGTCAGAGGCTAACAGTCTTGAAGTGGGTGGGTCCTTAGGAGAACTCGTGGGTGTGGCACACTGCTAGCAGCTTAGGTCACAAGTGTCTGTGTGGTGCCACGGCCTGCAGGTGAATGCGTGCTGATGCTGAGGGGTAGGGGAGGAAAATGGCGCCTACCAGCTCCCTTGTATTCAAAGTGGCCTCCCAGCAGCCTCCGAAATCAGTATGAACCGGTCTGTTCCCCGTTTGCCCCAGCGTTGGGGATACATCGTCATTTTTATGTTGTGTCTCCATTCAGGCTGCTGTGTGTTTAAGGGGGACAGCACAGCTCTCACTCGCCTTCCGGACTCGCCCAGTGCCGAGTCAGCTGACTTTTAAAGCTCCAGGTTGTAAGCCCTGCCGCAGTTCAGCCCTTCTGGTTTTTAAAACCAAACGTCACGGGGTAAGCGTTCCCCGTGTGACCTCCCTGGCGCGAGGGCCCATTTCTCTGCCCTTTCTGTGCTTGCAGCTCCCTCCCCCCTGGGGCAGCCTCCCTCCCCCTTTCTGACCTTTCTAACCTTTCAGATGCAGCTCCTTCTCTCTGCTTAGTTGTAGAGTTTGTTCGGCCAGTCTTCACATTCCTCTCCAGTTTATGGACTTGGGTGTGCGTGATATCGAGTTGTAAACTAGGATGGGGTGAGCTCAGGTCCTCCTGCTCTGCCATCTTCCGAAGCCCCTTACAATCCAGGTCATGAACACATCCATCCCGCCACATACTTAGCCTTTTTTGTGTGTGATGAGAACACTCGAGATCTCCTCTCGGCACATGTCAAGTATATAATACGGTACTATTAACTGTAGTCGCCCTGCTGTACGTTACATTCTCAGAACTTAGACGTCTTACAACTACAAGTTTGTACCCGCTGAGCCACATCTCCCCACTTCCTCCACTCTGCCTCAAGTCCCTGGCAACCACCGTTCTGCCCTCTGCTTCTGTGAGTTTGGTTGTTTTCATATCCTAGCTACGGTGAACAATGCTGCAGTGAGTATGGGAATGCAGATACCTGTTTGCAATTGACTTTATTTCCTTCGCTCGTAGACACAGCAGTGGAATTGCTGGACCATACGGTGTTTCCATTTGTGATTTCTGAGGAACCTCCTTACTGGTTTGCACAGCGGTGGCACCACTTTCCATTCCCACTAGCAGTACACAGGGGCTCCCTTTGCTCTACACCCTTGCCAGGGCTTGTTATTTCTTGTCTTTTTGGTGATGGTCATCCGAACGGGAGTGACATCCTATCTCCTTGTGATTTTGATTTGCATTTCCCTGATGATGAGTGCTGTCAAAAACCTTTTCATGTATTTTGGGGCCATTTATATGTCTCCTTTGGAAAAATGTCTATTCTGAGATGCTTTACCTAAAAAGGATTGCGGGTCACTGGTGACAGTTGCCAAAGACAATTTCCTAAAAACATTTCTATTCCTCCTTGAGGTTATTCCTGCCCCATTCCCCTATGGAATCTGCTTTGGCAGGAAATGGGAATAAATATTTATAAACTTAGAATAAGGAAAATGAGGAATTGCTCATGTGTACGGATAATCTTCATGAAGTGGACCCAGAACTATTAAGCATAGTGATACTTGCTTTGTGGCCAACACAAAACTCTCAGCCACGCACGCAGAGCCGTCACAGAGCCCGTAAATGGTAAGAGCAAGGGCTTGAACATAAGTCTTACGATTCCAAGTCTAATCTTTCCTTAAGACTCAGAATTCCAAAATGTACTGTAATTATCCATCGCACTTACGTACTAGTGACTTAAATTGGGAGTGCTAAATGAGAATTAGAACATAAATATTCTCTAATGTTGCTCGTTGTTTTTACACATCCAAATGGGTTTCATTACTCAGTATAAAATTGAGTATTGCCTTAAGCATTCTTCACAATTGGATATTTCCAAGAAGGCAGATGATCACCGCCTTGTGTCATGTCATTGGGTAGGAATTGATGTACTGTGAGACCACTGATGATGAGTGAAATTTTTCCAGATGTTTGTTCCACCAAACAAAGGAAGATTACGCACGGCGAATACTAATATATATTATATCTCACCGTCTCACTGTTCATTGTTTTCTCTGAGTGATAATTCTGCATCTCATATTTGCTGCTAGACTTAGGGACTCTCAATACTATTATACACTGTGTGGGGTGGGGCGTATGTGTTGACATGAACTAAATGTTGATAGCTTACCCTGAGATTGGAAAATACTATCTTCCCTGTGTTCTGTGCAAGTTAGTGCCTGTCATCATATCTCATAGATACAAATGCAATAAAACACATTCATTTAGTTTGAATTATTATGGACAATTTAAGAGTAAAATAATGTCATCAGTTCATAGCACCGGCGTTGGTACCTGTACATCTAGTTTTAAATATAGTCTTTTTTTTTTACTGGAGTGTAATTAACATACAATATTACATTAGTTTTCAGGTGTAGAGTCTTTGCACAAGGTAGGTGTCATATGTTATTAAAACATCCATTCGGGCGCCTGGGTGGCTCAGTCAGGTAAGCGTCTGATTTCAGCTCAGGTCATGATCTCACGGTTCATGGGTTCGAGCCCCGCGTCGGGTTCTGTGCTGACAGCTCAGAGCCTGGACCCTGCTTTGGATTCTGTGTCTCCCTCTCTCTCTGCTCCTCCCCCGCTCACACTCTGTCTCTCTCTCTCTCAAAAATAAATAGACATTAAAAAAATTTAAAACATCCATAATGAGGAAATCCAGAATGACAGCAAATATTCTAGAACTTAGAGTTCAACCCTTCCTCGCCATTCCTTTGCTATGGCCATAACCCACAACTTACTATATCAGCCTGAGACTTGTACAGTAGTTGCACGGCTAGCTTTCATGAGTCTGGTCTTGAGCCAGCCAGTTTGCCTTGACTGTGGTTAATAGGAGTAATTTTTCTTAGGGGCTACTGTAATTCCGCTACTTTCTTGCTCAACACATGTCTTATCCCATAGAGTCTCAGTGCTTCTACTCTAAGTTAGAAGCACTTGGCTTCCACAGCCATCATAATTGGGCTCACAAGCTCACGTGTTTGTGTTTAATTCTTAGCAAACATGTAATTTTACATATGGGGAAACTGAGGCTCAGAGTAAGCAATAACCTGAAAATAATCACAACCAACCTGTATTTGGGTGTGATTCAGCTGAGTCGTCTGGCCTCAGTTAACCTTTCTAACATTATTCCTCCTTACTTTTCTACACATGTGGTTAGTACTGCTCATTCCTGTGTCCACATGATCTCCACACACGTAGCATGCTTCTACTTGTGTTCATCCTGGCCCCTTATTGGCATGTCCTTTCTCTTTCCTTTAGAGATTCAGGTTCCACCCGTCTTCCGGGGCACCGCGAGCCCTAGCTCCTCTGTCTTCATTGACCTCCCTCTCCTTTCACTCTCTATAGCATATTATAAAATTCCCAATATTAGCATACTGTCATCATTATTTTTTGGACATTAATCCATGTTTTATATGCCTTTGGTCTTTCTTGGCACAGTCAGAAGCCCATTGTAAATGATAATAAATGCTGGCTTGTTTAACTGCTATTTTGCTTTAAATGAGCCTTTCCTTTTTTAGCCTTTTCTCAATGAGAATAAAAAGGATTTGTTCAAAGACTGTAATTGAACTTTAGCCATCAGTCATTTTGCATTTTCGTTTTGTAATACAATAACGGTAATTCTTATTAGGTTAATTTTTTTCCATTCAACATAAAATAGTAAATGTAAAACATGGGAAATAACAAATTACTTTAGGGGGTATTCTGAATGCCATTTGGAGATTTCAGGCTGACCTGAATAAATAATTGGAAAATGCTGGTTCGGCCTGCATTTTTATGCTTTCAAAATGGTCTATGAAAGTGAAATACTTCGTCATTTATGAAACGCAAACATAGATCATTTAGACCTGGAAAAACGTAGTAGGCAAAGTAAGATTAACCCCTTTAGTTCCTAACATCACATCACACTGTCTAAATGACATACGGACAGGGAAACAACTCTAATACGGCGCTGGCTAGCACGTGCACCCCAACTTGCTGCTTTTTGCTTTATGGAGAGCTCATTTCTCAACCAAGTCCTTCCCCTCTGCCTTGCACCCCTCCCTCCCTCCCTTTTTCCTGCCTGACCAAGTGTCAAAACATTTATAGGACTAACTTACTCTAAGTAATTACATTTGGGTTTTGGTAAAGTGATACTAAGAAGTTATTTTTCTTTGGATAAATCTTTTTCTGAATTGGTATAGGTCTCAAAGGTATAAGAGAAGAAAGGTATATACATATATATGTGTGTATATGTATATGTATGTATATTTGTGTATATTTATAAACAACGTGTGTGTGTATATATATATAAAGGGAATATCCCCATACTAGCTTGATAAATAAATACATAAGTTCTCTATATGTATATCAAAGGTATAAAAGAAGAAAGTTACATATATGTATGTGTGTGTGTGTGTGTATATATATATGTATATGTATATATATATACACACACACACACACACACATACATATATGTATATATATACACACACACACACATATACATATATTTAGGTGTGTTGGTGTGTGTATAGAGACGGGGGTTCGGAGAATATCCCCATACTAACTCGGTAGCACATTTCTGTAAAAATTCCTACCGATGATTCCTTAGATGGAAAGTTTGTATCCTTTTTGTATCTTTTGTATTCCCACATCACCCTTTTCTCAACTTTCTTGTGCATTAATGATCCTGATAGAGGCATTTTCCAAGATTGATGGAAGAATAGCTAAAAGGTTTCATAGCCCAAGGCAAGGGACAGGTCCATTAACTTCACATGGTCAATAATTTCCCTGGGTAATGCCCTCTTCTGAGATTTTATTGCTAATAAAACCCATGTTTTAATGTTCAGAAAAATTAAACATCATTGTAAGTTGCTCATTCTTAGAATTATACCTGTCCTTGCTTTTCTGCTGTGTCTTCATTCCTCAAATATGGTGGTATACTCTTTTTACATATTTCTTTAAAACTTAAATTTTATTTTCTTTTTGTATATTGAATCCCACACTTAGAAGCTAATAGTCATTTTCAAGGGACGCATTTATATAATTTCCTTAACTAAAGGAATCAAGCACGGTATTCTGAAATGGAGTGTCGGTAACTAATAGCTTTAGTCAAACTATGTATTTGTATCTGGTGCATCTGCTAGGATTACCAGGTGGCCAAATCCAGCTGAAAACTAGGAACAAGGGGGGAAAAGACACTCACCATCAATTGGGAAAAAATAACATAACTTTGTTGTTTCCGTGGTATTTAGTGAATTGACTGAGCCGGGCTGAATATAAGGCCATCTTTCCTGCAGACCTTACTTTTTCATCCAGAGAAACCTTGTGTAGACTGTTAGTGGCGTTTTAGTTTAATTTATCGCCCCATCTGAAATCATTAATTCTTTGTATGGCTTTTAATTTTTAAATCTCTCCAGATCACAGAACTTTAAAGGGTCCTTTGTTTTTCCTGAAATACGTCCAAATGGACTTTTATTTTTATTTTTTTTATTTTTATTTTTTTTTCAACGTTTTTTATTTATTTTTGGGACAGAGAGAGACAGAGCATGAACGGGGGAGGGGCAGAGAGAGAGGGAGACACAGAATCGGAAACAGGCTCCAGGCTCCGAGCCATCGGCCCAGAGCCTGACGCGGGGCTCGAACTCACGGACCGCGAGATCGTGACCTGGCTGAAGTCGGACGCTTAACCGACTGCGCCACCCAGGCGCCCCACTTTTATTTTTATTTAAGACAGAGACCAAGGCATTAAAAGGTCCACAAAAGTGAGAAGGTTTACTTAAATCCTTTTCACTCACTTGGGGGAGATTACCAGTAATCGACAGGCTTGGGTACATAAAATCTCATCCACATTATATCCAGATACAGAGTACAGGGCTTTCTTTCCTAGTTTCCTTTCTTTCAATGATGGAATTAAAAAGTAGAGAGGAATAAATTGGAAATCCAAAAACTTTATTTTGAGCTCACCCCTATTGGCCAAGTGACCTCTTGAAAATTGCTTAACCTGCTAGTACATGAGTTTGATATCATCTCTTCAAAACAATATTTAGTAACAATGATGTTTGCCCTGCCTAGCTTACAGGGCTATAGTGGGAAGCAGTGAAGGCAATGTGGGGGAAAGTGCTTTCTAAAATCTAAAACCTCAAACAAATATTCTATACCAGAGGGGAATATAGCTGCATTTCAGCCTTGCTACTTTCCTTGGCATGAAATGTCTCTCTATAAATTACCTTGTCTGCCATTGGCAACTTGTGAACGAAAAAAAAGAATCAAGGTCAAGTAAAAATGCTCCTGAGTTATTCTTCTGCATGTTAATAAGTGAAAATGGTACCCATTATGGCCCTTCTAAGTTGTAAAACCTGGGGGAGCCATGTTGGCTAATTATGTTAATGGTTAGATGCTGGAGGATGTTGAAGATCAACTCCTACATAGAATTTGTCTAATCACCCATTTCTTACCTGCCAATCTGTTCCAACTACTGATCAACCAGGCAGAAAGCACAGAACTCCAGCCATTAGAAAACAAATGGCCACACATATGTGACTGAATGTGCCTGAATTCTTCATTGCCGATGAAAACATATTGCCTCTAATGGGATCACATTGTGAATATTTACATGACCTTTTTATGTAGAATGGATTTCCCTTTCTCTATGGAGGTGTGTTATATATGCATGCATAAAATGGCTGTTCCGTCAGGTCAGATAGTCCCAATAATATTATCCCTATAATCTGCTCTAGAAAAACCAGTCCATTTTCTGACAAGAAAGAAGACTAGAAAAAGCTACTGATGTGAGGCTCCTTAAAATGGACTGTGGGAAAATTACTAAAATAATTAAGGTTTTGGCAGGAAATCTTCACGTCTAGGAATTCATTAGGTGGGAAAATCCATATTAATAAATGAAAAAGAATCTCCAGTGCACCCAGTGCTTTTAACTAAGGTAGTATTGTCATTTGGGGAAGAACAATTCATTGAAGGGGACTGTCCCTCAGAGGGCAGGACCTTTACGCATTGGCTTCTTGTCCTGTAATGGCCTACCCACAGTCATGCTGACAGATAGCCTTTAGCAATAGAAATAATATGCTAAGTGAGTCAGAGAAAGTCAGTCAGAGAAAGACCGATATCATATGTTTTCACTCATAGGTGGCATTTGAGAAACTTAACAGAAGACCGGGGGAAGGGAGGGGGGCAAAATAGTTTCAAACAGAGAGGGAGGCAAATGATAAATGACTTAAGTACAGAGAACAAACTGAGGGTTGATTGGCGGGGAGGGAGGCGGAAGGGAGGGGAAAATGCGTGATGGGCATTGAGGAGGGCACTTGTTGGGATGAGCACTGGGTGTTGTACGTGTAAGTGATGAATCATGGGACTCTACTCCCGAAGCCAAGAGCACACTATATACAATGTATGTTAGCTAATTTGATAAATTATATTTAAACAAATATCCCACTCTTGAGAACCACTGGAGGGAAAATTCTACATGTTAAGGTGGGACAGAAAGAAACCTACACTTTTGTCAGAGAGTGGAGCCTAGAAACAAAGAGAAAGGGTAACGAAACATGACAGAAAAAGGAAATTTCGAAGATAATTTTAATTAACAATGGTCAAGAAAGCACTTTTAATAGAGCTTGGTTATTTATGGATGAGTAGCTTCTGTTGAAGCCAACCTTTGCGTAGTTCTTCTTAATCGCTTTGATACGTTCAGTGAGTCATGATAAAATGCAGTTTCTTCCACCAAGCAGTCATTAATTTTATTTATAAATTGACAGTTTTCTATCACTGACTTTAATTTTCTCGGTAAACAAAATGTGTTCACATTCCCCCAAGAACCCTTGCTCTCCTGCCTCGGCTCCTGATACGCATCACCCTGTCCTCACCTGGCATTGACTGCAGGCAGTTTCCTTCTCCAGATATTTATAGACTGGCTAATAAATGTCCTGCCCTTTCCTTAAAACACCCAGTCACAAACTAACAGCTATCAGTATTATTAAAAAAAAAAAAAATGCCGTCACTGTTTTGACTTAAGATCTGTATCCTGTCCCATAGGTTCTGTGTGACTTTGTCCCTAGCCAGTCGGAGATGATGTCCTCCTCTTTAGCTCTTAGCTTTCCCTTTTCTGCCCTGGCTGCCTTGTAATTCCAGAAACCCGGGCTGCTCCCACTTGAGGGACCCTGCCCTGGAAGATGCACCTACCAGGACGCATTCCTCCTGGTGTTCATAATGGCCTTCTCCTTTTCTTCTTTCCAATCTCGACTCCTCTCCTCAGAGAGGTCTTCCAAAACCGACACATCTAAACATGTTCTTCCCACAATCCCCTGCCACCACTGTCCTCTATACCCTTTCGCTGGCTTTTACATCTCTTCAGAGAGCTTCCTGCCACCTGCCATTTGTTCTGTAGTAATTATTCAATACATTCTTTATCAATAACACATTGAGATGGCAAAGGGTAGGCTCCTTGGTTTGAGTCCCAGTGCTATGCTTTCCTAACTGGTGACCTTTGCCAGTTGCTTAACCTTTCGGTCCCTCAGTCCTCTGACCATCTACTTTAGAGTGCTGTGGTTCCATCTTCTTCCTCGGCATTAAGATCTGAGTTAGAAAGGACTTGAGAGAATATTTAGTCCAACTTCCCATCAAAGGCAATATTTGTTTCTCTGTTCCTCCTCTAGCCCCTCTTCCCTCTTAATTTCAGCTGTTTCTTCCTCATAATCTCACAATGGTCAGGAGAAAGATTCACCCTCAGGGTTTTTAGCTCTCCTGGGTATGTCCTTCATAGGAGACCCCTACATAGAAAACTTCAGTGATCTTAATTAGACCTCACATCTGCTTTTCAGTAAACACAGCTCTTCACCTGAGCTGATTTTCTCTGTCATACGCTACAAAAACTGATGATTGTCATTTGATGATTTGACTAATTTCAGTCCCAACAAATGCCTACACTGAACAGCTCTTTGATCCTCATAGGTGGTAGGTAGTGAGAGTAAAAGGAGAGATTGCAGAAAAAAACCTTTAAATTGCAGCCCGTGTCTTTACAAAATTCACAATATAATTATGAAAATACAAATCAATGCTCATCAAAAAAACAACCTTTTGTGAGTTGTTTAAACTGCTAAGGGTGTTCTTTTTTTGTTCCCAGCAGAAAATGTTTGCTGCTACTTATTTTTTAAATGAATACTTTGGTGAAGTTAAAAAAAAATAAAACCCAGGTTTTCTCAAGCATTTAAGTTCAATTACAAATCTCATACTGCATCCAGATCTAAAGTTATAAATAGTCATTTATTCATTGGTGTTCATTAGCCCACATTTAACAGATTAAATTCCCCTAAACAATTAACCTCAGATTTACTTAACTTGCCTTAAGAATTCCAACGTACATCTACCAAATTAATATAATTCTTAAAATTCTTCACAAGGCTCCTAATATAACACAATCTTCTTCACTTACGCGACCCCTATGAAGCTAATAGAGCAGAACCATTAGTACAGTAAATCAGGACCACTTACCCATTTAAATACTGTTATAAACTTTAAGATTCTCTTACACCTTTCAGGTCAAAGTCACAAGTCCACTGTTGATTAACCATTTCAAATCAAATCATTTCACATGTCAGATTCTCCAGTATATCAGTTTCTTTTAAATGTGTTAAGCATCATAAAAAAGAAAACATACAGAGATAATAACTGGGAAAAGGTAATCCTAAACCCGACACAAAGTAATATTATTATGGTTTTGATTTGAATTCTTGTTTGTGCTTTTCTAGCTGCAGAGATACAAGTCTAGGATCCAAGACCTGGGACCATATTTCAGTTTGTGGTCAGAAAAGTCAATGCCAGAACATAGGAGCCCCCTGTTAGAGTTTTACATTGGGTTGCTTTTCCACTCCAGTCAATAAAGCTAGTCTCCTTACCATCGCATTGTATGCCATTTTGTTTTAATACCTTTTCTGGGCTCATTCTCATCAGCTCCAACCACGCTTCTCATAATTTTATTTAGATTGCATAACATGAGCCAAAGTATAATATCTAGTAGTCTCACTGTGCCCTATACACTGCCTGCACAAAAGTAAACTATTTTCGTGTTACCTGGGGAATTTCTACGAGCAAATATATGCTGGGAGTAAAAGGTCAGATTCTGTTTTCATTCATGTTCATGTGTTATTGCAGAAATACACAGTTGTTTATTAGTAGATCTTAAAGCTAACAGGATAGCAAAGCCCAGTATTTTAAGTTTGATTGAGCCCCTTTTTAGAGAGAATGAGAAAAATTGAAGGGTGAAAAAGGACCTAAAACCATTTGGTGTTTGGAGAGATTTCCCATAGAACTGTCCAAGTTATTTTTAAGTGTACTATACTATACTAAAGTATAGTCCAGTTCATGAAAATCTGAGGTGATGGCCAACTTCAGTGGCTGGAAACCCATATTCAAATCCAACTGCATTTATAGCCCCTCCTTCTTTTCTTTTAAACCGCGTCACTTTAGTGTATTAATGGAAGTGTAACTACAGGCAAAGCTAAACAATAGAACCAGAAGACAAAAAAAGCAGTTGAATTAACTTTAAAGTACTCTTCATATTATCCTTTAAAATCTTCTACCAAAAAAAAAAAAAGTCTTCAGAGTGAAATGTTATTTAAAGGGAATTTTGAAGTGCGAGTATTGGCAAAGCTGGCTGAGGAAACTATAGGCAATGAAGTAGCCGAAGCAAGAATGTCAGAACGAGCCTGAGGTCTCCATGTGAAGGCCTTGCTTCCTAATTGTTATTATGCTTACAAGGACGCTCTGTGAAAAGAAAAATGAATGCCTTGTTCCACACCTGCTGTAAAAAGATACTGGGACTCTGTGGCTTGTTTAAATCATTTTTTTTCCAGAAACAAATTGCCGAACAAGCCCTAGGCCATTTAATTTCCAAATACCAGTAATTAAAATGAGTAACATCGTCAGAATTTGGCCGGGCCACAGCTTTCCTTTCCCTTTTCATTTTCACATAAATTTCAGTGAAGGTCAGATTTGTTGAAGGGAGGAGAGGGGGCGAAACCTGCCGGCCGTGTGCTCATGGGAGGTTAAAATATGACTTGTTCACAGTATCCCTCATAGTTCAGGACTTAATGGTCCTTGACGGGGATAACCTAGAAGTTAATTTTACTCTGTGTCCCAAAAGCAGTCATTGTCAATGTAATCTTTCTTGTGGGCTGAAGGGTATCGTCAACAAATGATCTGACTTTGAATAGCAATTGACCAGCAATGTCTCAGATCTAAAAACTCATGGATGTGGCTCCTTATCGATCTGTTTCCTACTCATAGTGGTAAAAATATTTATTCAGGGTTTTTTTTTTTTTTTTGCCTTATCTCTTACACGGTTCATTTTCTAACATAGTTCTCCCTAAGATTAGTTCTTGAGAGATTTTGCATTACTTTTTTCTTAAGTTCATAGTATGTCCAACTCAGAAACTGTAAAATGCTTCACAGTATACTCAATAGACTTGTGTCAAAGAGAGCAGTTAAGTCTGATCCCCTTGAAGTTTGGGTTCACGTTACTTAGCTGAGAGTAACAGGTATTGATTTTCCCAATGCTAGTGCCTGGGTTGTTGGCCACGGTGGCCCTGCTGGAAAGGATGAGATGACTCTCGGAATCTATGGAAGCTAGACAGTAAATGCCAAGGACATACGCATCATCAAGGGCCTTGAGTGGCAGAGTCTGCTGGGAGGGACATTGTGGTAGAAGGGCTGTAATCTGATTGAAAGCCTCTAATGATAGAAAATGTGGGAATAGAGGACAAAGCACCAGATTGAAAAAAACTTTTCCGAGGCGGGAGCGAGAACACACGGGGACGACGTACATAGCGTGGAGCGCAACCCGATGTATTCTTGAAGATAAATGGACAGCAAGCTGAGGTCTGCCTGGCTCTCTCCAGTTGAGACCCATGATGCCAAAAACTCCAAAGAAACAACATGGAATGATGAAACCCGGGACTTTGTGTTCTCGAAAGGATTGCTGGATGAACCCATAAGTGGGCAGACAGGAGGTTTCTTGACTATTTGATCGTCTCTGATCACAGATCTCATAATGCAACCCGAGAGTTGCTTCTTGTCAAATTATTTCTGATCCAATCCACAGGAGAGAAAAGATGGTAAACAGAGCACAATAAACACGGGAGAGAACTGGGTAAGCAGCGAGGCTGCTGTGAATTCCATTGCCTGCGACCTCCTTGCAGACCTCACTACCCTGTGGAAATGTGGTTGCCTTAACAGTCATAATAATGGATTTTCTAGCCCTGACCCACTTTTCCAGGACGCTTAGGAAAACCCAGGAGAGTAATGTTCTCAAGAGCACGTTCACTCCCAGGTTATCACAAAACTTTGCCAGGAACACGATATTCTGGGTGGAGAAGAGAGCCGGGATCCTTCTCTATTGAGTCGGGTTCTGCAACACAATTACGCCCAGTCCGTATGTTTTAAGTTTAATGAAAATAGCTGTGTCAGCTTTTAACTTGCAGTGCTCTTGCATTTCAGCATTTACATAAGTGTCCAAGTGACTGGAGGAATGGATTCAAGCAAAAGGCAGGATGTTTCTCTCCCCTTTGAGGACATAAGACTAGAGTAAGCCAGAAACAGATACCGTCAGTGTCCTGTCTCTTATTGTCCCTGGAACTTTATGTATGTTGCCATAGGCTTCCAACTACGCAATCCGTATCCCTATGCCTAATGCTCTTCCCAGGGCGAAGAAGTGCTGAGGAATGAATACCTCCTGGGAACAGCCCTCAACCACTGATTCTCAAGACAGGTGTCTACACTTCCCAGATCTCGCCCTTCTCCAGCAACTCTGGGCTTGTGTTGTGTACTGTTTGCCAGAGGAATTCTTCTCCACGTGCTCACTGTGATAGTCGGCTTAATGTATTCAGTACCTGCCCTGCCCTGCCCCGTGACTCCATGCTTCTCCCAATGTCATCTACACCTCCTAATGAAACTACTTGAATTGGAATCCTTGCCCCGGGGTCTCGAATCTGGAAAAATACCACCTGAGACAAGTGTCTTCAGATAAATTCTCTTCCAAGAAATTGCTAGCAACTCCTACAGGCAGACTCTTCTTGGTCATGCCGCATGCTCATTAGAAGCGTTCAGATATGTCTGTGCCACAGCCGTGGGCACACACGAATTTCTTTCCCAGGATACTTCCATTGCACGACGACCCCACCAGGTCACCAGTCCTGGTTGAATTCTTCCTTGACTCAAGCCGCAACTCATCCTCCTTTACCCATACTGCAGCCCAAACCGCTTTTTATTAAATTTGGGTTTATTAAATTTGGGGGTACTCAAATATAATTGACAAACAAAATTGGAAGGTCTTTTTTAATTTTTTAAAAACGTTTATTTATTTTGAGAGGGTGAGCAGGGGAGGAGCAGAGAGAGAGGGAGTGAGAGAATCCCCAGCGGGCTCTGCACTGTCAGTACCGAGCCCGCTGTGGGCCTCGATCCTACGAACTTCGAGATCATAACCTGAGCCAAAGTCAAGAGTCAGACACTTCACCAACTGAGCCACCCTAGAGCCCCAAATTGGAAGGTCTTTAAAGTGCACCTCGTGCTGATTCGATACATGTAAATATTGAGAGAGGATCCTACCCTATCTGGTTAAGTAGCTCATCTGTCACCTCCCGGATTTATTTGTTTTCTTTTCGAAGAAAATACTTAAGTTATGCTCTCATAGCAAATTTCACTTACGTGATAACTGTTAGCAATCAAATTGCTTTCAGCCGGAAATAGCAACTGGATTTTTAATTTGCTGTGATGATTCCCTTATCAGAATCTTCTATAGTTGTTTAAAGCCACAGAGCAATGAGAAGCAGCCATAATAGACATAGTCATTATCCAAAATTATTTTTTCACTAATATTTTTCTCATAACTATTTATTTCAAGACCATAAAAGTAAACTTGGCTGTTCCTTGCTTGCTTAGTGGGCATGAGAAAGGGGCTGAGGGGGCGAGAGAAGGTTGATTTTAACATAAATATTTGAAAAGTTGAAAGTATTTTACTTTTCAAATGAATTTTCAGATAACAATGCTTCATGAGAACACTACTGTTTCCTTTTTAAATTTATTTAAATACTCAAGTCAGTTAACATACAGTGTAGTCTTGGCTTCAGGAGTAGAACCGAGCGATTCATGTCTTACATAGGACACCCAGTGCTCCTCCCTACAAGTGCCCTCCTTAATGCCCAGATCCCCTCCAGAACCCCTCCGTTTGTTCTCTGTATTTCGGAGTCTCTTATGGTTTGCCCCCCTCTCTGTTTGTATCTGTTTTTTCCTTCCCTTCCCGTATGCTATCTGTTCTGTTTCTCAAATTCCACGTAAGAGGGAAATCCTTTATCTTTCTTTCTCTGACTGATGATTTCGCTTTGCATAATACATTCCAGCTCCATCCACGTTGCTGCAAATGTCAAGATTTCATTCTTTTTCATCACCGAGTAATATTCCATTGTGTGTGTATGTAAATGTGTACACACACACGCACACATACACACACACACACCACATCTTCTTTATCCATTCATCAGTCGATGGACATCTGGGCTCTTTCCATAATTTGGCTCTTGTTGAGAGTGCTTCTCTAAACATTGGGGTCCAAGTGCCTCTATGCCTCAGCCCTCCTGTATCCCTTGGGTAAATTCCTAGCAGTGCTATTGCTGGGTCAGAGGGTAGATCTATTATTAATTTTTTGAGGAACCTCCACACTGTTTTCCAGAGCGGCTGCACCAGTTTGCATTTGCACCGACAGTTCAAAAGGGTTCCCCTTTTTCTGCAGCCTCGCCAACATTTGTCGTTTCCTGATTTGTTCATTTTAGCCATTCTGACAGGTGTGAGGTGGTAGCTCATGGTGACTTTGGTTTGTATTTCCCTGATGGTGAGTGATGCTGAGCATCTTTTTATGCGTCTGTTAGCCGCGTGAAAAGTGTCTATGTCTATACGTGCCTTCTGCCCGTTTCTTCACTGGATTCTTTGGGGTTTTGGGCGGGGGAGGTATTTAGTTTGATAAGATCTTTCTAGATTTTGGATTCTAACTCTTATCTAAAATGTCATTCGCAATATTTTCTCCCATTCTGTCAGTTGCCTTTTAGTTTTATTGTTTCCTTTGCTGTGCAGAAGCTTTTTAGCTTGACGAGGTCCCGATAGTTGATTTTTGCTTTTGTTGCCCTTGCCTCCGGCGACATGCTAAGTAAGAAGTTGCTGGAGCTGAGGTCAAATTTGTATGGGACCAGGGGCGCCTGGGTGGCTCAGTCGGTTGAGCATCCGACTTCGGCTCAGGTCACGATCTCGCGGTCCGTGAGTTCGAGCCCCGCGTCGGGCTCTGGGCTGACGGCTCAGAGCCTGGAGCCTGCTTCCGATTCTGTGTCTCCCTCTCTCTCTGCCCCTCCCCCGTTCACGCTCTGTCTCTCTCTGTCTCAAAAATAAATAAATGTTAAAAAAAAAATTAAAAAAAAAATTTTGTATGGGACCAGACAAGACCCTGAATTGCCAAAGTCATGTTGAGAAAGAAAACCAAAGCTGGAGGCGTCACGATTCCAGACTTGAAGCTGTGTTACAAAGTTATGATCATCAAGACGATATAGTAATGGCACAAAAGCAGGTGCATAGATCAATGAAATAGAATAGAAAACCCAGAAACGGACCCACAAATGAATGGCCAACTAATATTTGACAGAGCGGGAAACGGTATCCAATGGAAAAGACAGTCTCTTCAGCAAACGGTGCTGGGGTAACTGGAGAGCAACAGGCGAAGAATGCAACTAGACCACTTTCTTAGACCAGTCACAAAAATAAACTCAAAATGGCCATGATGAAAGACCTAAATGTGAGCCTGGAAGCCAACAGAATCCTATAGGAGAACACAGAGAACACTACTGTTTCAATACCCTTAGCCCTGGTAGTTTTCATATGATAAAATTATTTGAAACATGGTCTTGGTGAAAAGTCTCATTCACTTGTTCGCTCTTAGCCTTTCTTCAAAAGCAAAAACTCAGGCCAATTAAACAGTTTAGGTTATGTTTTTATAACATAACATTTTAATGTTATTTTTTAAATCTCTAAATAGAAGTAAAAATCACAAGTGAAATAACTAAAATGTTTCTCCTATAAGTCTCTCCATATAAAAATAGAAAGTTACCTTTTCGGGTTGTGGTAGACAGAATCCTAAAATGGACTCCCAAGACTCCCAGCCATTGGTGTACACAGCTTTATAATCCTTGCAAGTGGGTGGACTCGGTGAATGTAATAGGACATAACTCCCATGGTTAGGAGACTGAACTCCCATGGTTCACTTTGAGTTTATCAAAAGGGAGATTGTCCTGGTGGGCCTGGCCTAATCAGGTGAGTCCTTAAAAGAGAGATTTGGCTCTTCCTGAAGTCACAGAGATTTAAAGTGGGAGAGAGGTGGTTCTTCTGCCTTTGATGGAGCAAATAGTCATGTTGTGAAATGGCCTATGGAGGAGGTGACATGATAAGAACCTGAGAGTGACCTGTAGGAGCTGAGAATACTCCTTGGCTGACAGAAAGCAAGAAAACAGATCTCAGTCATGTGTCCTTATGGAAATGAATTTTTCTCACAACTTGAGGAAGGTAGAAAGGGAGATTTTTCCTAGTCAGGCTTCCATATAGGGACATAGCTGGCCAAGGTCTTGGTCTCAGCCTTTTGAGATCCTCAGCAGAGGACCTCTTAGCTAAAAGGTGCCTAATATCTGACCTGTGGAAGCTAGGAGATAATAAATTTGTGTCGTTTTAAGCCTCTAAGTTTGAGGTCATTTGCTAAGCAGCAATATATAACCAATACACAGACTTTTCTTGGAAATTGATTCCCAAGGTCGGTCTATTAGATTAAAGGTCTGTAATGCCCTGCATAAATTTTTTGCACCTCAAAAGACATCTTTAGGAGAGTGAAAAGACAACCTACAAACTGGGGAAAAAATACTTGCAAATCGTATGTCCAAGAATGGGCTTGTGCACAGAATATTTAAAGAACTCAGGGCACCTGGGTGGCTCAGTCAGTTAAGCGTCTGGCTCTTGACTTCGGCTCAGGTCACGATCTTGCAGTTCGTGGGTTCGGGCCCCACGTCAGGCTCTGTGATGGCAGTGCAGAGCCTGCTTGGGATTCTGTCTCCCGCTGTCTCTGCCCCTCCCCTACTTGCTCTCTATCTCTCTCTCAAATAAAAAATTTTTTTTAAAAACTTTAAATATTCTTTCATTTTTTCATTTTTTTAAGAACTCTAAAAAAAAAATCCAATAATAAAAAGACAAGTATCCTAATACGTTACTCCAAAGGAGATAGACAAATGACCAGTGAGTACACGAAGTGCTGCTCACCGTTATTAATCGTCAGGAAGATGCTGATCAAAAACACAATGAGTTTCACCTGATTTCCGCTGGGATCACTATAATAAAAGGAGGACGCGAAGAAATCTGAACACTCCTACATTGCCGGTGGAAATGTAAAATGGCACAGCCACTCGAGTAAGTGGTCTGGCGGCCCCTCAGCAATCCCTCTCCTAGGCATCTCCACAAGAGAAATGAAAAGCTGTCCACACACATGCTGGCATATGCACGTTCATAGCAGCATTATTCATAATAGCAACGAGTGGAAACAATCCAAATGGCCATCAACTGATGAGTGTATTGTCATCTATCCATACAATGAACTACTATTTAGCCACAAAAAGACCACATATTGTATGATTCTATTTACATGGAAAGGTCAGAAAGGCAAATGTATATAAACGGAAAATACATTAGTGTTTACTTGGGGTGGAAGACGGGTAACAGGCATGACTGTCCATAGCATAGAGATTCTTTTGAGAAAAAAATGGAAATACTCTAAAATGAGGTTGTAATGATGGTCGCTCGACTCTGTAAATAGAGTAAAAGCTGTTGAATGACACACTTAGCTGAATTTTGTAGTATATGCATTATATTTCACTTAAGCGGGTCTTTTTAAAAAAATTTTGTAAAAGTTTGTTTATTTTGAGAGAGAGACAGCCCACGAGTAGAGAGAGGCCAAGAGAGAATGGGAGACAGACAGTCCCAAGCAGGCTCCGAGCTGTCAGCACAGAGCCCTGCACGGGACTCGAACCCACAAACCGTGAGATCATGACCTGAGCTGAAACCGAGAGTCCGATGCGTAACCTACTGAGGTAGGCAGCCAGGCACTGCGTGCTGTCTTTTTTCTTAAGTCTAGTTTCTCCTTTGTTTTGCTGGGACCGTGCTAGGAGAGCAACTGTTCTGTAATAATAAGACCAAAAAAAAAAAAAAAAAGTCGCTCCATTGATTGGCATAACTCAGTGATCAGATGTGATACACTTTCTGATGGGGTTGGAGAGGCAGCATGGCAGAGGGACAAGTGGCATTCACCAAGCAGAGAATTTTCTTATTTGTGTTCGCTGCCTCACTGGCCTCAATATTGCCTGGCACAAGGAGGGATTGACCTGGATAAATCCCTAGTCGCTCACCATTCTAAATATTCTATTCAGCCTCATGGTTTCTACAAAGATAATCACTAAAATGATATTCACAGTATCCAATTATGCCGGAATATCACTGAAAACTCTTCTTGTTTAAATGAGAGAATTTATCTAAATTCGTAGTATAACCAAGGATTTCATGGTACCTCTTCTGTGTTACTTACTCTCTATTTTAATGGTAATGAAAGTTTTATACAAACTACCATTTATGTTGGAAGCACAAGCATTTGCCTTGGATTTCCTAATACCAATTTTGTTCTTATTCTTTAGCTAAATGATTTTCAAGCCATTCTTAATTTTCCTCTTCTGAAAGCTCAGAGAAGAGGAAAGGAAAGAACACAAACCAGTTTAATGCAATGAAAAAACATTTCGGTTCCGCTTAGGACATCTAAATGGCTTTCCACTTTCCTTGGTCACTAAATACTCGCAAGGCCTCAGTCTATTAGTTACTAAGGTAACCCAAAGCTGGCAGAATGTTGACATCCCTTTCAAGGCCAACAGATTTTTCAGTATTTCACAGATAATGTCACATTAACCTCAAACTTGTCCTTTTCCCAAAAGAACAATGGTTGTTTGAATGAATCTGTTAGAGTTTCATCGTTTCTTTTTTTCAAAAGGAGCTTGTTTGCTGCACTCTCTTTCAGGTCAGATACTATTTACTCTGTTTTAAGAATAACGTAGTGGTACAACTCAGATATCTTTATAGATTCCTGCATGAAACCACGCCTCTGCGCCTTGTGCTGGTTTCTCACAGCCCTGTAAGAATATACCTGCTGTAAATCAAGGCAAAGAGGGTGTAATGGTGATAAAGGATAAAATGGAGAGTCTTTTTGCCCTCTGGTCATTAATTATGGTGTATAGACTGAGATGAGACAAGCAGTGTTAAGAAAGAGAGGTGGCTGGGGCACCTGGGTGGTCAGTCGGTTAAGCGTCCCTCTTCGGGTCCTGTCCCTGATCTCATGGTTCGTGGGTTCAAGCCCCGCTTCCAGCTCTGTGCTCACAAAGCCTGCTTCAGATTCTCTCTCTCATTCTCTCTCGCTCTCTCTCTCGCTCTCTCGCTCTCTCTCCCCCCCCTCCCCCTCCCTCCCCCTCCCTCCCCCTCCCTCCCTCTTCCTCTCTCTCCCTCCCTGTCCCTCCCCCACTCACACTCTGTCTCTCAAAAATAAACATTAAAAAAATAAAAAAAAAAAGAGGGGCACCTGGGTGACTCAGTGGGTTAAGTGTCCAACTTCGGCTCAGGTCATGATCTTGTGGTTCATGCGTTCAAGCCCCACATCGGGCTCTGTGCTGACAGCTCAGAGCCTGGAACCTGCTTCAGATCTGTGTCTCCCTCTGTCTCTGCTCCTCCCCTGCTCACGCTGTCTCTCCCTCTTTCAAAAATGAATAAACATTAAAAACATTTTTTAATAAAAAAAAAAAAAGAA
The DNA here is from genome assembly GCF_023721935.1 of Panthera uncia. Lineage (NCBI taxonomy): Eukaryota > Metazoa > Chordata > Mammalia > Carnivora > Felidae > Panthera > Panthera uncia. The sequence goes on from NC_064817.1 coordinate 24,747,026, forward strand.
GTTGTAGCCAGGAATCCGGTGTATTTCCTCATAGTCTGTTGTTATAATGAAAAGGTAAGGCATGCTACTTAGTGTGTCTGAGAATCTGCTACTTTCCAAATTTAAACATGGTGCTGAGAGTGAATTAGTCTTTTCCAAATAACCCAAATTAATAGTAAATTGAGATAAATGTACATTTGAGTAGATAGATTAAATATTAATAAAAGCAAATATACTGACAGCAGATGATCTCTTTGTTTAACAATTATGTACTGAAGAAAAATGAGATAATTTACATGTAATAAATCTGATCAAAGAAAATGCCAGTATCTAAAATCATGGTTGGGGCGCCTGGGTGGCTCAGTCGGTTGAGCGTCCGGCTTCAGCTCAGGTCACGATCTTGCGGTTTGTGAGTTTGAGCCCCACGTCGGGCTCTGTGCTGACAGCTCAGAGCCTGGAGCCCGTTTCAGATTCTGTGTCTCCCTCTCTCTCTGACCCTCCCCTGCTCATGCTCTGTCTCTCTCTGTCTCAAAAATAAATAAACATTAAAAAAAAAATTTAAAATCATGGTAGTGTTCAACTATTTACAAACCCTCCCCCACAAATCAAACACGAATATTTGTTGGTGGTGAAATCCTCCTTCTAAAGTTCAAGTTCTTATAGATTGAGTAGTTCTTGGGAGATCTTAAATTTATTTACTTTCAGCGGCATCTCTCTGGCTCAGTTGGTAGAGTATGAGACTCTTGACCTCAGAGTTGTGAGTTCAAAACCCACATTGGGTTAGAGATGACTTAAAAACTTTGTTCTAGGGCCACCTGGTTGGCTCAGTCCATTAAGTGTTGGACTTCAACTCAGGTCATGATCTCATGGCTTGTGAGTTCGAGCCCTACGTTGGGCTTGCTGTTAGCTAGGAGCCCGGAACCTGCTTCGGATTCCGTGCCTCCCTCTCCTCCTGCCCCTCCCCTGCTTGTGCTCGCTCTCTCTTTCTCTCTTAAAAATAAATAAACATTAAAAAAATTAAACTTTTTTCTAAAAATTTATTTCAGTTTAGTGAATCTTCAGGTATCCTTAAATGTAATCTTACTTAGATTCTTTAAAAAAATTATTTCTGGGGGCGCCTGGGTGGCGCAGTCGGTTAAGCATCCGACTTCAGCCAGGTCACGATCTCACGGTCCGCGAGTTCGAGCCCCGCGTCGGGCTCTGGGCTGATGGCTCAGAGCCTGGAGCTTGCTTCTGATTCTGTGTCTCCCTCTCTCTCTGCCCCTCCCCCGTTCATGCTGTGTCTCTCTCTGTCTCAAAAATAAATAAACGTTAAAAAAAATTATTTCTGGACATTGCCAAGTATATCAAGTTCATATTGAGTTCATCAACCGGGTTAATAAAATGTTTCCATAGTTGATGTGTTCAGGTTTATCTAGGTAAAAATAACGTCCTTGGTGTTTACCCCATTTTAACTGTTTTGTTTTCTGCTTATTTACAGTTTGTTTTGTCTCACCATGTTAATGAACTTGTAAAAGGGCACAGTCAAGTGTCAGGGAGTTTTATTTCATCACCTAACCCTTTGGTTTTTTAAAACTAGTTTCAAAATTCAATTAAGATCACATAGACTGTTCACAAGTAAGCTGCCTCTAATAGAATACCATATTAACCCTAACACAGGAAAATGTAAAAACATTTGGAAAGGAGCAATGCTTGGAAAATTCTAAAACTTGAGAGAAGTTTTATAATAGAAGTGAAATTGTATTTTCAGACAACCGTGTAGTTTGAAGGTATATATGTCACTTCGGTACATTTACATATTGTAATGCGATTGCTATTGTAGTGATATTGATCGCATTATATAGAGTACAATAGAGTTGTATATATTCATTATAGTGTGCCTTAGATCTCTGTAACTTATTTACTGCTCATTTTACATTTGCACCCTTGAACACCATCAGTCACATTCCCCTATCCCCAGGTGACTACCATTTTACTCTCTGTTTTGTGCAAGTGTGAGTTGTTGGGATCCCACGTGTAAGTGGTACCGTACAGTATTTGTGATTCTCTGACTTAGCTCATTTAGCATAATGTGTTCATGGCCATCTTATTCCATTGTGTCTGTATACTGCATCTTGTTTTTTATCCATCTATCCATTGGTGGGCATTTAGATACGGCATTTCCATATCTTGGTCTGAGTCTTGGTAAAAGTAAGCAACTTTCTCTTAAGTATTTCACTCCTATTGCTTTACTCAAGAAGAATAAACACTGTCATATATTAGAAGGAACAGGATAGACCTTGAAAGTCCATTCATCCTGTCTGAGAAAACCTAGTCATATATGGCCAGTTATAGTATCAGATAAACAGATAATAAGTGAATCACAAACTTTATCATCTACTCAAAGCCTAGCACTGCCGTAGAAGTTATTAGACACGTAAAAGAAACGTAACCTTATTTAGTAACTAAGCTAGTCACACAGGATATATTGATGACGTAATAGTGCCGTATCTTTCCTTCTAAACCGTGAACAGCTTAGAATATGGGACTGGTTCTTACTCACCTTTTGATTCTTCCCAGTTCCTATCACTGAATCCTGAATTCAGAATGTGAACAGAGGTGCCTGGGTGGCTCAGTCAGTTAGGCGTCCGACTTTGGTTCAGGTCGTAATCTCACGGTTTGTGGGTTCAAGCCCTGCGTCGGGCTGTGTGCTGACAACTCAGAGCCTGGAGCCTGCTTCCAATTCTGTGTCTCCCTCTCTCTCTGCCCCTCCCCTGCCTGCACTCGCTTTCTCTCTCAAATAAACACTGAAAAAAAAAAAAAAGAGAATGTGAACAGATGTAGGTAGAAACAAAAACCAGACTTTTTCTTCCTGATTTTAGTCGAAATCCTGGTAAGAAAGGCCTCGATGATGGTGATTTCTCTACCTGCCCCGTTTATCTCTTGCTATCACACATGATCAGCTAAGTTGCTGTACATGTAACAAACAAAAGAGCAGGCTGACTCTCAGCTCTTTTATCTGTGTTAAAAAAGTATCTTATGCGATGACCTCTCAGGATTTGCTAGCCCTTTGTAGCTTTTGTGTGCTTTGATGAAGTTCCATACATATGCATTGTTTCCTTCAAAACCATCATTATGAAAATATTCTGAATATAGAAAAGCACTTTATAGTCACTTTCCACCCTTGGAATCCAGCCACTTGTGGTTTTTAAAAAATTTTTCTTAATGTTTATTTATTTTTGAGAGAGAGAGACAGAGACAGAGCACGAGTGGGGGAGGGGCAGAGAGACAGGGGGACACAGAATCTGAAGCAGGCTCCAGGCTCTGAGCTGTCAGCACAGAGCCCTACACGGGGCTCGAACTCATCAGCTGCGATGACCATGACCTGAGCCGAAGTCGGACGCTTAACCAACTGAGCCAACCAGGAGCCCCAGAATCCAGCCACTTGTGATGTTAGTTACAGTAATCCAGATTCTTGGTTCAAATTATTTTTGAAAAAATTGTAGTCTTGGCATCAGGCTGCAGGAAAAGATGGTGGTTTCCACAGACAAATTGTGAAAACGGAATATAAAGCCTGAGAGTAGAGTATGGACCTAACTCCCCAGAAGCTCCTCCGTCAGTTAGATGTGTAACCAGAATTAACATGAATGGAATTAATAATCCCAAGTGAATGTTGGATGGACAGGGCATACCAGCGTCAGCAAAAGGGCAAAGTTCATATAGCGTTAAAGTTGTACTTCAAGAGCTAGGACGTCTCCTGATGTCCAAAGAAAAGAGGAGGCTTCCACAGCCACCAGAAGGACAAAATACGGCAGTTCATTTTAGTGGATCCCAAACTTGTCTGAAATCAACAACCTTCTACTCATGTTCATGTCTTAACTAGATATCACAATGCAAAATAGCCACACATGAAGTGAAAGGATTCCAGCTGGTAAACATGACCTGGACATTTGTAAGGATATATTTAATATATACGCACCATTATGTTTTCAGGTTATAGGAGGAAAAACGCAGCACCATTTTTTTTTTCTTGTTAAGGCACTACCATTTCAGCAACCTGGCATACTCAAAATAGAATTCAGGTTTATAAGATGAAAGCATGGGAAGAAGAATCACCTGGTGTGCAAGCATGTGTATCTCTGAAAAGTAAAAAAATCTCAGGAAGGAAATACAGAAATGGCATGTTTTTTCCATCTTGCTTAGTGAAAGAGCTTCAGCGGAAGTTGTCTAAAGTAGCAGGTACAATGAATACTGTCACAAATTGTGTTAATTTTTGAAGCGGTGTGGGTGCTGACTGTGAGAAGTATGAAAAATAAGTTCAGGATTGTTTTGATACCTGTATTTATAATAAAATAATGTTGTGGGGGAGATCAGTGAATTTCAGTTAAAAGCCATCCCTTTGTGTTACGTGTAACATATATGGTCAACGTTTGTTCAGTCTTTGTTTGACACGCCATGAGTTTAAGTGAAATCAACCAAAAGGAAATGGGTGTGTGGATATGTGATTTTGAGATTAAAGTTAGTCTTAAAATGTTAATAAAATGTGAAACATGTCAAGAAAAAAAATTGCATCCTTTTTAGTTGGCCAGTTTTACGGTAAAATTCATCATTTCAGTTCGTGACTGCTAATTTTATTTGGGACAACATATCCTTTGACTCTTAAAGCATTTAAAACCTTTGAGAAGGGGAGCAAGTAGGAGGGGGGAAATGTTAATTTGTCTAGTTCCGATCCGTTAAAGAGATAATATGAAAAAAAGCAACTGTGATTACCTGTAAGTTTCTGGGGTGGGGGGAAACAAAACTGCTCAACTCAGAGCTCCAGAAAAAAAAAACTAGTGTCTTTGACCTGCTCCCAGGTCCATCCTTGAATTTTTAATGCCCGACAGAGTCTAGTTGACCTTTTGCCTTGGAACTTTTAAGTATTGTGTATCCACATTCTGACAAAACCTTGCACCATAGTGTTTCTTTACTGACGTCCAGTCATTTTCTGGATTCTGTGAATGCCTACAAGTCATATTACCAACATGCAGTTTAGGTTGGTTCACTTCCATTCCCGCCACTCTTCAGAAGCCCACTGATTAATTGTAACCTATTGGGTAGCTACCATTACATTATCGTGTCTTATCTGTTCTAGGTACGGTCCTAGGCTTTCTATACCTGTTTCTTAAGGATAGAGAAAAATCGTTTTATTCCGTCTAAGTCGATAGACCTTGGTTCTGTAATAGGTTATCTGGTCCAGCTTGTGAGAATCCTTAAACACTTGAGGTTAGGATTTCTCACCTTTGTCATTCATTTTGTTTGCTCGTCCCTCGACAGAGCACACATACTCCCCATCTGTGGAGGGGGAAAGCCTCACACATGTGAGGTATCCTGTGGACAGGTCTATACATAAGGATCGTGAAACTGAAAGTTGAGAAGGGGTTCTTGTTAAGTAACTCCCTGCCCCAGGGAGGGAACAGGTGGAGCCTCAGTGCAGGTCTCCCCTCCTTACACAGTTCCCTGAATGACACAGGGTGTGCTCACACCCCGCCTGGATACATACCATAGCATCCCAAGGGGCATGTGACCCCTGGTGAGATCACTTCCTGCCTCGGAGGAATGTTAGCGTTGTCAACAGCCCGGTCTGGTGCTGGGTCACCTCAGGTTGTTGGCTCCCTTTCTTGGAGCCACTATTTCTTTATCTATGAAAATGAAAGGATTTTTCTAGGCTTGTCTTCAAACTATACAATCCTTGCACGGCCCTCAGGGACATGGTTTCACTAAATAGGTCATGCCTCCTACCACCATAACCTCTAAGCTGATCCCAATCCAGAAAGAAGTTAAGACTCTATAGGCCTACTAATGCAGGCAGGTTCAGAAAGCACTTGGTGGCCCTGCATTCTGGACCTGCATTTGGACTCTCTGTGTCCGAAGAGTGGGCTCTGTGAACCACACTGTACCCCTTCTCTGGCCGTTGGGCAGCAACTGTTCCCAGGCCCTGGAGCACAGAGTAAGGACAAGCCATCAAGGCACAGCAGCCTTCGTCCCTCAGCACCTCTTACTACGTCTCCCCTCTTCCCCCGATTAGAAGAAATTGATGCTTGTGGTCTAAACGTGGATGAAACTTACTTATTGCTGTTCGAGTGTTTGGCTCTCTTGTTTTGCTCTTGCCCAAATCTCACAGTCTCGCCAGGCAGAGGACCTGTGTTTACCATTTTCTGAAATGAAATGGGACAGAAGTAAGAGGGACTTATTTCTCACCCTGGAATAAGTTTCTTTCGTAAAGGATCAACGGAACCCAAACTGTAAATACAGTGAATGGAGCGGTACTGGGCCACTGACTGCAGAAACTTCTCCCTTTAACCTCTTGAACACGGAGACACGCATTGGGTGATGTACCTAGGGTTTCAAAGTGAAACCTTTGTTCTAATCCCCAAATACCATGATTTATAACACATTTAGCTTTCACACTACTAATAGGTAAAGGTCATAATAGGCAAAGGTCACTTAGCAGCACTTTTATTTTTTCTAATAATAAAATGATACTCATGCTAGGAAATCTGGATAATTTGGAAAAACACAGAGAATGCAAAGCTAGCATGTTACCAATTAACCAGACCAAATCACCATTAACATTCTAGCGTATGCCCTTCTTTGTTCTAAATGTTCTTTAACACAATGATTCCTTCATTCATCAACTATTGACAGTTTTCACTTGAGGTACACATTCAGATCACCTGGGGAATTTAAAAACTGATGTGGGGGCCCACCCTCGTGATTCTGATTCACTTGGTTGGGATAGGGTGTGGACACAAAGATTTTTTAAAAAGATGCTCCGTAGGTAATTCTAATGTGCCATCACGGCTGAAAACCTCTGATCGATCAGATTTTGGTGATAGGCCAGATGTCGTTTGGCATGGACATGAAATGACAAAAAGATGTAGAGTCCCCCACGAGCCTTGAATTCCTGTGGAAGGACAGACAAACGAACGGTTTGGAGAACCTAAAGTAAATATTATAATGGAAGACTCTACCAAGGACTGTAGAAGCATAGAAGTGAATCGAGTGGTTAGAAAACTCCAGGCAATCCCACTAAGCTTGGCAATGAACGTGTTTGGACATAATGCTAGGTATGTAGGCCACAGGCATATCTTGAAGGATCTTGTTGGTATTGGGAATGATGGGCAGTCCTTGAAAAGTTTTGAGCAGAGGAATGATGTGATTACCTCTGTCTAATTCACTTGTCTCTGGCATCAGTGTGGATTTACGGGACTGTGGAGACTGGATACGGTGGAAGATTAGACCCAGGTCTGTAACAAAATTCCAAGAGAGCAAGGATAGGACTGTTTCTGACTCCCGAAGAAGTGTCCTAGAAGATTCACGGTTAATCTTATTTATCACAATAACTTGCTCTTGAATACTAAGCAGTCATGGTAAAGTTTTGTTCTGTTTTTTTTTAGGAACAAGATTCTTATAAAAGCCTGGTATTTTCTTCCTGGGGATCAGCGAAGATCCCTGCAGGAAATATAGTTTACCGTCACATGGTTCACAATTAAGAGATCTTGCTATAGAGTTGATGGGACCATTAGGCACGACAAGGCACCCAGAATCTAGTCGCAGCGGAAAGCCATTTTCCCTTCTAAGGCAGAAGGGGAAGAAACAGACGCTGGTGAGAACCGGAATCAGTGAAGAAATACCGTCAGCAGGTGTGGAGAAACGCAGCTACTGCCGGAACCATAGCCTGGAGCCAGGATGAAGCAAAGAAGAAACCCCCTGACCTTGTTGTCTTTCTTCTCCCAACCTTTGATCTGCTGATGACTCTCACTGGCCAAACCCAACTTGAAGCCATCCAGTAAAGGAGCCCGGGAGATTTCAGAGTGGTCAGACTCCAGGGAGCCTAAAAAAGATCACAGGAGAACATAGAATGCATCTGAAGGCCAGCAAAGAATAAGCAGCCTACAGAAGAACATGATATCGTGGCAAAAATATCTTAGACATGATATCCATCCTGATATTAAGTAGACAACTAAAGAAAATCACGCTAGACTATAGAACACATCCGCTGGCAATAGAACAGGGGCCTTCTTTCCATGAACCAGACTCTCAGGATATTCCTGACGGCCAGTAAGGACGTTTCATAGGAGATCAAAGTAATGGTTAACAAACTGAGGCCATTTTAATGAAAAGCTAAAATTAAAGAGTAGGTGTAGCTCAGGTACTAAAATTGTCCATACCTACTCAAACCTTTATACGTTGCTATTATTCATCTAAGGCAGAGAAAAATCAACTCCTAAGAAACTGAGCTAAGGGAAGTAGGATATGTCAGATGCTACGTATATTGAGTTAACTAAGAGGTGATCCTTGAGTGCTTATTAGTAACGTGCTAAAAGGTGCCAGTGGCTGAAGATTGACCTTCCTCCAGCTATGTATTTCGACCTCCTTTATGCAGTTTACAGCTTCAAGAGAGTTGACTCGTTCACAGAGAGAGAGAGAGAGAGAGAGAGGGTACCTATGTAGGTGACTATTCAGGAAATCAGCCCTGGAAGTAAATCAGCTACTCTTTGCCACAGATGTCTCCGTGTTCAAATATCTTGTCCCTCCTTTCAGGGAATTAACAAATATCAAATGTTACATTTAATAATTTTTTAATGTTTTTTTTTATTTTTGAGAGAGAGAGAAGGAGAGAGCGAGAGTGTGCAAGCTGTGGAGGGGCAGAGCGAGAGGGAGACACAGAATCGGAAGCAGGCTCCAGGCTCCGAGCTGTCAGCATAGAGCCTGACGCGGGGCTCGAACTCACAAACTGTGAGATCATGACCTCAGCCGAAGTCGGACGTTTAACCAACTGAGCCTCCCAGGCGCCCCCCAAACAATATCTTTTTTAAAAAAGAGCGCAGATAGACTTAACTCTGCTGGCCTAGGCAGTAGGGAAGCATTAAAAAAATATTATTTGCCCCATCAGATTGTGAAGGCCTGAAGGACCTTGTTTTTTTTTTTTTTTTTTACACAATTTTTTTTTTTTTTTTTACAAAACCTGGTATACTTTCTCGTGTATTGTAGCTGCTCAGAAAATCTATACTAAATGCTGAAAGGAACTTCTATGTTCTTTTAATTTGTTTTAAAATAGTAAACACAATCTTGTTCTCTAATCTGTATATGCTTACAAACTATATTTCTCATTAGTCACATCTGTTGAGTTGAAGGGACTATACCTTTGTGCGACATTTGGATCCTCAATTTTAAGAGCATTGAAGGATGTTTACTGGAATTGTTATGATCATTTTGCAGTATATACAGACATCGAATCATTATCTTGTATGAAATATGGTTAACATCGAAATGATACTCAAGTCATTCCATCTTTCTTTGATAATTTGGGAAAGCTTTCGAGATGTTTCAGGACTTCAGGGTTACCAGTGAGACTATCAGTTTTCAATGATCCATGTGGGAGAAGCCATTAATAGGAATCTCTAGTTGACAGAATATCAGAAAAACTAGGCTCTGCTTTATTTTATTTCGGTCGATTTTCACTGAGGTAACTCCTCAAACATAAAGGTCAGCAGGCCACATTCCAGTTACTTCAGTGAAAATCATTCTGTGAAGAGGCAAAAAGTTTTTAAATTCTCCCGGCATGACTGAAGTTGACCCCCAGGCTTGAATAAAAGAGACATCTCTTAGGTCCATAGTGACAGTTTCAATCCTTCTAAAGATCTCCTATTTCACTGCTAGGGGCCGAAAAAGAGCTTTGTAACATTCAGCTGTCCGGGCAGGGTCTAATGCTGCCACTAAACAAAAGCCTTTATTTTGGATTTAGGCAAAATGTTCCCATCACTCACTTTTTAATAATGGAAGGGATTTCTTACAACCTTCGTTCCCACACACATCTAAGCTGGATGGAAAGTTGTACAGAATTCAATTTCATAAAAGCAGTTTCGACTTCATACACTTTTTTCTTGTTTTTTTCAACACAGAGCATTTTTCTGTATATCACTCCAACATAAATCCGTTTTCATAGATCACTTTTTATTATTTTATTTGCTATTTCTTACGTAACTGAAAACTATTCTTTGGGCTATGGTGCTGATTCTAGATCTTTTTCAGATTCTTTTGTGTCAGCTTGTGCCCACCCACGTGCACACACGCTTACTTTATAGCTGTTCCTCCCACTAACTGGCTGAGAAGGCAGGAGAAAAGAAGATCATGGCTCCAGTTTTGCCCCCCAGTCTGGCTAGTGTGGGTTGGTGCATACTAACAGAAGTGAGTAAGTGTCCCTTCCAGTGCCTCGGTTCCTCTGGGAAGCTGGTACGGTCATGAGACAGAAATTCAATCAGTTGGCGTCAGCCAACGTACTGGTGTGTATGAAGCCAGAAAGAGAGTGCTCGCTTCGGCAGCACATATACCAACATTGGGAGCCAGAAAGAGAGAATTTTAATGAAGCTAAGAATCATGGTCACCAATTATGCCCAGCTTGTCCCCTTTCCACCAAGTCTCAAACTTCAAGCAAGCATTTCAGTTTTCATCTGATTTAGCCAGTAGTCTGGTGACCACATAAAGGGTCGTTATAAGATTGATGTTAATGGCCATGGAGAAAAACAAAAAGCAGAGAGATGTTCCAGGGATCTTTTCCGGTTAAACCTGCCTTTTACTGAAAGAGGTGAGTGTAGATAGAAGAATTTGGAAACGAGTTCCACTTAGACCTTGTTCGCAAACCTGTATTCTATAAATTATAGGGAAAACTTTAGATAGACTAAATCAACTAGCATTGCCCCCTTTAAAAAAAAATAAGGCTAACTGAAGAAGCTATGACCCATTTTTTTTTTTAGAGAGAGAGAGACAGATTGAAAGAGCACACGAGAGGGGTAGGTGCAGAGGGAGATGGAGAGAGAGAATCTTAAGCAGGCTCTGTGTGTGCCCAGTGCAGAGCCCGACGCAGGGCTTGACCAGGGCTCGACCAGGGCTCAGTCTCACAACCCTGAGATCTCACAACCTGAGCCCAAATCAAGAGTCAGACATTTGACCGACTGAGACACCCAGGTGCCCCGACCCAGTTTTTAAACAACTACGAGGATGAATTTATTGACCCAATTCTAATATAGTAGAACCCACTTGAAAGTTGAAAGATACAGTTCGATGATAGTTCGATGATTTTGATGAAGGTGTAAGGGCCCTCAGTGACCCTCTGGCTGAATACGGACAGGCCCATCAGGCCCCCACCTCAAAATACCCATAGGCCCTAAGTAACCAGTTGGCTACTTAAAACCAGGCACAGTTTCCACAAGGGAAAATCCCGTACGGTGCCATACGTCTTCATCTTCCCCCTTGAAAAACATCCCCCACCTACTGCCTCCTTGCGGACAGTCTCTCCTTTGCTGTCCTGCCTACCGCTCCCTTGCGGTGTATTCAATAAACTGTCTCCTTTGTTCTGCCTCAGGTGAATTCTTTCATGGCCCGCACCACCTTCCGCCCGATTGTTGCCCCACATCTGAGGGCCCCATCCAATCGAGAGACACCACACTCATAACTGATCCAGTGATAGAAGCTCGCTCTTATTTAGCTTTTCTCCAGTCAAGGTTACAGTGTTTCCTCTGGCAAATCATCCCTGATGTCTCAATTATCTTCTTTTAAACGTCTTCCCTAATCACTGGGAAAATAAAAGATTAAGACCCCAATTCTGACCTCAAGAAGGAGGTGAACATTAAAAAAGGTGAGGGAGGTCACCACCCCACGTGGGTAAGTGTGGAGTTAGGGGAAATTTTAGAAGCCATCCCTGAGTAAAGTCTTGATGGATGTTGGGGGTTGAGATGAGTAAAGGAACAGGGGAAAGTGTTCCAAACAAAGGAAACAAAAGAAAAGGCTCTGAAACTTGACACAGCAGGGCTGGTGCGGAGTATTGTAGGAAGTCTGACAGGAGGCATTAAGTGGGAAGTGGTGGGAAATAAGTCTAGAGAGAAATTTCTAGCAAGGACCAGGTCATGCAGCTATATATCGTGCTAAGAAGTTGTGTTTTGCAAAGTCACTTAGTATATTGGATATAGGACAAGAATCGGGGTGATTTGTTAGGAGTCCAGGCAAAATGCGTCTACTTCAAAATTGTCAGCATAAATCTGTCTCAGGATACTTCATTGACATGCCGAATGAGCCATCTCAAAAATAAGAATAAACAGGTTGCATTGGAATTTAATCTTTAATTGGAGATAAAATTTGGTGCTGACAATTCAATCATTGATGCATATGGACAGAGGAATTGCATTATACTTTGGAATGGTTGATGGAATAAAAGGAGAATTTAGGACTGCTCGCCAAACCTATTGGTTATGCAACCAAACCTTTGGTTCCACAATATGTCCTAGAAAGTAGACTACCTTTGCACAATGGCTGCCTCCTCCTTCTCCTCCTCTTCAGGTATTTTGAGTAAAGATTAGAGTAGCACAGGCTTATGTAAAAGCTTAGCTTTCAAGCTGTGAATAGACACATCCATCTTGTGAGGGCACGTATGTGTGTGTCATAGCACAGGTCTTACGCCTCGCCCCTCATTGGTACGTGGTGGGTTTTATGTACCTGTTTTGAAACTGGTTTCTGCAAATGGCTTATTCCTTACCAGTGGTTACTTAACTTGATAAACAGCTGACTTCGTTGGGCTCAGCAATAGCCCGATAATGGTGTGTGAGAAGCTGCCTCTTCGGAGGATCCTAGACTGAAGGACGAAGCAGGAACTAGTGCGAGACCGTCTGGAATGATAGATACGTGGATGTTTGAAACTTGCCTGACTCGACTTGTCCGCATCTCCTGCAGATTTGTTTCAAAGCATTAATTTCATTAACGTGTATCCTGTGCGCATTTCCCAGTCGTGCTCATTACGTCCGTTGATGCCGTGTGTGGTAGGCAGAGTACTGGCCCTCCAAAGAGGTCTTCATCCTTAGAGCCTATGAGTATGTTACGTTGCATCGCAAGGAAGGTTGCAGGTGGAACTTCGACCGGGTGGATCCATTCATCGGGCTTTAAGATAAAGAGATTTTCCTGGGTTATCAGAGTGGACCCAAGGTAATGACCAGAGCCCCTTGTCCGAGTGGCAGGCAGAATAGTCAGAACCAGAGCGATGGTGACATGAGAAAGACCCGACTGATCGTTACCGGCTTTAAAGGTGGAAGGGTACCACCTGCTAAGGCAGGTAGGTGGTCTGTAGAATCTGGAAAAGACGAGAAGGCAGATTATCCCCCGGGACCCTCCGGAAGGAATGCAGCCCTGCTCACACGTGGATGTTAGTCCACTGACCCCCATTTTGGACTTGGGACCTCCAGACCTGTAAGAGAATAAATTCGTGTCGATTTAACCCACCGTTTGTGGTAATTCGTTATAGCTGCAATAGAAAACATACACATCATGTATGTGACAAACGTCGTGTAGCATTGTTAGCTGAAGCCGACATCGGTACATCAAGGGGTGTCTAAAGCGCTCCGCTTCTACTCAGTCAACTCTTTTACTCACCCCGCAACATCTATATTTTTGTCAGAGGCGGTCGGGACGCAATAGGACACCAAAGAACCTTGGAGAGATGTGAACAAATACGCTTTTTTAATTTTCATTAGCTGATGAGATAAGGTTTCATACAATGTTTTATTTCAGCTCTTTGCTAAATACAATCCTCTTCACCCCTCCGAGGATTTAGCCAGAGCAATTTGGCAAGTGATTATGTGAATTAAGAATTGATTAAACAAAAAAAAATAGGTCAGTGCCGAACTGAGGCCTGAGCTCCTTTTACCTTGACCAGATTCCTCATTTCTTCCACTGCTTTCTTCTGTTAACTGCTGTCTGTATTCACTTCCAAAGAACAAAGCATACGGCTTCTCTCCCCATTTCCTGGCCGCCAAAGAGGACCTGGGCCTAAGGTCAGCAAGCGGAGGCCCTGATTAGAATTGACCGTAGGTCTGCGACAGCCCCATCCCTGGGAAGGCCTTGACAGCTCTGTGACCCTGTCCCTCTCCGTAGACCTTCCCCTACCACTCCCCTCTTGTGCTGTGGCCTGCACAAAACATCGCATCAGCACTGTTTACCGCAGGAAGCCAGCCGAGGGAGCCATAACAGGACAATAGACAGACAGTCTGATAACCTTGTTAGCTCAAATCAAAGCTGCTCACAAGTAGGAGAGGTTAGTGAAGTGGGATAAAACTGTGGCAGTATTTGGGGTTGTTGAAGTGGCTTTTCAGATTTTTTTCCCCTGTTGAAAAAAAAAAAAAGAGTAGCATTTCTTATCCCTTTATTTAAGATTAAAACCAGGCACAAGGACACCAAACAAAACAACATGTACAAGGCTAAGGTTAACTTTTATAAGAATATAAATTATAAATGGAGAGGGCTCTACAAAATTCGTAATTATCTTGTCGTGGAGAATAGCATAAAACTTTCTTTATGTTACCAGGTCTCTGCAAAAGCGTAGTAAGTGTGCAGTAACTTTCGTTATCCGGAAAAAGTTAGGGATACGAATTAATTTGTGGAAATGATAACCAGTAATGAACTCGTTTCAGATGACAGGGCAAGGATGATCAAGGTCTTTGTATGTTTTTGTTTTATTTACTTCACATTATGGGATACTATTTCAACACACAGAGGTTTTGCCAGGTTTGATTTGGGCCTGTTATTCCCTCCCTCGTACCCACCTCATGCTTTAGGGAATGTTCCAACCTTTAAAAATAGAATTTGAGGGGCGCCTGGTGGCTCGGTTGGTTAAGCGTCCGACTTCAGCTCAGGTCATGATCTCCCGGTCCGTGAGTTCGAGCCTCGCGTCGGGCTCTGTGCTGACAGCTCAGAGCCTGGAGCCTGCTTCGGATTCTGTGTCTCCCTCTCTTCCTGCCCCTCCCCTGCTCATGCTCTGTCTCTCTCTGTCTCAAAAATAAATAAAAACATTAAAAAAATTTTTATTAAAAAAAAATAGAATTTGAATCACACCATTGTCTCCCCAGTCGCACAGAAGACATTAACATGCTGTCCCAAACTGTCTAAAATGCAGTGTCTTATTCACTCTACCCCCACCCTCAGACCCTTGTTCTTGCCACATCCATGATCCCGGAGGAAATAGCACTAACCTTGAAGTCAGCCCTTGGCACTGCTCAGGCCCTGTGACCTGGTTAATAGTTTCTGTGCCTCAGTTTCTTCATCTGTAGCCAATGACAAAATAATGAATCAATTCAACAAGTGGGCATTTGGTTGCATTTGCATGTGTCATTTTTATACTTGGTGTGATTTCGAGCTTAAAAATAGGTAAAACTTGATGGTTTGGCATGGCTCCCGATGTGTCTTCCACTCTTGTGTTTCTCTGAAAGATTGATTAACCAGAGCTAAGTTCATACTGGCTTAGTAGCCTGTATCCAGGTGGGGGAGTTCATTGTGAACATTTTGTTCAGTCATATTTTACTGTTGTGCTAAATGGAAGTCAAAGTAATGATTCAGTGTGTGTGTGTGTGTGTGTGTGCACGCCTGCGTGCGTGCACCCCTTATCTGGGAAAAAATGCTTCTTTTATAGCATCTCTGTAGTGATACACAGAGACCATTTTCCTTTTCCTATTTCCCTTTATTCGTGAGGTGTGATAAAGTAGCACTTCTCCAATTATGACTTGGAAAATGTGAAAATAATAAAAAAGTTTCACGTTGCTTCCTCTCCATCTTGTATATGACCTAAATTGAAAAAAAAATCTTAGAAATGAAATTTGGAGAAGATGAAAATCATTATTTTTACATGTATGGTACACGTGTAGTTCCTGTTCACCAAGATGACTGTGAAAATAGAAAAAGCTGAATAAGAGGAAATATATTTTCTATATACCTGGCAGTTACATACAAAGATAGGTGATGTAGTGCAGGGTTTATCTGACAATTACATAAAATGATTGGGTCTTGGCAGTGAGAAGTTAAATATGAGTGTTTTCAATTTAAAAATATTCCTTTACATAGAGTCCCAGGCAGCCTTTTGCTTAGACATCTATGAATACATTGTTCAAAAGGCTTCACTGCCCCAAATATCTTCACCACTGGTCCTGTCTAGTATCTAAAATTTCTAGCCCTTGGGGCGCCTGGGTGGCTCAGTCGCTTAAGCGGCCAACTTCGGCTCAGGTCACGATCTCACGGTCCGTGAGTTCGAGCCCCGCGTCGGGCTCTGTGCTGACGGCTCAGAGCCTGGAGCCTGTTTCCGATTCTGTGTCTCCCTCTCTCTGACCCTCCCCCGTTCATGCTCTGTCTCTCTCTGTCTCAAAAATAAATAAACGTTAAAAAAAAAATTAAAATTTCTAGCCCTTTTACACCTTTGTACCCGGTCACTGAAAGATTGCTAGACAATCAACGGTATTTGTAATGGATAGATGGGTCCTCATTGTTCAGCATTTCTACCACGAATTAGTTCAAAGAGGTGTGGCATTTCTTGGGTTGTCAAAGTCGTAGACTTTGGACATGAAGTAGTTAAGACCTAGCTGGTTCTAACCTTACATTTATACACCCAACTCACGTGAAGGTTTGGTTTCATTGACAAGCATGCTTCTTGGGACTGGATCTGGTCTACCTGTAATCACCAAATCATCTTTAGGAATACTTTGAAGGAAGAAATACTGCTGGTAATAAATATCTAAATTTATTCAGTGCCTCTGCTTCCTTCTGGAACTTAAAATAACAAAAGAAATTCCAAATACTGGATCAGGGGCACCTGGCTGGCTCAGTGTGAAGAGCATGCATTTCTTGATCTTGGAGTTCAAGCCCCCTGCTGGGTGTAGAGATTACTTGTGTGTGTGTGTGTGTGTGTGTGTGTGTGTGTGTGCGTGCGGTATTTGCTTTATTGGAGTGGTCTGGAAGCAAACCTATGATATCTCCAAGGTATGCCTATATTTCTTTATGCAGTAATTTGTAGTTTTCAGTGTACAGATCTTAACACATGTTTTGTTAGAGTTATCCTTTTTTTAACACTGTCTGGTTCAGTTTATTTTTTTTAATATGAAATTGATTGTCAAATTGGTTTCCATACAACACCCACAGCTCATCCCAACTGGTGCCCTCCTCAATACCCATCTCCCACCCTCCGTCAACCCTCAGTTTGTTCTCAGTTTTTTTTTTTTAACGTTTATTTATTTTTGAGACAGAGAGAGACAGAGCATGAACAGGGGAGGGGCAGAGAGAGAGGGGGACACAGAATCTGAAACAGCCTCCAGGCTCTGAGCCGTCAGCACAGAGCCCGACGCGGGGCTCGAACCCACGGACCGCGAGATCGTGACCTGAGCCGAAGTCGGCCGCCCAACCGACTGAGCCACCCAGGCGCCCCTGTTCTCAGTTTTTAAGAGTCTCTTTTGGTTTGCCTCCTTCCCTGTCTGTAACTTTTTTTTCCCTCCCCCTCCCCCATGGTCTTCTGTTAAGTTTCTCAGGATCCACATAAGAGTGAAAACATACAGTATCTGTGTTTCTCTGTATGACTTTTTTCACTTAGCACAACACGTTCCAGTTCCATCCACGTTGCTACACAAGGCCAGATTTCATTCTTTCTCACGGCCACGTAGTCTTCCACTGTGTATATAAACCACAATTTCTTGATCCATTCATCAGTTGATGGGCATTTAGGCTCTTTCCATAATTTGGCCATTGTTGAGAGTGCTGCTATAAACATTGGGGTACAAGTGCCCCTATGCATCAGCACTCCTGTATCCCTTGGGTCAATTCCTAGCAGTGCTATTGCTGGGTCATAGGGTAGATCTATTATTAATTTTTGGAGGAACCTCCACACAGTTTTCCAGAGTGGCTGCACCAGTTTGCATTCCCACCAACAGTGCAAGAGGGTTCCCGTTTCTCCACATCCTCTCCAGAAACTATAGTCTCCTGATGTTTTCCTAAAGAAGACATCCGGATGCCCAACAGGCACATGAAAAGATGCTCAACGTCGCTTCTCATCAGGGTAAAACAAATCAAAACCACACTGAGATACCACCTCATACCGGGCAGAGTAGCTAAAATGAACAAATCAGGAGATTACTTTTTAAATAAATCTTTAAAAAAAGTACTGGATCATCCAAAAGTAAATACAACAACTGTAAAACAGGAACATATACCACATCCAAAGGCTCGCCACTGCCTGAAGAGGGTGAAGCAGTTAAGATGTCCATGAAGTATCTTTCCATCCAGAGGCCAACGTTAAATCGTTCTAATGCTATATGTTCGAATGAGACAGTGTTTTATGTTTTAATGAGAAAATAGTGACTCATTTTAGCTCACTGTTATGAAATGTGGAACTTGGGAAATTCAAGCCTACCATGGAAGTCCCATTTCTTTTTACAATAAGGGTTCTTACCTGTAATCAAGGTATAGCCTGACATGTAAACGGTTAGCTTGAATATTTGAAATGTAAATAGGAGACGGTTGATTAGCTTGTTAATTGTTGGTTCCTTAGCACATGGACTATAATTTGATTTTTAGCCCAATTAGAGATATGCCAAATAGTAATGTAATTGAGAATAAGAAGAGAAAGTCAGGATCCAGTGCAGATCTGTTCATTTGAGTGGAGTGTATATCCATTTGATCTCTGATCTGTAAAATTCTAGCAATTCAGAAAAGCCAGCTAAAAGGGATTTCAAGACAGAGCTCAATTCTTGTTTATCCTGTCTTTCCTGTATACCTAGCACACCACTGAGTATGGGCTTAGTAGGTGAAGATAGGCGCATAGTGGAGTGTTTAAGAAGGAATCAAGAGAAGTCAGTTTCTGAGTTCCATTGGAATGTTGTCAAGGCCATTCAGTTATTTTTATTTCTTCCCAAAATTGACTCATTTGGAGCTTCAGTAGCTAACATTCAGCGTTGCGTTTTCTGCATCAAAACATTCAAATTGTATTGAAATGCTTTAAGATCAAATTAGATGTTTCTAGCATTGATAGTCATTACTTGGACCGGACTTGGACTTAATCATTTTTAACTAAAGAAGAAGATAGAATGCTGACGTGACCCCACAGGTTATCTGACACAGCAGCTCATGTTTTTAAATGAAACATGATCTTGTGATGAACGAAAACAGCTATAAAATACAGAAAGAATGGATATTTTGTATGGTTTTACAATATGGTATCCATTCGTTTTATAGTTAATGTAATTCAAACCGTGCCAGGGATTTATTAGAGAAGTGACATGAACCAGAGTGGTCGAATCTCACTCCTTCGGTTCTGACGCTAACAAGAGAAGTCATATATTAGTGACTTCTTCTCAGACAGCATACTTACCCTTGTGACTGCTGGAGTAGTAAAACTCCAAAATATCTTAGTTTAATACCTCATGAAAACATTCTTTCCCTTTGAAGCTGCTTTTGTTTGCCCTTGGTTGCTCTGCCCCAACTCTAAATTTACAAACTGTGTGTGTGTGTGTGTGTGTGTGTGTGTGTGTGTGTGTGTGGGTCTGTGTGTTCCTACCCTGGCGAAGCTTATAATCCTTTAAACTAAGATATTTTTGGTACAGATTGTAAATTAGAGCAATAACAAAAGTGACACTGTATCTTGATTGAATTTCAAATGCAATCTTCGTTCAGTTAAAAAATAATGAACCAGATTTATTTAGAGCCTGAGACATGACCTTGCAAATAAGGTAGCTCTGAAAATGACATGAACTCTTCTAGGTTCTTATTTTCCTTCAAAATAGCCTTGCCTGTAATCCACAAATTGATGTTAACAGCCCCTTGTAATTAATCAAATGACCCTGCATCCAAACAACAACAGAAATAAGAACCAAATATCTCCCCTGGAAGGAGGGGCTCTCTGGGCTTTTGCATCATAATTCGCTAACTACAGGAAAATGACACACCTTTACGTAGTGCCTTGCCGTGTTCGGCATCTTGGGCTCCCAACATGAGGATGAAGTTCGTGGGTTCGATGATACTCAAGGCTCTTTGAATATTCTGCAAATGCTAGAACAAGACGTTTGAATCCGAGACCTAAGCTTGCACAGACTCAGAATTTCAAAGTAGGAAGGAGCTTAAATGGTTCTCTAATTCAGTCTCTTAGCATAGGTTTCCTCCACAGTCCTAGCTTTCCAGAGTCTTGGCTTGTGAACCAGGATAAAAAAGAAATGTATAAGATATATTATGTTGCAGTATAAATAAACTGCATCATAACTGGACATAACTGAGAGTTTGCATAAAACACTACTTACTGTGTGCAATGAATTCAGATATTTTCCCCTTCCATTCTATATCTGTTTTTAATCTTTATAGCAACCCGTTAATTTGATTTCATGACCACTAATAGGTTGAGACTTGTTATACATCCTTGCGACAAAAAGTTTGGCCCATGAACCAGCAGCGGAGGCATCTCCCGGGAGTTGCTTGCAAATGCAGAGTTTCAGGCGCCAGCCCAACCTAGTGAAGCAAGCACATTTTGCCTAGGTCCCCAGATGATTCCCAGCACCTTCAAGTTGGAAAAGCCTTGTTCTACATCATCCCCAAGGGTAGTCGAGGTGTTTTCATTCTCCCGAGGTGCCACCTTTTATTTTCAAATAGTTGCGCTGTACAGAATTATCTTCATTGTATCAAGTGGAAATTGGTATGCAAAGTATCTACTTGGAGACCAGCACAGAAACAGCATTTCACCAGCGATAATCCTTTTCCTTTATCACGCTATTGTTTTGACCTAAAGAGACGCCCAAGCTCAAAAGGATGCCACCACCTAGGGTACCTCGCTATTTCCCGTCTCTTGTCAGACTGTCGCCCGACTCTCTGGCTTCTGACTCATCCCTCTGGAAAAGCCGGAACGTTCTGCATGCATTCAGAATGCAATGAATATTTATTTTCTTTGCATCCTTTCCATTCTGCCCAGCTAGCGCCGGGTAACTCTTCCCCCTGTTCATTTCAGAGTGTGACTCCCACTGCGTCAGCTGTTCAGTTGGAGAAAGGCCACTCAATTATCCAGCCACGATATACAATGTAATTGACAATCATCCTTGGGCTGAGACATTTTCTCCTTGGAGACTCCCCTGATTGAAGTTGGGCTACGTACACATGTGAGTATAAACATATTTCCCGTATCTTTTTGACATTCAAAATGGCTTGTATTCCTAAGAACAAGAAGAGCACTTGGTATTTAAGAGGATGTCAGTGAGCTGATAAGATAAAGTCCTGGGAACAGTTTTCCACTCTGGGAAATGTCTGGGATGTACGTTGAGGGGTAAGGGAGTTGTCAGGCCAGTTGTGTGATCCAGTTCCCTGGAGATGAAGTTTCCTCCTCAAAAATCATTTCTTGCCATTACTTATTACTTTGCTGCCATTGGGTCAAGGAAAAATGCTTTAAGGCTTCTAAGCTTTAGAGTCCACGGCATGGGGCTGTCTCATGAACAGAAGGATGGAAGAAAGAACATTTCCCAACGTGTTCCTCTTTGTGTGAGTTGTTTGTTTGTTTTTTTTTAATTTTACTTAAATTCAAGTTAGTTAACATACAGTGCAGTCTTGGTTTTAGGAGTAGAGTTTAGTGACTCACCACTCACACATAACACCCAGCGCTCATCCCAACAAGTGCCCTCCTTAATGTCCATCACCCATTCTGCCCCTCCCCCCACCGCCCTCCCCTCCAGCGACCCTCGGTTTGTTCTCTGTATTTGAGCGTCTTTTATGGTTTGCCTCCTTTTCTGTTACTGTCGTCTTCTTCCTTCCTTTCCCCTATGTTCATCTGTGGTGTTTCTTAAAGTCCCCGTATGAGTGAAGTCGTATGGTATCTGTCTGTCTCCCACTGCTTATTGCACTTAGCGTAACGCCCTCTAGTCCCTTCCTAGTGTAATGGACAGATCACCCATCTGTGTTTCTGCCGAAAGGGGTGATGCTTTCTGCCCCCCACCTCGCACTGAGAATTCCTCTTCTTGTTCTGCTTCATGCCAAACAACTAACTGAGGTGAGCGGTATACTGAGTAAAACAACACAACTAAACCCTTGTATCGTTGCCGTGTACTCTATCAGATGACCGAGTGTTCCTAAGTTTTGTTGGGAGTGAAGGTGAATAAACGCTTTTTTAAAAAACAGTTTTATTGACATACCATAAATTCACTCATTAACTTTTTTAAATGTTTTTAATGTTTATTCGTTTTTGAGAGAGAGGGAGTGAGAGAGGCAGAGAGAGAGGGAGACGGAGACTCCAAAGCAGGCTCCAGGCTCCACGAGGTCAGCCCAGAGCCCGATGCAGGGTCTGAACCCACAAACAGCGAGCCCATGACCTGAGCTGAAGGCAGACACTCAACTGACTGAGCCACCCAGGCGCCCCTGTAAATTCGCTCATTTAAACCGCACAGTTCCGTGGCTTTAATGTATCTACAGAGTTGTGCCTGCATTATGAGAATCAACTTCTAAACGCTTCCATCACCCCGAAAAGAAACCCCATACCCTTCAGTAGTCTCCTACCATTTCCCCATCCCTCCATTCCTGGGCAAGCACTAATCCCTTTCTCATCTGCGTAGATTTGCCTATTCAGAACATTCCTTATAAATGGAATCATGCCATATGCGGTCTGTTGTGACACTCATTTCTTCTTCCATTTACCACAGTATCTTCAAAGTTTATTCATGGGTTGTAGCGTGCATCAGTACTTGATTTGTTTGCATAGCTGAATGATATTCTGTTGTATGGACGTGCCCCATTTTGTTTATCTGTTGGCGAGTCGGAGGTCAGTTTGGTTGTTTCCACCCTTCGACTAGTAGGAATAATACTGTGATGAGTTTCTTGTGTACACAGGTATTTTAAAGTCCTCTCGTTATGTCTACCTAGAAGTTGAACTGATAAGTCATAGGGTAACTCTCTGCTTAAATGTTTGCGTGTCGCCCAAACTTTTCTTCACATTGGCTACACCAGCACTTGGTATTATGTCCTGTTTTTATCGTAGCCGTCCTAATGGATGTCAAGTGGTATCTCCTTGTGCTTTTGATTTGCATTTCCAAGGATAAGTGCTCTTAAAATACCTCTAGCTTACCCGCATGTAAAATGCGAACATTTAAGTGCCTGGATAGACCACGTCTGGAGAGGCTGCTAAAATGTACAAACAAACTAACGGACAAACAACACTAACGAATCCCCCGTCTTCGTGAGAGGAAATTTTATTACACAAGAGTTTATCTGGGATTGGGATTCACAAATCATCATTTTTAATACTGAAATTCCCAGAGCTAGTCCCAGACTTAACCCTAATCAATGATTCTGTCTTTATTAAGGGGAGGGGGGGTAAGAATTAGGGGGAAATTAATCTCGTATTCATTTGGCAAATTGTGCAAGTTGCTCACCTTCTCTGATAATGAGTTTTCTTATCAACAAAATTAGGTTAATAATGATATACCTAACTCACCATCATGTGAGGATTAAATGAGATTTTTTTTCCATGTGAAATGCTGTACCCGACTAAAAATAAATGTTAGCTATGCATTTAAAAATTTTTTTTAATGTTTATTTCTTTTTGAGAGAGAGAGAGCTAGCAAGGGAGAGGCAGAGAGAGAGGGAGACAGAATCTGAAGCAGGCTCCACGCTAACAGCACAAAGCCTGACGTGGGGTTCGAACTCACGAACCGTGACATCACGTCCTGAGCCTAAGTCAGACGCCCACCTGATTGAGCTCCCCAGGCACCAATTACTCTTTTTATTTTTTTTTAATTTTTTAAATGTTTTTATTGATTTTTGCGACAGAGAGGCACAGAGTATGAGCAGGGGAGGGGCAGAGAGAGAGAGGGAGACGCAGAATCCCAAGCAGGCTCCAGGCTCTGAGCTGTCAGCACAGAGCCCGACGCGGGGCTGGAACTCACGGACTGCGAGATCATGACCTGAGGCAAAGTGGGACGCTTCACCCCGACTGAGCCACCCAGGTGCCCCCAGGCACCAGCTACTCTTAATGTATAGGGTGAGTGATCAGAGGTCTTCTGTATTGTAAGAATTTAAGAAAATATCCTCTGCAGATAGGGAGAATTCACTGAACATTTTGATTAGTTGTTTTCCATCTCTACAAAAAAATATTTTAAAAATTACCTCTGGGGCACCTGGGTGGCTCAGTGGGTTAGGCATCCGGCTCTTGATTTCCGCTCAGGTCATAATCTCCCAGTTGGTGAGATAGAGTCCCACGTCGGGCTCTGCGCTGACAGCCCAGCGCCCGCTCGGGATTCTCTCCCTCTCTCGCTGCCCTCTCCCCAGTTGCACACGCTTTCTCTTTCTCTCAAACTCTAAAACAAAAACAAAAACAAAAACCTCTATAAACATTAGCTCCAAAATTCCTCAGAAACCTCAGTTATCTACAAGTAAGAACAAACTCTGAAACCAGCTGGTGGGGGAGGTGGGGTATTGTCCCCTCTGGAAGTCTTTCGTGGTCCAGAGGACTTGCAGCTTTCCAGCAGGTTAGCCGTCATCCCACCAAAGGGTCGAAGTGGGGTCTGGCTTCCGCAACCTAATAATTCTCTGTTTGTTACAGACTGAAGGTCTCTGGATTCCCTGGCAACCTAGGAAATCGAACTCCCTGGCCTTGGGTCACTTAGCCTTGTCCTCAGAGACGATACCGGACAGAACCGTGAAGGAGGTGAGGCTTGTGTTCCTTCCGTTGTTCTTGTTCGCTGCTCCCTGTTGTCCTTCGTGTTGCCCTTTGAGGGCCTCCTGTTTACAAAGGTCTTCTGGTGCAGATCCTACTCTGTCTTTGTCTTGCCCCCAGAAACACGTATGCGAGCTCTCTGGTGGTCCTCTACTCTGGTACCATCTAAACTTACCTTAACTCTGGATGACTTCTTATAGAGCTGATAAACAAATACATTCATTCAGCAAGCCCATGTTGAATCCTTACTGTGTGCCAGGCCCTGTACTAGGCTCGCAGGTGACTGGCCGTAACATAATCCAGTCCTCGTAGTAGAACGGAGAAGATCGGCAACCTTGCCGGTGGTGATGAAACAGTGTGATGATCATAGATATATGTCACAGGGTTGCCAGGAGGATTAAGAGAATAGTTGTAAAGCCCTTAGCACGGTGCCTGGCACAGAATGAGTATCACGTGCATGTTTATGAAACAAATTACATGCTAGAAGCAGGTTATGCCCTGGGGGCTGTAGGAACACATGCTAAGACCACCCATCCCAGCCTGAAGTACTGAGGTCCCAAGCTGGGTTGAACGTGGTTTAAGGGTTTAGCCAAGTTAAGATGTGGAAGAAACATGTTCCATGTAGAGGGAACAGCATGTGAACACGAAGGAACATGAAGGAACATGACATATCTCGGGAAGCTCAGAAGTTCCATTATAGCTGGAATGTAGGCAACGTGAGAAGGAACAGAGGTTACGACTCAGACTGTGTGGTCCATGGTGGGTAAATTGCCTTAATGGGCCTCTGTCAGCCTCTAGTATGTAAATTGTGCTCTGCCATCAAGGGACATTGGGGATGGGAATGCGCGTTGGTGGGGTAAGCAGCAGGATTCGCCGTTGTGGCAACATAAAGACAGTTTGGGGAAATACTTTGAGGTGTTAAGTACCCTTTAAGGTAACATTATGACCTATGTGTAGAGTGTTTTTTTCTTCGGTCAAATAATTAAACCTAGATGAACCACAGCATGTTTGAAAGAATATAAAAAAGTTACCGAACCTTCTAGACTTTACAAGAAAAAGTCTAGCAGTTGTTTCATTTGAGTGCTGCACTTTCCGGGCTTTGAGGGTCAATAGTGTTGTTAGATCAAGGTGAAATACTGAAAAAGATACAAGGTCCCGGTTTACTATTCAGTGAACTATGCTTGATTAGTTAATTAGCTCTCAGTGCCCCTTGGGGGGAAAAATCCTATTGAATGCTGTATAGGTGACATTTCCAATATAAATAAGTCTATCTCCCGTTGAAGCTGCAAGGAATTGTTTCAGGAATAGTGTGTAAATGTCAAAATACTATAGATTGGAAATAAAATTGGCAGCGAGAAATTACAGCTAACCTAGTTTGTATGTTCCTCTTGTGAAATGTGAGATAATAACTCACTTCTTACAACTATTGTGAGCATTACTGCTATCTAATATACTGAATATCCCACCTTCTTCCTCGTTTTGTGCACCCCCTGCTAAAACGTAAGCTCTGTGAGGAGAAGCTATTTTACGTTCTCGTATCCCTGGCCCCTAGAACTGAGCCTGGCGCCTAAAAGACACGTTAAGAAATTGTTGAATTGTTGACACGTGAAAAGTATTTACTACACAGTAGTTATTCAGTGAATTATTGCAATATTGAACCTCAGGGAATTGTATACTGTTGTTAGTTATTATAATTTAGCTAAGGAAGTCTGTCTATCCCTTGTGGTAATTTTGTCTGTAGTTTTATGCTTTTACCTTGGTTGCTTTTTACTGTTACCTCTTTCATACTTTCAGTGTGCACACATTTTAGCTTGGCTTTATAACTTTCTGTTATCTTACATTCTAAATGGGGCATGTGCCAGGTGGGCTTTTTTTCAAGCTTTTATTTAAATTGTAGCTAGTTAACGTATAGTGTAATATTGGTTTCAGGAGTAGAATTTAGTGACTCATCACCTACATATAACACCCAGGGCTCAACACAACAAGTGCCCTCCTTAGTACCCATCACCCCTTTAGCCCATTCCCCCCACCTCCCTCCCTCCATCAACCCTCAGTTTGGTCTCTATCGTTAAGAGAGGGTTTGCTTCCCTCTTTCTTTTTTCCCCCCTTCCCATACGGTCATCTGTTTTGTTTCTTAAATTCCACATCTGAGCGAAATCATACGGTAGTTGTCTTTCTCTGACTGACTTATTTCATGTAGCATACAGTCTAGTTCCATCCATGTTGTTGAAAATGGCAGGATTTCATTCTTTTTGTTGGCTGAGTGATATTCCATTGTGTGTATACACGACATCTTCCTTATCCGCTCGTCAGTCGGTGGACGTTTAGTTTGGCTATTGTCGATAATGCTGCTATAAACATCAGGGCGCCTATACCCCTTCGAATCTGTATTTTTGTATCCTTTGGGTAAATACCTAGTAGTGAAGAAAAGAACTGCCATCTGACAGGTGTGGGGTGGTATCTCAGTGTGGCTTTGATTTGTATTTCCCTGGTGATGAGTGATATTGAGCATCTGTTCATGTGTCTGTCAGCCATCGGGATGTCTACTTGGGAAAGTGTCTATTCATGTCATCTGCCCATTTCTTTACTGGATTATTTGTTTTTTGAGTGTTGAGTTGGGTAAGTGTTTTACAGATTTTGGATACTAACCCTTTATCGAATATGTCATGGGCAGACATGTTCTCCCATTCCATTGGTTGCCTTTTAGTTTTGTGGATTGTTTCCTTTGCTGTGCAGAAGCTTTTTATCACAAGGTGGTCTTTTTAGACAAGACTTGGAACCTTAAAAAAACGCCTCATACACTTCAAATTCGTTTTGAAAGAAGGCAAAGTATAAACAGGTATAAATAAATAATAGTATGAATAAAAAAATTCAACAAAAAGTTGCATGAAATGCAGAGATCTCTTTATAGGTAGAGGCAAATCCTCCTGGTGGTTTTTAACTCAGCACGTGTTTTTCTTCTTATTGAAAGGCCTTGTGCTCCAAATGCATCTTGAACGGCAGTTACACTGAAACTGAATAGTTGCTTTGCTTCCCATCTCATACGTGAAATGGAGCTGGTGATTCCTCATCTGTAGAACCCGCTACACGTGTTAATCCCAGTAATGATACAGCCTCTTAGTACACTGGCTTGTCTGGTGACCAGAAACCAAGATAGGAGAGGATAAGGATCCTGCTGTTACTACGAAACAGAAATAAACTGAATGGATCAGATGGAAACAAAGTGATGCTTTTGGCTTTGTAAATGTTTTATTACTTCCAGACAACTCATCTATTTATGCTGGTTACTCTCTGGCAGGCCATGTATGTATTCAACAGCTGTTTATTATCTGCTATCAATTTGAGTCCCAGCCTCATGCTCGCCGACTGCATATTTTTGGGTGCTGCCTTGATGCCTCGGTTTCCTTATCTCTAAGACAGAAATAATGACACAACCTGTTGTATAAAACTGTGGACGGATTAAATAAGCAATTACCGTTAGAATAGGCTTCAGCAAACAGAGTTCCCAACAGATGTTAGTTATCCTCATATTATCTCAGAGGCAATACATTTCCTTTTTATTTACCCAACTTTACATTAAATTGCCGTCGCTCGCAAGCAAGAGTCTTGATTTAAGGAAATTGCAGCTCAGAGAGGCAGGGTAACCTGCCTGAGATCACACAACAGGGTGAGTGGCAGGTGTCTCCAGAGACTCCAATGATTGATGTCGCGAGTCTGGTGCCCCCAGACCAAGGCTGAGCCTCAAGGTTCCTACGCACGGTTCGGAGCCTGTGTAATTCGTACGGGTCAAAGCAAGCCCACCGGATGTAGGAAATAGCACTACCTACAGTGTAGAGACTCGCTTCCCTTTCTCCCACGGCAAGGTCGCGGTACCCGGCAGTCACACTCCTTATACTACCCTCCCCATCCTTGGTAATCCTAACCTCTCCAAAAACCCTGTTAGACAAAAACACTACAGTGAGATAGACTTTCATTTCTCGGAGTTGTCAAGAACAGACGAGAGGAGAATATGCCTGCTCCTCAGATGTTGACCCCCAGTCGCCTTGCACCGGGCCGTGACAGTACCCCGTGATGTGAGATGAATCAATCAGTCCTCCTTCTAGAAGGAAATCTTCAGCGTCCACCAAAAGATTTGCCTGCCACTTACAACCATATTATCCCTGACGATGTACATGTTCTTGTAGATAAATATACGTAGAGATAAAATGTAGATATTCTGAAGGGCTATCTTTTATTACCTTATCGCACCGTATGCAAAGTTTTGTACCAGTTACATATATCTGACTACAATATAGTTGCGTTTTGACCACTTCAGTGCTAGGCTGTAGGGCTCAGGACTTCACCTACTTTCTTTCCATTTAACACACCCGTGTGTTAGTCATGATTCTATCTGTCTGGTGGTGCTACAGTCGGTCTTGATTTGTATGTTTTGTTTATCACGTTTTCCACAGTGAGCATATATTATTTCAGGATCAGTAATACAGTTAAACACATGTTTGTGATTTTCCAGGAAATAATCCATCTTCGGCTAAATGTTTATGAAATGCTTGATACTTTTCAGGAGCCAAGTTCTAATTATTTTGGACACATTTTGTCATTTCAAAATTCCATGAGCTCGATACTATTATCTCTCAGTTTTAGAGAACACGGTTCATTAGAGTAACTCATTCAAGGACACCCGGGTGACACGCAGCCTAATCTCCAAGTCTTTGAAGCAGACATCAGAAAAAGCAGAGGAAAGAAATAAAATGATAAAATTCAGATTCATTGTTGGTACATCTGGGAACGATGGTTGACTATGTTTGCTAAAATTGTTCTAATGGTATCTGGAGCTTTAATATCTCCATCTCCTGAAAGCAGAGAGTATAATAATAATGGCTGACAGGACACATAAGCAATTCAGAAAATAATTTAAGTGAATTTGAAACCAGCCTGAGCAGATAGCCATTATTCCATTCAGCTTAGAGTTTGCTAGTCATGATTAATTGCAGAGGAAAATGTTTAAAGAATATATCCTTTGAAAAAGTGGCAGAGGTGAATGAACTCAAGAAAAAGCTAAGGATGATTCACGTTATTGGAATATAAAATTCTCATGATCCTCAAAGGCAGGATCCAGTTCCTTCTAAACAGGTCCGATATTACTGCAGTTGGCTCCTACCTGCTAAATTGAAAACTAGTGCAGGCACAGACCTCACAGTGATGAGGTGTTAACTCTGTTCAGGTATTCATACAGTTCTAGCGATAATTTCCTGCACTGTTGTTTCATACGGGATGCTTAACAACCAAGGCAATCAAAGCATACAAACTTATTTTAGCTTCAAAATTAGTAAGATATTCCCGGGTGCCTGGGTGGCTCAGTCGGTTAAGCGTCTGACTTCGGCTCGGGTCATGATCTCGCGGTCCGTGAGTTCGAGCCCCGCGTCGGGCTCGGTGCTGACAGCTCAGAGCCCGGAGCCTGCTTCGGATTCTGTGTCTCCCTCTCTCTCTGCCCCTCCCCTGCTGACATTCTCCATCTGTCTCAAAATAAAATTAGAAAACACACACAAATTTTTTTTTAAAAAAAGCAAAGTTAGTAACATATTCCAACAGAAAGGGAAGGTAACTCTGAGACTGTCTCCTTTCCTTTTGAGTATACTTGCAGTCCTGACTGGAGCCTGATACTCAAGGAAACTATTCACATAAATGTCATCAATTACCTTTACATTTACTCAAGATTCAAGTGAGGTCTTTTAATGCTGTAATATTATTAGAGAATTTAAAATGATCTCAAATATATTCATTTACAGTCTCTCCATCACAAGTAAAAAAAGAAAGCATTTGGGGCTTTTAGATGGTTAAATTATAGGAGAGAGGAAGGAAATGGCAGCGCCCCAGGTTATTGAATATACCCCTCCAGAGAGAGCTACACGAACACTGTCCCAGACCCTCTAACATCTGCCTACAGCTAATTGCATTGTCTCCGCTGGGAAAGGATGCAAATTCACGGTCATCAGTGTCATGTACCATTTTAATTGTTACAAAGGGCACAAAGGAGATGCTCAGGTTGCAGAATTTCCGGTACTAACCTAAGAATCAGATTCTTCCTACTTTTTTAATTTTTTAACGTTTATTTATTTTCAACAGAGAGAGACAGAGCGTGAGCGGGACAGGGTAGAGAGAGAGGGAGACCCAGAATCTGGAGCAGGCTCCAGGCTCTGAGCTGTCAGCACAGATCCCGATGGGGTTCGAACCCACAAACAGCGAGATCATGACCTGAACTGAAGTTGGGTGCTTAGCCAACTGAGCCACCCAGGTGCCCCAGGTTCTTCCTACGTTCTAGGAGAAAAAGATTATTTCCGGGACAGGACAGGTAGCTATATGAATTGATCTATCACAGTGAAAATTTTGTTTTGATGGTGAAGATACCCTTCTGCCTCCTTCGGTTCTCCTTTGCTTTCCAGTTCCTGCCCCACCTCTCTCCTCCTTCACAGCCAAATTCTTCAGTAGAGTAGTCTACACTTGCTTGCCATGCACTCATCTCTCACGTTCTCCTCCACCTATCCCATCTCACCGCCATCCCAGTCTCTCTGTGAGAATCCGTCCGGTGGGGTAACCATTGGCTTCAGTTATTCCACCCGCTGACCTTTTTTCTGCCTCATTTTTATCTATCACTTCTTCCGTTAATGGTTCACTACCTGGCGTTTGCCAAGCTCTTTGCAATGTGCTGGTGACAAACGCTCATCAAACACGTTCATCATCGGCTTGGTGCTGGTGAACGACACGGTCATTTTTGTTGCCTTCCCAGAGTTTACATTCTAGGGGAGAGACAGAATTACCTGAAGAACCACGTGTTTAAATTAGAGTTACAAACCAAAAAGGAAAGCGATATGAAAGGGAAAGTTAAGTGCGCTGTGAAGGTCTTGAATAAAGTACAGGAGAGGTCTTTCTCTTGGTATTTTTTTTTTGGAAATTAAAAAAAAATGTTGGTGATTTCCTCCCTTTCAAAGCACCGTTTCCTTGGAGATCCTGATAATATATTCTCCTGATTTTATTCCTACTTCTCTGAATATTCCCTTCTATCCTCCTTAGATAATTTATTCTCTGCTCCCATAGTACAAATGTCCTTTCTCTGAGCCTGCCGTTTGAACCTCTACCGATCTCACCCCATGTTCTCACCGTGAGTGATCCTATCCAGTGCCCAGGGTCACTTTCCATCTCTTTGCCGATAGCTTCCAAATACAAGTTTCCAACGCACATTTTACTTGTTAACTCTAGTTTTGCATATCCAGTGCCCTTGATGGCAAGTTTACCTATTTGTATAAAATAAAAAATGTCCAACTTGGCCCCTCTGCTGTCACTCTAAGACCAGCTGCCTTCATTCTGTCACCTGGACTAGGGCAGGAGCCTCCTGACTCATTTCTCTCCTTACGCTCTTATCTCCCATAGTCTGTTCACCATGTTGTAGCCGTAGTGATTTTTTTTTTTAAAGAACATCATTCTACCTTTTATAAGATCAGTTAGACATTAAATGAGATTAATGAAAAGCACAAATTGTCTATACTGCTTTATTATTACTATGCTATTCGTAATAGCAGTATTGAAAACAGAATTTTCATATGTGTGTTTGTGACAACACAGATGGACCTTGAGGGCATTATGCAAAGTGAAATAGGTCAAACAGAGAAAGACACGTACTGTGTGATCTCACCTACATGTGAAATCTAAAAAAAGACAGAACAGATTGGTGGTTTCCAGACTGGGAGTGGGGAATAGGAGGAGTAGGGGACAAAATGGGTGAAAGGGGTCAAAGGTACAAACGTACAGTTATAAAGTAAATAAGTCCTGGGGACGTACAGCATGGTGACTATAGTTAATAACACTGAATTGCAAATTGGAAAGTTGCTAAAGGAGTAGATCTTGAAAGTTCCCATCGCAAGAAAACATGATTTGAACTATGCGTGGTGGTGGACGGTAACTTGATTTACTAGAGTAATCATTTTGCAATATATATTAAATCATTATGTCGTACAAATAAAACTAGGTTATTAAAGAAGTTTTCACATGTACCTATTAATAAGGGAACAGCTGAGGAAATTCTGATACATCCACCCAGGGAAATATTGTGCCACCATTAGAAAAAAATGAATCAACTCTATGTGAAAGAGTGTGGGATGACTTCTAAGATATACCGTAAAGTGTAAAAAGTAAAGCACAGACGGGTATGTGTCCTAGGCTGCAACGTGTGTTTAAGAAGTATGAAATTTGTGGGGTGCCTGGGTGGCGCAGTCGGTTAAGCATCCGACTTCAGCCAGGTCACGATCTCGCGGTCCGTGAGTTCGAGCCCCGCGTCAGGCTCTGGGCTGATGGCTCGGAGCCTGGAGCCTGTTTCCGATTCTGTGTCTCCCTCTCTCTCTGTCCCTCCCCCGTTCATGCTCTGTCTCTCTCTGTCCCAAAAATAAATTTAAAAAGTTGAAAAAAAATTAAAAAAAAAAAAAAGAAGTATGAAATTTGTAAGTTTACACGTTTCTCGAAGAAATGGATCTTGTTGACTCTAGGGGAACTGAGTGGTTAGAGACAGAAAAGCTTTCCACGTTATACTGTTTTGTATCTTTGCATTGTCTATTCCAAAATGTAGTTTAAAAGTTTGGGGTTTTTTTGTTTTAAATCAAGAACTATACAAAAATCCTATCCTTAGAAATCGTAAGTGTAGCTCTTCCTGTAAGCGGCCTGAGGTGATCCCTGAAAATGGTTTACTGTTCACTTGAGCCAGAAAACCCTACGAAATCACGCAAATCAAGAGGCTCAAGTCTTCATGTTCACTTTAAGAGCACACGTGAAACTGCCCAGCCCATCAAGGGTATGCCTATCTGAAAAACCACCAAGTATCTGAAAGATGTCACCTTGTGGAAGCAATGTGTGCCATTCTGTCCCTACACGGGTGAAGTTGGTAGGTGTGGCCAGGTCCAACACGGGGGGCTGGACGCACGGTCACTGGCCCCAAAAGAGTGCTGAATTTTTATGCTGTGTGCAGAGAGCGGGGACGCCTGGGGGGCTCAGTCGGTTAAGTGACCGACTCTCGATTTTGCCTCAGGTCTTGCTCTCGCGGGTTCATAGCCCTGAGTGGGGTTCCATAGTCACCGGGGAGCCTGATTGGGATTCTCAATCCCTCTCTCTGCCACTCCCCTGCTCGCTCACACGCACGTGCGCGTGCGCGCGTGCGCTCTCTCTTTCTCTCCGTCTCTGAAAATAAATAAATAAATAGATAGATAGATAGATAGATAGATAAAAACGCAGAGAGTAATGCTTAACTCCAGGGGTTAGATGTAGATTCTCTGGTCACCGAGCACATCCAGGTGAATAAAGCCCCCAAGATGTGGCACAGAACTTACAGGGTTCATGGTTGGAGTAACCCACTCATGAGCTCTCCCTGCCACCCCGGTATGATCCCTACTGAAACAGAGCAGATTGTTCCTAATCCAGAAGAGGAGGTTGCACAGAAGAAAACGATATCCCAGAAGACACTGAAGAAATAAAAACCTATGGCCAGAGAACAAATTCTGCATAAACCAAATACAAATAAAAGTAAAAACAGAAAAAAAGAAATTATAAGCATACAACACTCATGCACACGGCCAGACAGATACACATACACACCCGCACATGCACACTGGGCCTGTTAGGCAGAAGGTACACAACTAGCTATTCAAATGTCACTCCAGATCCAAGAAACAAATCTAAAAGTTTTTAAATGGTTTCACCGAGTACTCATTATGTGAATATCTCTGTGCTGTGGACGTGCCAGAAAAATCCTCTGCAAACGAACTTTTAAAATTTAAATTGCCCTTTGTAGAACATCTAGGAAACAATAAGAGCACATATCTGACAGCTGCAATGATTGAAATTAGGTGTTTTTGCTGGACATACCCATCCTTGATCGTTGGGGTCCTCATTCTATTATTTTCCCTTTGCCATTCAGGGAATTCTGGCAAGGGAATCGGCTGGAACTCCTAGATCTTGCCCAAAACCTCCTTGATGGAAGACCGATGTTGTGAGCGGTGACGCTGTCGAAAGCAAACTTGGATGGCTCAGCCAGGAAGGGCTTGTCCGAGGAAGGAAAAGTAGAAATCTGAAGCATGAGTAAGAATTGGTGAGGTGAGGAAGGTGACAAATTCACCTAAGCATAGGTACCGTATACATTTACCTTTCTCCCTCCCGAAACAACAGTGAAATGGCAGTGAAGAGAAGAAAATGGCATGTTCCACAAGAACAAAAGGATGAAGCATCGCAACCAAGTGCCAGAAGGTGGAAGGAAGGTGGTGCGTATTAACTGGCTGAGAAGACTCGAGAAAGCTAAATTCACACCGTGTGGACAGCACGATCCAGAAACTAACTGATGGATGCTACAGAAGTCCAGAAAGGTTCTGAGATTACAGGCTCAAAGTACTAATTAAGGCATAGGTACAGGTAGGACTGAAAAGGAAAGGATATGTAATGGCTGTATAGAGAGCTGGGTCCCCTCCATACTCCATGAAGCCGGGACCCCTAGGACACAGGAGGTATACTCTCTGGCGAGGTTGAACCAGAACTTTCTCTCACAGTGACTCTCAACCTTGACTGCACATTAGAATCATCTGGGGAGCTTTAGAAAAATCCTAATACCCAGGTTTCCCTGCGAAGGAATGAAATCAGCATATCTGAAGATAACACCTTGTGAATTATGAGTTTTAAAGCTCCCTACGTGATTATGCTGTGAGTATATGGCTGGAAAGTCACTGTTGATGTACCAGGCAGAACTACTAAAATCTAAGGGAAAATGTACCCAATCGGCCCACCCCCACCCCTAAATGTAGAGCTATCGGCCAACATTTGAGTGCCTGTATCGTGTATATATAAACAGCCAAGAATTCCTAGCATTTGAGGGAAGCCTCAAGCATAAAAGACACAGACCAAAACAAATGGTTACAAAGTGGGGAACATAGGAAGACTTTTTAAACACCTTTTTAAACATCCTCAGCAGCATATGAGAAGATTGGCTTCCGTACAACAAGGACAGGATGCCATTTTTATAGTTCAAAGCCCAGCAAAGAGCCCCTGGAAATGAAATGTCGACAGCCGAAGTGAAGAAAAATCTCCAGCAGAAATGTTGGAAGACAAAGCGGAGGTCATTCCCCATGACACTGAACAAAAAGGAAGAGAGCTGGAAAATAGGAGAGAAAAGAAAATTGGAAAATTACTTTAGGATATCTGATACCTTACAAACAGGAGGTACAGAAAGAAAGAACCAATAAAACAGTGAGGGAATTAGAAAAATAAAAATACAAGAGTCCATCTGCACAAGTGAAGGATGTTAGTTTGCAAATGAACGCTCAAGTATTGTGGTGTTGGTGTAAAATTACCCACACTGATACCTAAGTGCGAGATTTCAGAATGCTGTAGGTAAAGAGAAAACCCTAACAACCCTCAGAGCTAAAAAACAAAAACAAACAAGCAAAACAGGTAACAGAACAGATTGACAATGAGAACGCCGTCCGACTTTGCAGAAGCAAAAGGAGAAGCAATTCAGGAGACAGTGGAGAATTACATGCAAAACTCTGAGGGAAAATGATTTCCAAACTGGAATTCTATCCCTTGTCAGTGTACTGACGGAGGCGGGGAAGGAGAATAAAGACGTTTTCAGATATGCACTCCCTAAAGGTGTACTTTAAAGGCGTCTTCTCTGAAAGCTACTGGAGGATAAGGTAAGGAAATAAATATCCACCAAGATAAGGAAATAAAACAAGAGAAAAGATAGTGGATGCAGAAGACAGAGGCTCTAACACAGGAGAGGCGTAGGGCGATTTCACAGGAAGGTGGGGAAGGATAGTTTTCAGGATGGCCTTGTGCAGGCCTACAGAAAAACCAGTCGAAATTGGAGTAGGCAGACAGAGGATACCAGAAAGGCTATGTCCTCACCCTCTAAAACATGTTGCTGGTAATTGGCTTGATGTGTTGGAAAGTACCGAGAGGAAATTAAACTTTTGTTGTGAGCTTAGGGATAAATCAGCAAGTAGTCCACATTACACTAAAAGAAAATGCAGTAATTATTAACTGACTCCAGGGAAAACAGAAGTGTGTACAACAAAGAAAACATCAAAGCACACTTTGTGGCCCATCGATAAACCCTACTTACATCATTGTAACAATTTACGTATTAAAAACGTATTTACCCAGCATTTGCAATGTAACGTTTTTGGAAGAGTAGAGAAAAGGGAAGTGTGGGAGGAGAGAGAGTATTGGAGGTCATGGTAATTGAGGGGAAAGTGGTTTGTGATTTATACCTTTGTCTTCCATTGTAGGAAATCAGTAGGTATCATAGAAGGTTGAAAATCGAGAAATCAGATTATAAACTTACAAGGCAAAGGCTGTGCTGTGTTGAACAATTCCCATTTCTTTTTTGTATTTCTGACCTTACGGAAAGGCTACATTGCTTAGCCTAGCTTGGGGCCATGTGATGTGGCACTGGCCGGTGGGGGGGGGGGGGGTTTGTCAGAAGTAATGTTAGCCCCTCCCAGGCCTTGCCCTGAAATACTCACATTCCACCCTCTGCCTGCAACAGACGCCACAGAACCCTGGAAACCGTGAGAAGAAATGCAAGCCTTCCAAGATGATGGTGCCCTAGATGGCCTAAATCCCGTAAATAATTTTATGTATTACCTATATAAATATGTTATTCATCCCTGTTTCCTTGGCCCATTCGTGCTTCTTTGTTGTATTTTTTTATTGTTATTTTATTTTTTTAATATGAAATTTATTGTCAAATGGGTTTCCATACAACACCCAGTGCTCATCCCCAACAGGTGCCCTCCATGCCCA
Organism: Panthera uncia; assembly: GCF_023721935.1. NCBI lineage: Eukaryota > Metazoa > Chordata > Mammalia > Carnivora > Felidae > Panthera > Panthera uncia. The sequence goes on from NC_064817.1 coordinate 24,784,329, forward strand.
TTCATGTTGACTTGACCCAAATACCAGTTCTAAAGAAGGGGAGCCATTATGGCCTAATCTCTGTCACCAGGTTTCTGTCTTTGCTGGGAAAGTATTTGAAGTCGCTAAAGATAAAAAATGGGGCTCTCTCTCCTGTTCCCGACCCAGGGAAAGAAGGAGGCCGAATGGGAACCATGAAACTGTGTATGGCACCTGCCTCCATGCCCTTTACAGAGGTGTTCCAGAAACTTCACTTATTACTTGTTTGTAAACTACTAACCAGAATCATGTCTCATGAGTATCCCGTGAGTATCTGTGTAATTTTTTTTTTCATAATCCCAGCATCACTAGGCTCAGTTCTGGAATTGAAGCGAGTAATTTTGGCAAAGTCGCTAAAAAGTGATCAGGCAATATAAATGATAACTTCTTTGTGTATTAGAACAGGGATGATTCTTTTTTTAATGTTTATTTTTGAGAGAGACAGAGTGTGAGCAGGGTAGGGATAGAGAAGGGGAGGGAGACACAGAATCTAAAGCGGGCCCCAGGCTCTGACCCATCAGCACAGAGCTGGATGCGGGGCTCCGACCCACGAACTGTGAGATCATGACCTGAGCCAAAGTCAGACGCTCAACCGACTGAGCCACCCAGGCGCCCCGGGTCAAGGATGACTCTTAAGGGACTATTACGTGCTACAGGCACTCACAATCGTATTGCCCTGTTTTTCTATTCCTGAAGCATATTGCTGTCCTTGAATTAAAGCATATGTAAGGCAGAAGGAAAAAACCAAGAATAGCGTGACTAAATTACACATTTCATCTCTTTGCTAATTTTCCCTTCCATTTCTATAATCATATTATCTACTCCTCTAAGCTAACCGAAGGAACTGAATCAAAATGTCTTCGAACCAAATGTCACCTGTCCAAAAATTTCCTAAGCTGCCATTTCATATATATATATATGAATATATATATGAATATATATGAATACATATGAACATATATAAATATATATGAACATATATGAATATATATGAATATATATGAACATATATG
>NC_064817.1:24785369-24812043 GCF_023721935.1 Panthera uncia
ATATGAATATATATGAATATATATGAACATATATGAATATATATGAATATATGAACATATATGAATATATATGAATATATGGATATATATGAATATATATTATATATATGAATATGAATATATTATATATATGGATATATATGAATATATGTGATATATATGAATATGAATATATGATATATATGGATATATATGAATATATATGTGGATATATATGAGTATGGATATATATGAGTATATATAGATATATATGTGTATATATGGATATATATGGATATATAAGAATATATATATGGATATATATATATATTTTTTTTTTAAATGAAGTAACAAACTTTTATAGTTCCCTTGATTGTGACTCTGGCCAATGAAGTACAGGCTTCTTTGGAAATTGAATCCTAGGGCGCTTGGGTGGCTCACCTGGTTAAGGGTCCGACTCTTGGTTCCAACTCAGGTCATGATCTCACAGTTGGCGAGATCGAGCCTTTTGTCAGGCTCTGTGCTGACAGCATGGGCCTGCTTGGGGTCTCCGTGTCTCTGCTGCCCCCTTGCTTGCCCTCTCTCTCTCTCTCTCTCTCTCAAAAATAAAGACATAAATAAACAGTAAAAAAATAAAAACAGAAATTGAATCCTAAAGATCAATTTTAACTAGATATGTCTTGTCTTTTGGCGGCTTCCAATTGACTGAGGTTTTATATTAATTTTTCATTCTGATTGGACCAGCGGGGTTTATTTACTTAGCAACCTAAATTTTTCTCATTTTTATTTGATTGTTTATTCTTGTTAAACAGTAGGGAGCAATTGAGAGCTCTAGCTGGGTTTAGTTAGGTCCATTGCATGGAAACAATGATTAACTGCGCGTCTGCTGGGTACGGGAGGGAGGTGGGGCGGTGGATAGCCAGGGCAGGTGGTTGGGAGCAGCCCGCCCTGAGTGTAGGCAAAAGGGGGTGCTTGTCTATGAAGAACCCAAAACAGTGGTACGACTGACTAAAATCAATCTCCTCTCTGTCATCACCATGTGCCAGCACGTCTAAACAATGGCAAAGCCTTTCATTGTCCTAAGTTTTAAGCAACTGCTGCGGATACTGCTGTGTTTTAATAATATATATGTTAACCTCAATTTAGCACGCATTTATTTGTTTTCATCCTTTTTTAAGTTTAGTTATTTATTTTGAGAGAGAGAGGGCAGGGGACAAGCTGGGGAGGGGCAGAGAGAGAGGGAGACAGGGGACCTGAAGCAGGCTCTGCGCTGACAGCAAGGCTTGAACTCACGAACCGTAACATCATGACCTGGGCCGAAGTCGGACACTTAACCAACTGAGCCACCCAGGTGGCCCGCACATATTTATTTTTAATATGCACTTTATTCCACCTGGAAGTTAATAAGGAGAATGCCCAGGTGTGTTATCATCCCAGACACATGTGTACTCAGCTGCACATAGTCGTTTCATGAGTAGTCTCAGCACAATTTAGAAGTTTTCAACCTTACTTTAGGCACGATGTTTGTTTGCAAACCTGTGGCATTAGGTATTCCTGCAGTCAAGTGGTAGAGTCAAAGTACACAATAATCGTAGGACATAGATGGCTTAACTGTCATAAAAAAGAAACAGAACTTTTGCATTTCACATGTAAATAGTAATTCTAAATAAAACTTAGAGTTTTGTGTTTAAATTGTTTAATGTTTATTCATTTAAAAGAATTTTAATATTTATTTTTGAGAGAGAGAGAGAGAGACCGAGCACAAGTGGGGAGGGGCAGAGAGAGAGAGACAGAATCCGGAGCAGTCTCCAGGCTCCCAGCTGTCAGCACAGAGTCTGTTGCGGGGTTTGAACCCACAAATCGTGAGATCATGACCTGAGCTGAAGTCGGATGCTTAACTGACTGAACCACCCAGGTGCCTCTGTTTATTTATTTGTTTTGAGAGAGAGCGCGCGAGCGCGAGCAGGGGAAGGACAGAAAGAAAGAAAGAATCCTAAGCAGCCTTTGCACTGTCAGCATGGAGCCCGACGCGGGGCTTGAGCCTGCAAATCGTGAGATCATGACCTGAGCCAAAACCAAGAATCTGACAGCTTAATGGAATGAGCCACCCAGGTGCTCCTGTGTTTAAAATTTAAAACAATTAAATGGTGGGGCGCCTGAGTGGCTCAATCGGTTAAGCAGCCGACTTCAGCTCAGGTCATGATCTCGCGGTCCGTGGGTTCGAGCCCCGCGTCGGGCTCTGTGCTGGCAGCTCAGAGCCTGGAGCCTGTTTCAGATTCTGTGTCTCCCTCTCTCTGACCCTCCCCCGTTCATGCTCTGCCTCTCTCTGTCTCAAAAATAAATAAACGTTAAAAAAAAATTAAAAAAAAAACAATTAAATGGTACGAACTCCAAAGTATCATATTTTTGTTTAGAAAGTGTAAGTATTTTACTCCGTATCCCATCTGTTTGTTTACTTTGTACAAGCATCTTTAAAGAGGCACTTGAATAACTTCTTAAAAAGTTCCAATTTGAGCAACTTGTTCAAAAGTTAAAATTCGTTGTGTTCCAAAACAAATCAACCAAGAAAATATAGTTACTACTGATGATTGCATGTTTATTACTGAAAATAATGTTGCCATTTCGAGAAGGAGTGACTAATGAATGATATTCTCCAAGTGTCAAGAGATGAAGCAAGAAAATAAATGTGCTGGGGTGTCCGGGATGAGTTTTTATACACTTGGGTGGTCTCCGCACAAGAAACATGGTCCTTAATGACAAGTTGTCTAAGTTCAGCGCTAGGAAGCACGTTCGTGGGTGATTTTTGTCATGGGGCCCTTTAAATCTCTTAGTAGATTTAAATATTCTAATGGTAATAGAGTATTACCTATACTCTAATGGTAACTCTGCATGAAATAAGCTTTTTTAACATCTTCGTGTTAGATATAATTCGTATACCATACAATTCGTCCATGTAGAGTATACAATTCAATAGTTTTCAGTATATTCACAGGTGTAACTATGACCATAGTCAATTTTAGAATATTTTCAGCATCTTGAGAAGAAGCCTCTTATTTTTTTAGCATTTGTTGTTCTTTTTTTAAAGTTTTTTTTAAATTTTAATTCCAGGATAGTTAACATAGAGTGTTACATTAGTTTCAGGTGTACGATATAGTGATTCAACAATTCTATACAATTGCTCAGCGCTGGTCATGATAAATGTGCTCTTAATCCCCGTCACCTATTTTACCCAACCCCCACCCACCTCCCCTCTGGCGATCTTCAGTTTGTTCTCTGTAGTTAAGAATCTGTTTCTTGGTTTCTCTCGCTCTCTCTTTCTCGCTCTCTCTTTACCTTTGCTCATTTTTTCTGCTTCTTAAATTCCATGTATGAGTGAAATCACATGGTATTTGTCTTTCTCTGTCTTATTTCACTTAGTATTATGCTCCCTAGCTCTATCCATGTTGTTGCAAATGGCAAGATTTCATCCTTTTGAAGGCCGGGTAATATTCCAGTGTGTGTGTGTGTGTGTGTGCGCGCGTGTGTGCATCATAACTTCTTTATCCATTCATTTATCAATGGACACTTGGGCTGATTCCATAATTTGGCTATTGTAAGTGGTGCTGCAATTAACAGGGTGCATATATCTTTTTGGATTCATATTTTTGTTTTCTTTGGGTAAATACCCTGTAGTGTAATTACTGAATCATAGGGTAGTTCTATTTTTAACTTTTTCAGGAACCTCTATACTGTTTTCCCTAGCAGCTGCACCAGTTTACATTCCCACCAACAGTGCAAGATGGGTGCTTTCTCTCCACATCCTCACCAACACTTGTTTCTTGTCTTTTTTCCTTCAGCCATTCTGACAGGTGTGAGGTGACATCTCATTGTAGCTTTGATTTGCATTTCCCTCTTGAGCAGTGATGTTGAGCATCTTCTCATGTGTCTGTTGGCCATCCGTATGCCTTCTTTGGAGAAATGTCTGTTCGTGTCTCCTGCCCATCTTTAATTGGATTATTTGTTTTGTGAGTGTTGAGTTGTATCAGATCTTTATACATATTTGGACACCAACCCTTTATCAGATATGTCATTTGCAACTATGGTCTCCCATTCAGTAGGTTGCCTTTTAGTTTTGTTGATCTTTTCCTTTGCTGTGCAGAAGCTTTTTATTTTGACGTACTACCAATAGTTTATTTTTGCTTTTATTTCGCTTGCCTCAGGAGATATATATAGAAAAATGTTGCTATAGCTGATGTCAGAGAAATTACTGCCTGTGCTCTCTTCTAGGATTTTTATGGAAATCCCTTATTTTTCAACTGTTGTTTCCCTATTCCCCCGTCCCTCCCCACCCCAGCCTTAAGAAACCACTAATCCCCTTTCTGTGTCTCTAGATTTCCCTATTGTGCTTTTTCACTATATGAAATCAGATAGTGGTCTTTTCTAACTGAGTTCTTACATTTAGCATGTTTTCATAGTTTATTCGTGTTGTACCTATGTCAGCATTTCATTCCTTTTTATTTTTTTAAGTTATTTTTTAAAAATGTATACCCAAATTAGTTAGCATATAGCGCAACAATGATTTCAGGAGTAGATTCCTTAGTGCTCCTCACCCACTTAGCCCATCCTCCTCCCACAACCCCCCCCAGTAACCCTCTGTTTGTTTTCCATATTTAAGAGTCTCTTCTGTTTTGTCCCCCTCCCTGTTTTTATGTTATTTTTGCTTCCCTTCCCTTATGTTCATCTGTTTTGTCTCTTAAAGTACTCATGAGTGAAGTCATGTGACATTTGCCTTTCTCTGACTGACTCATTTCGCTTAGCATAATACCCGTTAGTTCCATCCACACAGTTGCAAATGGAAAGATTTCATTCTTTTTGATTGCCAAGGAATACTCCATTGTATATATGTACCACATCTTCTTTATCCATTCATCCGTCGATGGACATTTGGGCTCTTTCCATACTTTGGCTGTTGTTGATAGTGCTGCTATAAACATTGGGGCACGTGTGTCCCTTTGAAACAGCATCCCTGTATCCCTTGGATAAATGCCCAGTAGTGCAATTGCTGGGTCGTAAGGTAGTTCTATTTTGAATTTTTTGAGGAACCTCCATACTGTTTTCCAGAGTGGCTGCACCAGTTTTCATTCCCTCCGGCAGTGCAAAAGAGATCTCTTTCTCTGCATCCTCGCCAACATCTGTTGTTGCCTGAGTTGTTCACGTTAGCCATTCTGACAGGGGTAAGGTGATATCTCATGGTGGTCTTGATTTGTATTTCCCTGATGATGAGTGATGTTGAGCATTTTTTCAATGTGTCAGTTGGCCATCTGAATGTCTTCTTTGGAGACGTGTCTATTCGTGTCTTTTGCCCATTTCTTCACTGGATTATTTGTTTTTGGGGTGTTGAGTTTGACAAGTTCTCTATAGAGTTTGGATACTAACCCTTTATCTGATATGTCGTTTGCAAATATCTTCTCCCATCCTGTCGGTTGCTTTTTAGTTTTGCTGATTGTTTCCTTCGCTGTGCAGAAGCTTTTTATATTGATGAGGTCCCAATAGTTCATTTTTGCTTTTGTTTCCCTCGCCTTCGGAAACATGTTGAGTAAGAAGTTGCTACGTCTGAGGTCAAAGAGGTTTTTGCCTGCTTTCTCCTCAAAGATTTTGATGGCTTCCTGTCTTACATTGAGGTCTTTCATCGATTTTGAGTTTATTGTCGTGTATGGTGTAAGGAAGTGGTCCAGGTTCATTTATCTGCATGTTGCTGTCCAGTTTTCCCAGCACCACTTGCTGAAGAGACTGTCTTTATTCTATTGGATATTCTTCCCTGCTTTGTGAAAGATTAGTTGGCCATATATTTGTGGGTCCATTTCTGGGTTTTCTATTCCGTTCCATTGATCTGAGTGTCTGTTTTTGTGCCATCATTCCTTTTTATTGATGAATAGTATATCCTTGAATGGATATACCACATTTTGTTTATCCATTCCTCTGTTGACAGACATTTCAGTTTCTGCCTTTTGGCCATGATGAATAATGTTGCTATGAACATTCATGTACAAGTTTTTGTATGGAAATGTGTTTTCATTTCTCTTGGGTGTATATAAGCCTAGGAGTAGAATAGTTGGGTCACACAGTAATTCTGTGTTGGATCATTTAAGGAACTGCCAGAATGTTTTCTTTTTCTTTTCTTTTAATTTTTTAATTATTTTTTTTAGTTTTGAGAGAGAGCGAAACTGAGTATGAGTGGGGGAGGGGCAGAGAGAGAAGGAGACACAGAATCTGAGCAGGATCCAGGCTGTGAGCTGTCAACACAGAGTCTAACACGAGGTTCAAACCCACAAACCGCGAGATTATGACCCAACCTGAAGTCAGACGCTTACCCGATTGAGCCACCCAGGCGCCCCCAGAATGTTTTCTAAAGTGGCTAGGAGGCTTTTCACTCTAATCATTGCCAGTGATGAGGCCAAGAGAAGGTTCCAACCATATATGTAACCTGCTCTTTTCTGGCAAGAAAGGCAATTCTTGGATGGGGAAGCAGACTGTAGTCACAACCAGGATATGTGGATCATGATCTTTGCCCTTCCCTTAATTATCTGTATGACCTTGTGCTATTTATCTTCAGTGGGCACAGCACCTGTCACTGTATATAAATTAAGGGAATTGGATTAGATCTTATCGAACTCTGAGCTCCATCCCTGAAGATTTAAAGTAGTGTAACATTATTCACTTAATCGTACAAACCATCTCATGTTCAAGATTTTTTTGGCAAAGAAATAGGGTATGATTTTTATCTGTAGATTGCCTCTTATTACTATAGAAAACCACAGCTTTCCTCTTGTTGCTTATTTCATCTTTTCCTTGGGTAGACCATGTACTGTTAGTTCCGAATAGAAAATTACCATAACCTACAAGTATTTCATATATCTTTCTGGAGACAGGTCTTTTGTTGGTTAGGTAGAACGTCTTCATAGAACTGAAATTGACGTATAAGGATGCCCAGTTTGAATACGTCACACTGGGCAGGAAAACAGTTATTCGTTTTTGTTACTCAGTGTGTAGGGTCACAGACAAGCAGCCGTGGCATCATGTGACAGCTCGTTAGGAATGCAGGCTCACGGGGCGCCTGGATGGCGCAGTCGGTTAAGCGTCCGACTTCAGCTCAGGTCACGATCTCGCGGTCCGTGAGTTCGAGCCCCGCGTCGGGCTCTGGGCTGACGGCTCGGAGCCTGGAGCCTGCTTCCGATTCTGTGTCTCCTTCTCTCTCTGCCCCTCCCCCCTTCATGCTCTGTCTCTCTCTGTCTCAAAAATAAATAAACGTTAAAAAAAAATTTTTTTTTAAATAAATAAATAAATAAATAAAAAAGAAATGCAGGCTCACAGGCCCCATCCCGTCGTGTCAGAATCTCTGGGAGTGGGATCCAACAGTCTGACTTCTGACAAAATCTGAATGAATCTTCTTCCCACTGTCTCTATTCCTGACTCTGAAAATTACTGCTTCAGACCCTATGGCTTATGGTCTTCCACTTTAGCGTATTATATTCCAGGCTTGTTTCTTGATTTCCTGTCTGATCACTTTTTCACCAGAGGATCTTGGCTTGACCTAAGTGTCTTTCATGAAGGCTTTGGAACCAAATGTGCTCGGTGTAGCAGCTGACCCGTAACCCATGCCAAACAGATGCTGTCCAGTAGCCACAGCTGAATCTGCAAACCTTGCTTTACTTTGATCTGCCTCAGAGGGAAAAAACACTTCTTCGCTGGATGGCTTGTACAAGTAAGCCTGCCTAGTTTGCCTTATTTCCTTATCACTTATTTTTACCAGCACCGAATGAATTGCAGAACCTTCCACCAATGTATTTCCTAATCATTTGTTGTATGTTTCTCAAGGAACAACGCTCCTCATACGACAGGGAAAACGACAAATATCTGAACAATGTTTTATGGTTGCAGAGTTGTTTTTGTGTGCGTTTTATCATTTAATTCTCGTGGGAACCCTGTGAAGTAGTATGAAAGCCATGTGACTTTACGCATAGCATGCTAAAAACTTCTAAGTGGAGCCTCAGTAGATGAATAAGACTGGGGCAAGAGAAGGTAAGTGACGCAGTGGGAGTGGCCCCCGCTCTGACCTATTCACATTGGGGTTCACGGTCCAGTTCTGGCCAAGCAGCAGTGCCTAAGGATTCCGGTGGTAGTAACGTAAGGAAGCTCACAGTCTGTGCAGGCCCCGTGAAGTGCCAAGTGGGTCACCAGAATCCCCCTGGGAAGGTTTGGCTTTCCACCTTGATCCTGGCGACTCAAATCTGGGAAGTGAAGAAAAAAAAAAAAAGGTCATAGGAATCATTTCTCCATTTGTTCCACAAAACTGAGTTCCAGTTCTATGCCGGGCATGGGGCCCTTCTCTGGGACTGCGCTTGAGAGAAAAAGTCCGGGTGGACCCTGCAGCTACGGGACTTTCCGTTTTGTGTGAGAGACGGAGAGGAATGAATCCACTATGACAATTAAGGCATAATCACAATCGCGAGTTGAGATCGGTGCCCGGGGTAAAAAGTTACGAAAGAGGATGTGACCTGGTTGGGAGAAGGAAGACTGCCGGAGAAGTGACTCTTGAGATGAGAACTGAAAGATCGAGTAGGTGTCCGCTAAGCCAGTGTTCTTCAAAGTAATTATTTATTTTCTACCTCGCACCTTTACGATACCTAAATTTGTGACTGCATCATATTATATACAACATATTAGCGTATCTGTATCTGTATGCAATTTATAATCAATACACGTATATTTGGAGGGATGTTCTCAGGCCCACCCTTACAATTTGTGAGGCCCAAGGCATCGGGCATGAAATGATTTAATAGGAACATGTGTAGGTGGGGGGGGGAGGGGGTGGCGGGGGAGAGAGGTCAAAACAATTAGCGTTGTCTCTGCCTCTTGGAAAAACTGCATCAGCTTGAACTCCAAGTGGTAAATACTGCTGTCAACTAAAGGAGCTTTAAAACCCTCTCCCGCCTCTGTGATGAACACAAGAATGCTGAACCCGCAGGGAGACCTGCCGGACGAGTGCTCAGCTTGCATATAGGACTGCAGCCCTATATGATCTGTTACTGTGTAAGACATCATACCCAGATGTAGTGGCTTTAAAATAACACTTATTATCTCTTAGTTGTTAGGGGCCAGGAATCCAGGCATGCCTTAGTTGGTCCTCTGGCTCTGGCTCTCCCACAGGCTGAAGTCATCTCCAGGCCCTTACTGGGAGAGAGCTGCTTCCTATCTCGCTCACATGATTGTAGCAGGATTCAGTCCTCGTGTCCTCTTGACTGAGGCCTCAGTTCCTCATAAGCTGTTAGTCAGAGGCTTCCCTCGCTTCCTTACCGCATGGGCCTCTCTTGAGAACATTTTACAGTATGGCTGCTGGTTTCATCACAGTGAGCAAGTTAAAGGGCAGGAGAGAGTGCCAACAAGAGAAGGAGTGCTAGCAAGACAAGTCAGTCTTGTAACGTAATTGCCGAGATGGTGTTCCAACACTTTGGCCATACTCTACTTGGTAGAATCGTGTCAGTAGGTCCAGTCGGCACCCCGGGGGGGTAGATTACATAAGAGTGTGAATACCGGGAGGCAGAGGTCATGGGGAGCCATGTTTTTAAGCTGCCTACCACAAGTCCCAAAGCAACACTCGGAAAACTCTACAGAAATGAGGTAGCTAGTATGCGATGATTCCTTTCGCCATCTTGAATTAATGTTATCGCCAAAAGTGTAAAGCCTACTTCCACCTTGTCTTAATTCAATGTATCGACACGTACGCTGTATTCCATGCAGAATTCTCATTCTACAGTGTTGAGCCTTGGCTACGTCACTTACTGCGTTGCGTAGGACTTCGCTCACTCAGGGCTTACCAGCCTCACTGACAGCCCGCCCCAGGGCCTTATCCCATCTCTCAAGAACATATTTGCTCCAAATATAGACCTGACTGTCCCTTCATTTCACCGGGTTCTCTGCTCAAATATCACACCCTCCAAGAGGCCTTCCTTGGTCTCCACGTCTCCATCAACTCTTCATTCTCCTTTACTGTGCCTCATGTTTCTTCATAATGATTATCACTACCCAGCATTCTCTAACACATTTCCCATTTGTGGTTATTGTCTGTCTCCTCCAACCAACACGTACTTTTGGTCCTAAATTCCAGAGACTAGAGTAATACCAGCACAAAGTAAGAATCAATAACTATTTGTCAGACTGGTGAAGGAATTTTTTTTATTGAACACAAGGAAAATGTGTCCTTCAGATTGGTGTTTGTATCAGTTTACTAACTGATACACATCCACCTCTGGTTATTAGAAATTATGCCGCCATTTTTTCCCAACTAGGATAATGAGGACATGCGTTATTAGGAATGGGAATGTTTTCAAGGACTTGTTTTGGAAAAGAAGTTGATATTTAGCAGCTTGAACTCCTTAATCGCATGTACTTTAGTCTTTGCCAATAAGTTTTCATTCACTGAGAAAAGAAAAAGAACTTTAGAAAATACTGCATACTGGAAATTAATGATTTCCCACTATTTCCTTTTGCATTGATTTTCTGTAGAAACTTGGTTGTATATTTGCTTGTTTTCATCATGAAGAGAAACCACTGAAATGCAAATACTTATTGTCAAGATAGGTTTTTGGTGGTTTCCACAAACTTATCTCATCCTGTACTGAAAATTCACTTTCTAAAGCAAAAAGATTTGAAAGCTTCTTGAGGACCCATCTGAATGGCATAAAAAAAAAAAAATGTTCTCAGGTCAAAAGCCTCTGAATGTTTTATTTAGTCTGACTCATCTGAGTCAATATCTTAGGGGATATAATGATATATGAATCAAGACATACTTGCAAAATACTGTGAGATATTCTGAGGAACACAGAGATAAGTTGGGGTCATGTATAGGTAGATGACCAGTAATACAAAGTATATATAATTGAGAATGTGGGGGGCACCCGCTTGGCTCTGTCTGAAGAGCATGTGTTCATCTCAAGGTCCTGAGTTTGAGCCCGTCATTGGGTGTAGAAATTACTGAAAACGGTAAAATAAAATAAACTTTCAAAAAGTAAAAAATAAAGACTGTGTGTTCTGTAGTTGAAAGTATGTGGTTGCAGCACTCTCTATATTTCAGTACTTACCTCCTAGTGTTGTTGTGACGGTTAATTTTGTGTGAACTTGACAGGGCCACGGGGCGTCCATTTATTTGGTTAAACATTCTAAGGGTGTGGGGGAGAGGATTGCTGGATGAGATTAACGGTTGAATCAGTAGGCTGAGTGAAGGAGATTGCCTTCCCCGATATGCGTGGGTTCAACCAATCCTTTGAAGTCCCGAATGGAACAAAAAAGGCGGAGTAAGGGAGAAATGCTCTCTTTGGCTGCTTGTCCTCACACTAGGACATTACTCCTGCCTTTGAACTCAGACCTGGACTGACATTTACACCCTCAGCTCTCCTGCTTTTCACGCTCTTGGGCTTGGACTATATCATGGGTTTTCCTGTGTCTGGATTTCTCAGCCTCTATGATCACATGAGCCAATTCCTTATAATAGATCTCTTGATCGACATAGATAGATGACAGATAGATGATCTATTGGTTCTGTTTCTCTGGAGAACTTTAATACAGTTGTTGAGTTAAGTGAACAAACATAACTAACGTGAAGATGTGTTTTTAATTGAAGCATAATTGGCATACAATGTGAGCTTAGTTTCAGGTGTTTGACATAGTGATTCATAAATTTTATATACAGTACTCAGTGCTCAGCACGACCCGTGTAGTCACTGTTAGCACATAATGTTACTACAATTAAAAAAAATTTTTTTAATGTTTATGCAAGAAGGGGAGGGGAAAAAAGAGGCAGACACAGAATCCACAGCGGGCTCCAGGCCTGCTAATCCCCTTCACCTCTTTCACCCATCTTCCTACACCCCTCCCCTCTGGCAACTACCAGTTTGTTTTCTGTATTCAGGTCGGTTTGGTTTTTTATTTTTTGTCCTTTTTATTTTGTTTTTTTAGATTCCCCATATAAGTGAAACCATATAGTATTTTTCTTTTTCTGTCTGACTTATTTCACTTATCACAGCATCCTCTAGGTCCATCCGTGTTGTCACAAATGGCAAGATCTCATTCTTTTTTGTGGCTGGGTGATATTACATTGTATATGAGTATATACCGCATTTTCTTTATCCATTCATCTATCCCTGGACGCTTCGGTTGTTCCATATTGTGGCTCTTGTAAATAATGCCTGAATAAACATAGGGGTGCATATATCTTTACAAATTAGCGTTTTTGTTTTCTTTGAGTAAATACCCAGTAATCAAATTATTGGATCATATGATATTTTTATTTTTAATTTTTTGATTGAACCTCCATACTGTGTTCCACACTAGATGCAGCATTTTACATTCCCACCCACCAACGGTGCACGAGGATTCACTTTTCTCCGCATCCTCCCCAACGTTTGTTATTTCTTGCCTTTTTGATACTGGCTTTTCAGATACTGGTGTGCGGTGATGATATCTCCTTGTGGTTTTGATTTGCATTTCCCTGATGATGAGTGATGTTGAGCATCTTTTCATGTGTCTGTTGGCCATCTGGAGGTCTTCTTTGGGAAAATGTCTATTCAGGCCCTCTGCCATATTTTTTTAAGTTTATTTATTTTTTGAGAGAGAGAGAGTCGGGGGGACCATCAGGGGAGGGCCAGAGAGAGAGGGGGACAGAGGATCCAAAGCGGGCTCCGCACTGAGAGCCGAGAGCCGGTTGTGGTGCTTGAACTCATGAACCGTGAGATCATGACCTGAGCTGAAGTCGGATGCTTAACCAACTGAGCCACCCAGGTGCCCCTGTCCTCTTACATATTTGATTAGATTATGGGTTTTTTGGTGTTGAGTTGTATAAGTTCTTTATATATTTTGGATGTTATTGGCCCCTTATCACATATGTCATTTACAAGCACCTTCTCCCATTTCAGTAGGTTATCTTTTGGTTTTGTTGATGATTTCCTTCCCTGTGTAAAAGCTCTTGATTTCGGGGTAATTCCAGGAGTTTATTTTTGTTTTTGTTTCCCTTTCCTGAGGAGACATATCCATAAATATGTTACTGAGGCTGATGTCTAAGAGATTAGCCTATGTTTTCATTTCAGCGTTTTATGGTTTCAGGCCTCACATTTGGGTCTTTAATCCATTTCGAGTTTATTCTTATGTATGATGTAAGCAGGCGATCCGATTTCATTCTTTTGCATGTAGCTGTCCAGTTTTCCCAACACAGTTTATTAAAGCAGTTGTCTTTGCTCTATCGTATATTCTTCCTCCTTTGTTATAGGTTAATTGACCGTATACATGTGGGTTTGTTTTGGACTCTGTATCGTGTCCGGTTGATCTCTGTGTCTGATTTTGTGCCAGCCCTCTTGTGATTACTTCAGCTGTGTAGTACAGCTTGAAATGTGGGATTGGAATACCTCTGGCTTTGTTCTTTCTCATGGTTGCTCTGGCTACGCAATGCCTCTTGTGGTTCCACACAGATTTTAGTATGATTTGTTCTAGTTTTGTGAAGAATGTCATTAGTATTTTGATAGGGATGGCACTGAATCTGTAGATTGCTTTAGTAGGAAGGACATTTTAACATCATTAATTTTTCCAGTCCATGAGCATGGTGTATCTTTCCATTTGTTTGCGTTGTCTTCAGTTTCTTTCCTCAGTGTCTTAGGGTTTTCAGAATATAAGTGTTTCACTTCTTTGGTTACATTTATTCCTAAGTATTTTCTTCTTTTTAATGCAGTTGCAAATAGGATTGCTTTCTTAATTTCTCTTTCTCCTAGCTTGCTATTAGTGTATAGAAATCCAACAGATTTCTGTGTATTAATTTTGTAGTCTGTAATTTTACTAAATTAATTTATTAGTTGTGATAGTTTTTGGTGGAATCTTTAGGGCTTTTTTTTTTTTTTTTAATGTGGTATCATGTCATCTGAAAATACTGACAGTTTTACTTTTTCCTTACCAGTTTTGATGCCTTTGCCCTTTTTCCCTGGTTGCTGTGACCAGGACTTCCAGTCTGTGTTGAATATACGTGGTGAGAGTGGACATCCTTGTCTTAATTCCTGACCTTGGTGGAAAAACTTCCTGAGTGTGATGTTAGCTGTGAGTTTTTCATAGTGCCTTTATTATATTGAAGTATGTTCTCTCTAAACCCACTTTGTGGAGAGTGCCCACAAGCACTGTTGTTCCTAGAGTAATCTCCCAGGATATTCCTGCCCCTCTGACCACGTACTAAGATTAGCCGGTAAATCTTCTTCACGTATACCCCAGGCACTTTCCGAAGTACTACTTCTGTGCTGTGTCTCAGACTGAGTTATTTAGTGTGCTGACTCTTTAAGAGCAAAGACTCATTTTCTTATCACCCTCCAGCTCTTCTGGAGTTAAGCCCCACTGATTATTAAAGCTCCTGGAGTTAAGTCCTGCTGGTTTTCAAAGCCAGACTTTATGGGGACTTACTCTCCCAGTGTGGGTCTTGAGGGCTGGAAGCGTCTGGTGTATGTATGATCCCCTCGGTCCTCCAGGCCTGTGATGTCCATCCCATTTGTGATTAGTAACACCGGGGCTCTGTTCCCACCTGCGTCTCTGCCCCTCCTCCCCTTTCCAATGTGGCCTTCTCTCTGTGACTAGCTGGGGAAGATCTGTTCTGCTAAGCTTCAGGCTGTTTCCAGAGGGGCTTGAAACAGATGCAGTTGTGGCCTCAGTGTGTCCGTGGAATGAGGTGAGCTCAGGATCTTCCTACCCCACCATCTTCCACCCAGTGAGTCCCTTGCGTGAAGCTTTTAACACAGCGCATGGCACGTAGTAAGCAATCAGAGCTATGACCCAGGGAAAGACATTTTAATTAGAATCCGTTAAAGCTCCAAGAGATGGAAAACCCAAACTAACAGTGAACTTAAATGGAAAAGAGAAGAGAAGAGAAGAGAAGAAGGTGAAATCACTCTCAGCTAAATGATTATGGTGTGGTATAGTGGCCACAACTCAGCCAGCTTAGTGCTGGCATGGCCACTCAGGAACCCTGTGCGCACAACTTCATGATCGACCTTGACCATACCTGCTCTTGGCGGTTCGGGGATTTGGCTAAACAGCCAAAATCATGGGATTACAGCAGGCCACCAGTGGCTTTATTTAGAAGAATAAGGATGTCATACACTCACCAGCAGTGTCTGAGATTTGGTATTGTCAGGTTTACGTTTTTTTCCCAACCTCATGGTTGTATTTGGGTGTCTTATTTGTGGTCTAAATTTGCATTTCCCTGACTCTAAATGGAATTAAGCAGTTTTTCACATGCTTATATTATTTGATTCCTTTTTTGTGCCGTGATTCCTTTCTTCTCCTGTGCCATGTTCTTTCTTTTCCGTGTTGGTAATGACTTTTGATAAAACTCTTAATGTTAACTTGTCAATCTCTTTTTTCATACTTAGGCTTTTAGTGTTCTGTTTGAGAAGTCTTGCCCTACCGTAAGGTCATGAAGATACTCTTCTATGTTGACTTCTAAAGTTTTATTATTTTGCTTTACATGTATGATACAACTAGAAATTATTTTTATGAATGGTTTGAGGTGAGATACTGCTGTTTGCTTTCCCCACATGACTACCCAGTTGTCCCAGCTTTGGTTATGGGAAAGACAGGTTTTCCCTTCCCTGCCGTGCCCTGTCTGTCATGAATCAAGTATCCATTCATGCTTGCATCTGTATCTGAGTTTTGTAATCTGTTTCATTTTCCTAGTTATCTCTCTGTGTACTGACACAATAATTACTGTAGCTTTGTGATAAGTCTTGATATCTTAGAGTGCAAGCTTTCCCATCTTGTTAATACTCTTACAGATCATTTTGTGGATTTTTGGCCCTCTGTCTTCCCATGTACATTTTAGAATAAGCTTGTCACATTCTATGAGAAAATTGGTTGAGTTTTTTATGTGTATATTATTGAATCTCTTGATCAGTTTGGGATAATTCACATATACTTATATATATGTATATGTATATGTATATGTATATGTATATGTATATGTATATAGACACACATGCACACAATACCAAGCCACCCAATCCATGAGTGACATATCATTTCACTTATTTCGATCTTCTTTAACTTTTCTTAATAAAATTAGAGAATGGATGTTTACACTTATTACTAGGTACAAGATAATTTTTAATGATTAATAATATACTTTTGTTTTATTTTCCATTTGTTGATAGTACAAAGAATCATTTGAGTATGTAATCGGTATAATGGGTTCTCAATGCTGATTTCATATCCAACAATCTTGTTACATTCGACCGATTTGTCTATTGATCATTTTGGATTTTCCAGGTATATACATAGTGATATCATTTGTGAATGGCACTTTGATTTCCTCTTTTGTGCTGCAGCCTAAAAGCTCCCAAGTTATCTCTCCTTCTAGTATTAGCTATGTCTTTGTCCTTGTTTACAAGTGTATTTGTTTTTTAAGTAAGTTTTTAGGGAGTGATGACATAGGGAGAAAAATACATAAATCATAATTCTACAAGTTGATGAACTGTCACAAAGAAAACACATCCCTGTGACCACCACTCACATCAAGAAAAAGACAATTCCCAGCATATCAGAAGCCTCCTCCATACCTCCTCACAGTTCTTAACCTAAGCATTTCCCCCAAAGCGACCAGCATCCTATTTTATAACACTGTAGCTTGTTTTCGCCTTTTTTGTAAACTTTATATGTGTGCAAACTTAGAGTACTTAATCGTTTTTAAAGATTAAAGTGCTTAATCTTTTGTGTTGGTTTCTTTCTCATTGTCAGTAAGTATCCATGATGTGTTCATGTATTTGTATGATGTATTCATTTATTTGTATTGCTGCTGTGCGATATTCCATTGTAATCTAACATGTCGACATTTTGGTAGTTTCCAGGTGGGGATTAATAAGAATAATGTTGTGATGAGCATCCTCATACACGTCCCTTGCTGTGCATATATACATGTTTCTGTTCACTAAAGCCTCCGAATGGGAATTCTAGGTTAACAGAACAAAGAAGAAAACACATAAGATTGCAGTGACTACATTGAAAGTGCTATGAAATAATGACTGAGATCCCAACAGGCAGAATGTCTTTGGACATGTGTAATCAATCAGGTATCTACACGGCCGTGGAAAAACTGTGCCCGTGGCCCTGGCCATGGTGGTCAAGTAATTTGCCTGATAACTACATTGATTCAATAAATAAGTATAGACGTCCTGTTAAGCCTGGTATGGTTTTAGACTGGGGATCCAACTTCAAGTTGCCTGCAACCCAGCATAGGGTTCTTTCTCTAAAGGGCCTCTGTGGCTTCTCAAATGAGAAATACTAGCCCATCTACACTCCACATGACTCCACGCAGATACTTTCTAGCCTATTATACCGTCTCTAGGGAGAGTCACAAATCGTTAAAGTTACTAATGATTTAAAGGGGGTCAGTGATAATACATAGAGAAACAAAATCATAATGCCAAGGTCAGTTCTTAGGGAAATTTAATAGAGCTTGGGAAAAAGGTGAAATAAAGGAACAAGAAGTAAAAGAAAGGACAAGGAGACAGAAGAGAAAGCCTATGCTATTTTGATAAATATTTAAAAATATCAAGGAGATAATATTAATGAACTTTTTCACCATATGACATGTAAGAAAAGTGAAAAAGAAAAATACTCATGATGATGGGTAGAAGTCAAAGAGAAATGGAAGATTATGTGTACTCAGTGTAGAGCCTATTTGAGTAGCATAAGCTTAGAAATTTCAGTGTAATCTTAGAAATTGTACTTTTGGTTTCAAGGTCGCAATTTTTAGAGGAAAAAAGCCTCTTGAGTTCTCTCTGAAAAGTACAGAGGTCTGAGTAACTATTCACTGTTAGGTAACATTTGGATAAAATAGAATTTTTTAAATCCAAATTATTCAATAAATACATGGATTTCATCCTTGAGAAAAAGGATCTCAACAGAATATGTTTAGGATCTAAAAACAATTCAGAACGGATTCAGAATCAGGTCTTGGACAGCCCAGAAAGAGCATAGGATTAACACCAGAAGTCTTTAGGTCTGGTATTTGTTCTAACACCACCGACTTGTAAAATCACTGTAAGGAACTTGATCTGCTTAAATGTACATTGTGTTGTGTCCGAACTAGGCATAGTGCTCCAAGAGGTTGTCTTTTATCTTGTAGTCTCGGCAACTTTTGTCCTTACGTACAAAGTCAAGGTAGTAACAATGTCCTACAAAGTTAGCGAATAAAAGCCACTGTTGCACTGATCGCTCAGACCCCTCAGTCCCTACCTCCAGCTACTTCACTGGAAATTCTCCAGGTAGTACTTTCCTTCATATGAGGAAGAAAGAGCCGAAGGCCTGTAGTAGAGCACAAATTCAAAACTACCCTTACCAATCCCTCAGGCTCTTGGAATTTTCTCTGCCACTCATAGCCCACCGAACATAGTTGATGTGAGCTGTGGAAGATGTCACTGTGATGTATATTGAATGCTTCTGAGTTCCCACTTTTACTCGCTAGTAATTGCTCAAAACTTCCCCAAGGGTTGATTTTGTTGATGGCATGGGTCCTTGTGTGAAAAACTTGTAGAATATATTCCTAAAACATGCAATTCACTGTTGTATAGTGTTGGTGGAAATATAAATATAAAAAATATAGTGTTGGTGGAAATATAATATCTTCGTATTTCTGAAGAGCAGTAGTCAATGTATATAGAATTTAAATGTACACATTCTTTGACGCCCAAAATGCTAGTTCTAGAAATTTATCTCACAGGTATACTTTCATACGTGCACAGAGATGTATGTTCGGTGATGTTTTTGCAGCATTTCTGTAATAGCAAGGGTATGAAACAAGATACGTGTCTATTCTCATTGGCTCAGTCGATTAGTGTAAATATCCTGCCATCTTTGAAACATATGAGATAAAGCCATATGTAATGGAAAGAGGTAATGATGGAACATTTTTAAATAGATTATAGAACAGCCTGTGGGACCTGTATTTAGATAAGTGTCCGTGTATCCATTTATGTACTTCTAGGTACAATAGGTCATATCCATTATCAGTGGATGTTTTGTTGGCGGCTAGGATTATGTGGGAGATTGTCACTTTCTACTTCGTATGCTTACATATTGCTTGAATATTAAATAAAAAAGTCACATGAGTTCTATGACGTTAAAAAGAGGCCTCTCCCTTTTGAAAAAAAATTATTCTTTAAGGATCATTGTTCCAATTTGTCATGGCCATTTAAAAACATACCTTGTTTTACAGCCGCACGTAAATCAGGAACACTGACAGGTATTCTCCTCGGTCCAGATCATCAGTTAAGATTTATTCACAAGATTGATCCTACCCATTTTGGCTTCTTCCCAGTCAACAGTCAGTGACTCCTTGGACCCCCCCCCCCCCCCCCCCCGGAGCACTGTGACACCATCCTGGCTCATACTGCACTCCCAACCCCCCTCCCCCACCTACCATCTCCTACTTTGTATTTTTTCTAACCCACTAAGCCTTCTTTCCTTTCACTGTCGTTACCTGACTGGCTCCATGCGGGAGCCCATACCCTTCTACTTGCCCTTGGATCTCACAGTGACCCAAATGACATTAATACAAATACACCAAATATATAAGGTACCATCCCTGTGACACAGATGTAATTCTTACCAAATATTTCTGTTTTCACCTAACTTTCCTGGCCACCTTGCAACTGGGCAGAGCCAACACTGACTCGATTGGGGCAACGGACTGTCAACAAAAGTGACTATTTATGGCCTGAGACCACGGAAAGTTGCTTTGGGACTCTTAGCATTCTAGTCTTCTCTTAGGATGGTCTGGGACAGCAAGATGGCAGCAGACGGCTTCCTCTTCTCTTCCAGCTTCTATATATCTTGCGGGCACTTCTCTTTGGGGAAATCGAATTCAAGCTCTGTTGACAAGAGAAAGTGGAAAATGGAGTTTCCAAGATTCCACCCCTGGGGTGTATATACCAACTAAAAGCATTGCCCGTGACTGATAAGTTTTCTTATACACAGAAGAAGAGGTCCAAGCTTGTTCTTACAATAACAGCGCTCCCCTGTATCTGCATACCAAACTTCATTAAGCTGGCGAAGAATAGTGTGATGTTGTAACAAATGAGCCAGGAACTCACAGCAAAGAATGGTTACTCGTGAGATCATTGTTGAGACAGAAAATAAATGTTGAGAACAATTATACTGGAGAATCTGGGAGCACATCTTTTAAGGTTCCTGCCCCAGCTCCATAGCAATGTGAAAAGCATGTCTTCGATATATGCTAATCAAATCAAATAAAAGGTAATGATCGTACTTTAAACATAAGAGTGCAAGCTTTGTTTATCTTCTGTGCAGAATATTTTGGGTCTCGGAAATGAGATCATTTGCGATTCTGTCAAAAATATGTGGCATCATATTAGTCTTAATTTCGTTTCTGAACCAAACTAACGCTGGAATTGATCCCTTCTGCATACTTCAGAGCAATTTTTTTACTGTAATGTGTAAGCATTCATGTGTCTCAGCCGCTACCCTTAGTGTTGGCCATTTCAGTAATAATAGAACGGGCTGTTCACTCACTATAAGGTGATAGGAATGTAATCGGTCATTTTTAGGTCTGGGTTGCACTCCTTCAGGCTTTGGAGAGGCAGCAGAGTAAAGCTCACTTTCATGTTTTTCTCCTTTCAAAGGGATATTCAGCAATTTACATAGTATTATGTTTGTAGGATCCATATCTGAGTATGGCCCTTCCTTATGTTAATTTAAACCGTTCTTTGCATGTCGTATTACCCTCATCCTGGATGCAGGACGGAATGCAGGGTATGGTATCAGACCGTTTGGGTTTGAATCTGTCTTAACCACTGCTAGCCTTGTGACCTTGTCTTAACCCCTGCTAGCCATGTGACCTTGGGCAAGTTCCTTAATCCTTTACCTCTGTTTCTTCACCTGCTAAATGGGAACAATAGTACCTATCTCACAGGATCGCCGTGATTATTAAATGAAATAACACCCGTATGGCACTGAGAACAGTGCCAAGGGCATAGTAAGAGCTCCGTAATATTAGCAATGAGTATTGTCCAGGGACCTATTTCTCCCACGGGCCTAATCAAAACTGGTGTGCCCTCTCCTTGAAGCTCTCTTATTCCCTACACCGGCAGGGGCTGTAAGAATCTCTCTGCGCATCATGGTGTGAGATTGATTTGGTGACTTGAGTCACGTACTGATTGCCAGGACACGTTATTTAATGTGAAAAGTAAATAAAAGGATCCCATTTACGGTAGCACCAAAAACAATAAAATGCTTAGGAATAAGTGTAACCAATGAAGTGAAATTCTGTTCCCTGCAAACTGTAAGACCTTAATGAAAGAAATTGAAGAAGACACAGATAAATGGAAAGGCATCCATTTTATGTTTATGGATTGGAAGAATTAATATTGTCAGAATGCCCATACCACCCAAAGCCATTGTGGATTCAGTGTAAACCCTATCAAGATTCCAAAGGCATTTTTTTACCAAAGTAGAAAAAGCGATTCTAAAATCTGTGTGGAATGACAACAGGCCCCACCTTGCCAAAGCCACTCTGAGAAGGGAGAACAAAGCAGGAAGCATCACACTTCGTGATTTCTGATATAACTTACCAGCCGTCTTGGGCAGAAAGTGCTTGGGAAGTGCTCTGCAGGCTGGATTATTTCCCCCACACAAAATGGAGGCCGAAGGCTCATCGACTTACACGCACTTTCCCAGACGCGGCAGGCTGTCTCGCTCCCCCGTGGCTTGACATGTGCGGCTTCTCTGTCTGCAATGTCCTTCATCCTTTTTCATCTGGGTAACTCCTACTTCTCCTTGAAAACACAGGTTAAACATTGCCTCCAGATGAAAAAGGATGAACGACGTTGCCGACAGAGAAGCCGCACCTGTCCAGCCATGGGGGAGCCTGGTACCCAGTTACGTGAGCTAGCCATCAGCATCCTCCCCCGCACCCGGATCTCTGTGTACTCCTCTGTCCTTGCATTTATTGACGACTTTGACACCATTTTCTTGTCTCCATCCATCAGCAGCCTATCCATTCTTTCGGTGCAAGAACTTTTGCCTTTATTGCCTACATACGGAAAAATGGTCTTGTGGAACAAAGTCAAATGTCATTCACGAATGAATGAATCAGCCTATGTCTACCAAACACATCATTCCTGTATCTGGATTTGTGCATATCAGAGAAGGAGGATGCACGATCGAAGCAATGAAGAATGTTTAATCCTCATTAGAGCGAGAGGGCACAGACACATGAAAATGCAGAAGTGATACGCAGCCTCAAAAATCTCAGTGATATAAAGCAGCAAGCGTAATTTTCACTCAAAGGTCTGTTGTTGTGCCTGTCAGATTCAGGATTCTCTCTCTGATTCAGATCTGACCTCCCAGCCTCTAACTCGGGCATGATCTTCTCATGGGGCATCCCTGGAACACAAGAAGGCAGCTAAATCGTCAACGTACGCTTAGGCTTCTGCTCACATTCCATTGGCCAATGCAAGTCACATGGCAAAGAACAGCATCCGGGCAGGAGGAAATAGTATTCTGAACCCATGGCGGGGGAGGTAGGGAATGAATATTTGCCGAATGATAAGTGATCATGCAGGGTATCAGAATATCCATCCTAAATGCTTGGTAATGCCACTAATGCTCCAGATGTTCAAGGGAGAGAAAGACTTCAGCTAGGCCTGTAAAAATGGGTAAGATTGCATTAGACTGAGTGGGAGAAGGGCAGCATTCTGGAGCGGAGGGACTGAAAGAGCAGAAGTGGAGAGGTGGGCCTTCCCAAGCACAGCTCAGTGTGTTGAAGATGAGCTGAGCGCTGTTAAAAGGGGACCAGCAGGGGAGACGACAGAAGTTCGTTCAGCATTTGTTCAGCTATTGAACTATTTGGAGCAATTAGGCGACGTGACTCCTTTGCCTTTAAAAGCAGCCTCTCAGGGGCGCCTGGGTGGCTCAGTCGGTTAAGCGTCGGACTTCGGCTCGGGTCACGATCTCGCGGTATGTGAGTTCGAGCCCCGCGTCGGGCTCTGGGCTGACGGCTCAGAGCCTGGAGCCTGTTTCCGATTCTGTGTCTCCCTCTCTCTCTGCCCCTCCCCCGTTCATGCTCTGTCTCTCTCTGTCTCAAAAATAAATAAACGTTAAAAAAAAATTAAAAAATAAATAAAAAATAAATAAAAGCAGCCTCTCCGCCCCCAGATAGGGACGGGACTAGCTCAGGCTGGCTTAGCAAAATAGAATAAACTGGGAAAGTCAGTAGGCTGGGACGGGAAAACGGAGGCTCTGTGGGAGCCGTGCATGGCCACGTCACATCCCATAAGTCTAATGAGAGTAGCCTGCGTGGTGTTAAAAAGTGGATTCAGAACTCCCACTGTCACCCCTGGAACACGCCGGGACATAGGATCCCTGCCGTACCATCGGCACCCGCGTCTCCGTGGCCCCTCAGCAGGGCTGGTGCGGCTGCTTCTGCTACCGCTCATCTGCAAAGTACAGTCTAAGAAGTGCCCGCTCTTGTGCACCTGTCCCAGAGTTCACCCTTGGGGTGGATGCGCCTCCTTCGTTGAGCTGAGGCCACCTGTCCCTATCCTGGCCGTAGGGCCTGCTGGGAAATCAAATATCTGGGGTGACAGCATTTATACTGAGAGATAAGGCCCCACTTCCCATTAGTAAGGCAGAAAAGTCTCCCGGAACGGGAAGTGGATTAGAAGCTGGCGGTCCAAACAAACAGACACTGACCTCCACCCTGGAAAACTTTCCCACACCTTTTTTTTTTTTTTTTTAACTCTTAACACACCCGTTACCAGGCTCACACCTGCCTCCTCTGAGATCCCGGAGCACTTTGTACTAGAGCTAGCTACTCCTTAGATGTGTGTCTCATGCAGCTTTGGATGTTCAGGACGGGCGTTTGTCTCCCTGGCCCGCTTGTAAGCAGCGTGGGGGCCGTGACCACGCGTTATATTTCCGTGAGCCCACAGTGCCTCGCTCGGGTAACTAACTGGTCGTGGAGAGCCCCCGTGATTTGGATTCATCACTGAAAGGGCCCTGGGATCGTGATGTTCTCATAAGATAACGTTTTAGGCTGGCAGTAAGAAAGGTCTGAGCCGGGTGTTGGGGTGGAAGGAAGGGACAGATGGCAGGCAGTAAGAAAGCGTCTTCCCCGCAGCTCCAAAGCCCAGCCTCCGGTGCCGGCTCATCAGGAGCTTGGAACGGGCCACGGTGGGAACATTTACACCGCAGATTCTGCAAATGCTAAGGATCTGGGCTTTATTTCTTTTCAGGGAGCCAGTTGTTAAAAATTTACCAGCCTGCCACTTCACTAAGGAAAAAAGAAAGGCTCCCTGTTAACGTCTTTCGCCTTGGAAACTCATCTTCAGCGCTTGAAACCCTGCCCCACGCGTGTTGTCCGGATTTTGAATATGACTCTGTTGTGGATCTTTCGATGTGGATAATTTTTGAAATATTTCTTAGTGCTTCTTTTTGAGAGAGAGAGAGCACGAGCGGGGGAGGGGCAGAGAGAGAGGGAGACACAGAATCCGAAGCGGGCTCCGGGCTCTGAGCTGTCGGCACAGAGCCCGACGCGGGGCTGGTAAGCGACAAACCACGAGATCATGACCGGAGCCGAAGTCGGACGCTTAACTGAGTCACCCAGGCGCCCCTAGATAGGGATAATGTTATGTGCTTGCAAAGAAGCAGTAGGGATGCAGGAGAGGAGAGGCGAGTTTATATATTCATAATTTGGTAAGGAGACCTTTTGGGTTAGTTTGGCTTTTTTCTCCCCAAATTTGTATTTACATTCCAGTTAGATAACCTACAGCGCAGTATTGGCTTCAGGAGTAGAACCCAATGACTCATCGCTTCCGAACCACACCCAGTGCTCATCGTAACAAGTACCCTCCTTTTGGGTTAGTTTGTAAGCTGCTCAGAGCAGAACCTGTAATGACACCTGAATGACGATTTAATCAGGGTGATCTAATTTGCGGGAGATAGCTAGGTAATAAAGACCCGGAAAAAAACACAAACAAACCCAGAATAACAGCCAAGAGCGAATTCCTAGCTCAGTCTTCATCCACTGCCCTTACACCCCTCTTGACTAGACAGCTTCCGTCATTAATGTGGGTATTCGCGCCTCACGAGGGAGAGACGATGAGCCATTTAATGCTGTGCGCCAAGGACAGCCAAGGCCCTGCGCCTCCAAATGAACACTGGTGGAAGACCATGGAAGGCAACTCCCCTCGAGTAGAAACTACTGTATGCCTCTCCATTTGAACGGCTTGATTCTGTTACAGCTTTGTAACCTTCTTGTTCAAATGTTAATGAAACGCTTTTCAGCCTCCCATCATAGCCGGGACCTGCTCGGCGAAAGCCTCACCGCTAACTGGTGGCCTCCTGCTGTGTTCTCGCCGGGCTGCGCGGGCCCCCTGTTGCCCTGTGTCTGCCAAAGGGAACAATGCAGAGGGGTCCCCAAACGACTGTTTTGGCCAGTGTTGAGTGCCAGAGTGGCAGTGTTTCCCTTTGTGAGATGAAGGACGCTTGCACTTAAAAGTCTTTAAGAAGAAATATCGAGGGCAATTTCTGTAAAAACTTCAAATTAAATGTGGGTTTTTTTTTCCCCATTGTGCTGCATCTGGTTTCTGTAGAATGAATCTTGTTGATGCCAGTTTCAAGGTTGCTATTCTTTGTGCTTTTAAACCAAGGTCAAGCTAGAGGCAGCTCAGAGGCCTTGAGGT
The DNA here is from genome assembly GCF_023721935.1 of Panthera uncia. NCBI lineage: Eukaryota > Metazoa > Chordata > Mammalia > Carnivora > Felidae > Panthera > Panthera uncia. The sequence continues at coordinate 24,811,106 of NC_064817.1, forward strand.
TGTCATTGACAAGGAAAATAGAAGCTTTATAGCTCGGGCGCTAATTAATCACTTCTAGAATCGTAGAAATAGGAAAAAATATATACACAAAAGTTTGCATGTCGGCCGCGAATAGAAAATTTACTTTGTGATCTTGTGCATGTAATTATGTATGTATCAGCATGCTTTGCAGCACTTTAAAATATATGCTCTGTAACTAGATAAGTTGTAGTCAAGGCTGCCCCGGCAAGAAGTCTGAAGTTTCAGACTTAGCCGTCTCAATTAAAATATAGCTGTATATTTAGAGGTAGCCTCTAAATCCAAAACCCCAAGTAGAGAAAAGGATTAGCTGGTCTGGAGAAAACAGTGGCATTCCAGGTAGCAGAAAGAGCACCTGTTCAAGAAGGGAAAAGTATCTCGAAGGGATTAGAATCATTTGGTTGTGTCTGGAGTTTAGCATTCGAGGAAAAAAAAAAAAAAAAAACTGGTGGAAGACGAGGTTCTGAACCCAAAGCCATTGAAGGGATTTCAGTAAGGGATTATATCGAGGTTTGTGTCTTAGAATGATGGCTCTGCCCGTGGAATTGGGAATGTAACCGAGCACAGGAAGACTGGACGGAGGGAGATCAGACTGCTACAGCTATCAAAGCGCAAGGGGATGCCGGCCTGAATTAAAATGGCGGCAGAGAGATAGAGAAAAGGCGGTCTGATGTGATCAGTGATTAGTCTGGAATCAGCAAAATTGGTGATAAATCGTACATGGAAGGTAAGGGTGAGATAGGCCTATGCCAGAGTTTTCAACTGTAGTCCTATTGATATCTTGGACCAGAACATTCCTTAGTTTGGGGCTCTGGCCTGTGCATTGTAGTGTTTTATGACATTCCTTGTCTCTACCCACTGAACAACAGAAGCCCTCTCCCCCTAGCTGTGACAACCAGAAATGTCCCCAAACATGGCCA